>NC_058407.1:114605764-114945838 GCF_002201575.2 Neomonachus schauinslandi | reverse complement strand
TTCTTCTTCTTCTTCTTCTTCTTCTTCTTCTTCTTCTTCTTCTTCTTTTTAAAGATTTTATCTATTTGAGAGAGAAAGAGAATGAGCAGGGGGAGAGGGAGAGGGACAAGCAGACTCCCCAGTGAGCGGGGAGCCCAATACAGGGCTCGATCCCAGGACCCCGAGATCATGACCTAAGACAAAGTCAGACCCTTAACTGAGCCACCCAGGCACCCCTTTTCTATTCTTTCTTTCTTTCTTTCTTTTTTTAAAGATTTTATTCATTTATTTGACAGAGAGAGAGAGACAGCAAGAGCAGGAACACAAGCAGGGGGAGTGGGAGAGGGAGAAGCAGGCTTCCCGCCGAACAGGGAGCCCGATGTGGGACTCGATTCCAGGACCCTGGGATCATGACCCGAGCCGAAGGCAGATGCTTAACGACTGAGCCACCCAGGCGCCCTTTTCTATTCTTTCTTATCCCTGATTAGACTCTGGGATTGGGGCTGGAGAGAGAGGCCAAGGGGTTGTACCTTCTTTATTCAGGACACGTAGTTGACCCCGGAGTCAGGGTGGTAACTCGGGCTTCCAGCAGAGACTGCAGCACCGACGGTGGGACCGGGCAGGAGAGGGAAGCAGGCAGTGGGGCCTGGGTGGGCCGGAGAGCACCAGCTCCGTCTACAGGTGGCAAGGACCCCGTCTCTAGTCTGCTGGACTGTGGGACTGGTGGGGCCTTCCAGTTTTCAAAAAAAATCTGGATGTTTATGTGATATCTCTTTGTTCACCTTGACCTTTCTTATTATGGCCACAGGCTAGCAATCGGTCCATTAAGACCACATGAGATGAAAATAATTAGATAAGGGGCAGGCTGAGAAAGCAATCAGGAGCCGTGGCTGGAGGGCACACTCTTGAAATGGGAGGCAAGCTTGCATAGGAGGAGAGCTCAGGGGGACAGCTCAGCAGGGTTGGCCTGTGGCGCGGTCCTTCGGTCTGCAGAGCCTTCACAGTGGGGTAAGGAACCCAAGGAAGTTTGAGGGCTAAAGCGACAAGGTCAGGATTTTGTTTGCATGATGTCTGCTCAGGTGGGCTGGAGGAATGGGAAGATTACTGTTTCCCAATATTAAAAATGTTATCTATCCTAGAAATATATTATAGCATTCATTTAAAAAAAATAGGAAAAGAACAGTCACATTTCTGTTTTTGTGTTTGAGTCTGCAAAGCTACCTGGTTTGAGTTTTTGTTCTGTTGCTCCCGGTGAGAAATCTAGACGCACAGGGAGGTTACCTTGTTCATTCCTTTTTTGACTGGGGATGAATCCTTCTCTGTTCGAATATGTTTTCCCAGGATGGGGATGGGAAGTGGTGCTAATCAATACTAATCAACCACCAGGCACCGAGAGCATCTGGAAATCAAAGCCCTGGTCTCCGTCTCTCCTGATTCCACAGCAAAGGGGTCCTGACGGGCTCTATTTAGCTTTTCAGAACAGGTCATCATGGTAAATGGGAAGAAAATAATTGGATATTTCTCCTAAGAATTCATGCAAAGGAAAAGTTTGAAATGTTAAAATGTAAAAGTGTCAACGCAGCCTAAGGAAAACTTTAATAGGTTTCTTCAAATCTATCACTTTGGCCAAAATGAATACAGACAATGAACAAATTACAAATTTAAAGCTCTCTCCAACTGCTTGAAAAATGAAATGAGGGAGCCTGATTTTGTTGGTCAACAATATAGTCTAAAAATGTCAAGCTCGTTGCCCAGGTTAACAGGTTTTGATTTTTTTGGAGTCTGCGATTAACTACAGAAAAGTGAAATATTAGGTCATTTGGCCTCACAGTGGCTCTGGCTGGTTTTAGTTATTGATAGACTTTTATTCTCTGATTCTTAAGGGAAGGGCTCCTCTAAGAGAACTCTCCAGAGGCTCCTGTGACTCTCTGAGCTCCTAGGAATCTTACATTGACCTTCAAAGCCACAGAGTAAGTGGGCATCAAAATGCCTGATTTCTCCTCCTCCATACTCAGAAAAGCAGACTTTGGGAATTCTCAAAAATAGCAAAATATCACTTCGGTATATTGAACTGGATGCACTTCGTCAAATGTTTACCTTTTGGGCACAAAGACCATAATGATAAAATTATTAATCTATTATTGTGATTTAGATGAATAGAAATTATAAATGTATGCTTTATCATATGAAAAAACAATCACTGTAGGCAAGAGTCAGATTAAAGAATCAGACCTAAAGTTGCTGAGAGTAGATCTTAAAAGAAAAAAAATTGTAACTATGTGTGGTGATAGATGTTTACTGGACTTATTGTGAGTATTTCACAAAATATAAAAAGAAAAAAAAATTGTAACTATGTGTGGTGATAGATGTTTACTGGACTTATTGTATTTCACAATATATACAAATATCAAATCATTATGTTGTACACCCGAAGCTAATGTTATATGTCAATTATATCTCAAGAAGAAGAAAGAGAAGGGGAGGAGGAGGAGGAAGAAGAAGAAGAGGAGGAGAAGAGGAAGAAGAAGGAGGAGGAGGAGGAAGAAGGAGGAGGAGAAGAGGAAGGAGAAGAGGAGGAAGAAAAAGAAGAGGAGGAAGGAGAAAGGAAGAAGAAGGAGAGGAGAGGAGAAGAAGGAGAAGGAAAAGAGGAAGAAGAAGAGAATCAAACCTGATGGGGATTATTATTTCCTTCATTCCACATGTGAGGAAGCAGACACAGAGAAGTTAGTTAGGTGCCTTGTTCAAATTCATCCAGATTTGAAGCCAGGGAGTTCGGTTCCAGAATTCATGCTAAAATAAATGTGCTTAATAGTTTATAGAAATAAAAGAAAGCATAAAATGTGATTCAAACAAAAAGGGAGTTCAACATTGTGTAGGCCGTTTTGGAATTAAAAAAAACAGAACTTCTAAAAATGAGAGAAAAGTGAAATTAAAAACCCAATGGACAGACAACATTGCAGATTAGACATTGCTGAAAGTAACACAATGAGCTGGAAAGTAGCTCTGAAAGTAGCCTCTTACCTGGATGCAACAGAGAGAAAGTGAGGCATAAAATATGAGCAAGAAGGAAAGGGACAGGGAGCATCGAGTGAGTTCATTCAACAGATATTTAATAGGAGCTCCTAGAGGAGATAATAGAGCAAAGGGGGAGAGCAAATATTAAGAAATGACTGAGAAACTTTATAGAATGGATGAAAGATGTCAATTCTGTTTCAGAGAACCAAATTCTAAGATGATAAAAAGAAATCCATACCTAGGTGTGCCTGGGTGGCTTATTCAGTTGAGCGTCTGACTCGTGGTTTTGGCTTAGGTTGTGATCTTCAGGTCTTGGGATCGAGACCAGCATTGGGCTCCATGCTTAGAGCAGAATCTGCTTGAGATTCTCTCTCTCTGTCTGACCTCTGCCCCTCCCTCTGCTCTCTCTCTCTCTCTCAAATAAATAAATAAATAAAATCTTTTAAAAAATAATAATTAAAATAAAAAAAAGAAATCCATACCTAGACACATTGTAGCAAAGCGTCAGAACACCAAACACAAAAGGAGAATCTTAAGCTAGTGAGAGAGTAAAAATAACAGATTACCTACACCGACCCAGACTGACTGCTGATTCCCAACAGCAACACAAAATCCAAAGAGAATGGGTTAATATCTCATGACCCTGAGGGAAAATACTGCTGTCAACCTATAGTTGTATATCCAGCAAAACAATCTCTCCTGAGTGAAGGCAAAATAATTACACTTAAAGATAAATAAAAGCTGAGAATGTTCATCACCAACCAACTCTCACTACGGGAACTTCTGAAGGATCTAAATATCTAACTCAGGTAGAATGATCCCAGATGATAGGCCTGCGGTGCAAGAAGGCATAGTGATCAATGAAAATGGTAAATATGGAAATAAATCTCAGCATTGCATTGACATTATAAAACAACAATAATGATGTCCACTTTAAGGAGTTAAAAATAAAATTCTAGAAAGTGGTAAATTCTGGAAAAGAGTATGTAAGTTGGGATAGGACAACTGGAAATAAAGTATACCTAGATCTTTGAATAGCTTAGGAGGAAAGTACAGCTGTTGATTAAATTTATTTAGTATGCGTATTAAATATTTATTTAGTATTTAAATTTATTTAGTATGCATATTTCTGGGGAATCCACTAAGAGGATGTAAGGGGAAAATTGAAAGAGAGGAAAATATTATTCAATCCAAATTAAGGTGAGGATATAAAGGTAAAATAAAACAAGAAAAAACAGGCAATTCAATAGATGATTTAAGCCAATCAAAACCAACAGATGATAGAAACAAATCATTAAGCACCATCAATGTAAAAAATACTAATTGTAGAAGTGAAATGATAGAGCTCATCAGACTAATTTAAAAACAAGAAGAAGGGAAGGGAAGAAAATGCACTGTGTGCTCATTATAAGGACAGACTTAATAGAGAGAGGCATAGAAAGGTGAAAGATAAAAGGATGGGAAAAATATACCAAGCAAATACAAACCAGAACAAAAGTAGGGTAGCTATATTAATATAAAACAAAATACAAAACAGGCTTTAAGTTAAAATAGAGATGACAAACATCACAAGGAAATGATAAAATTTTAATTGTTGTATAATCACAAATGTCCTTCTGAGGGAGAGGCAGGGAGTTATAGCAATACTAAACTTATAAGATGACACAAAAAGACTCCAAGAGTAAAACCAACCAACCAACAAACAAAAGACCCTAGAAGGAGAAAGTGACAAATACATCAATGCAGTGGGCAGCCATCTTGGGTAATTGATAGAATTCCCCAAACCGGAAATGGTATAGATTTGAAAATCTCAATGGACATACATAGAATGGTGTGTGCCTTGCAATTGGAGAGTACACATCTTTTCCAGGCACACATAGAACATTAATCAAAACTGATTACATACTAGCCTCAACTAGTTGCAAAGAACTAGGATCATAAAAACCACATACTCTACCAAATGCAATTAGATTTAGAAAAAAATTACAAAAAGATAAGTTAGACAAACTCTATATCTTTGGAAAATTTAAAACATACTTCTAAACAACCCATGTGTCAAGAAGGAATCATAATGAATATTTAAAAATACTTAGCATTGGGGTGCCTGGGTGGCTCAGTCAGTTAAGCATCTGCCTTCGGCTCAGGTCATGATCCCAGGGTCCTGGGATTGAGCCCCGCATCGGGTTCCCTGCTCAGCGGGAAGCCTGCTTCTCCCTCTCCCACTCCCCCTGCTTGTGTTCCCTCTCTCACTGTCTCTCTCTCTCTGTCAAATGAATAAATAGAAAAAAATCTTAATAAATAAATAAATAAATAAGTCTGCCAGCCCTCAGAATCCCAGGCACTAACTTCTACATTATACTGCCCTTTAGTCCTGTGGCCTTGGTGGCAAGTGTGTTGTGCCATGTTTTTGCTTAAATATATACGTGTGATTGGGGCACCTGGGTGGCTCAGTTGGTTAAGCAACCGACTCTTGGTTTTGGCTCAGGTCAGAATCTTGAGTCATGATCTCGTGGTCCTGAGATGGAGCCCACCTCAGGCTATGTGCTCAGCGTGGAGTCTGCTTCATATTCTCTCCCCCTCTCCTTCTGCCACTCCTCCTGCTCATGTGCACATGTTCTCTCTCTAAAATAAATAAAATCTTTTTTTTTTTAAGATTTTATTTATTTGACAGAGACAGTGAGAGAGGGAACACAAGCAGGGGGAGTGGGAGAGGGAGAAGCAGGCTTCCCGCTGAGCAGGGAGCCCGATGTGGGGCTCGATCCCAGGACCCTGGGATCATGACCTGAGCCGAAGGCAGACGCTTAACGACTGAGCCACCCAGGCCCCCTAAAATAAATAAAATCTTAAACTGTGTGTGCGTGTGTGTGTGTGTGTGTGATGAACCTAAGACATCCGGAGTGCATAATGAATTGACTTCTTTTTTATGAATCTAGAATGGTACGGACATGTACCTTACAACCTTGAGAGAACTGCTACTCAACCCATTTTCTGTGTTGTGTGGTTCAGATGAGAAATTCTGGTTGAGAAAAGCTGCAAAGATCATCGTATGGGCCAATAAAGTGCTGAAGAAAAGCACTATTGAGCTGGAACTCTGTTTTGATGCTGCCCATTAAGTTCTTCCCTCCAGAACTGTCATACTTGCTGCCATGGTAGCAGGTTATAGAGATTTCGCTTCTTAAGCCTAGTGGAGAAAATAGGCATGAGTCAAGTTCTTGGCCCCTGCCTCCTTATGTTAGGTACATTTAAGGTTAGTCGATACTAGAAAAAAAAGTATGTCATTAGAATATAGTCATTTAAAACCTTCTGGTCGACCACAGTTGTGGTAGGCTGAATAATGGCCTCCAAAGACATACAGGTCCTAGAACCTGAATGTGAATGTCACCTTAATAGGGCAAAAGAGATTTTTGCCAATGTCATTAAATTACGGATCTGGAGAAGAGGAGAGTATCCTGGATTTTCTACATAGTTCCTAAGTGTAATCACAAATGTCCTTCTGAGAGAGAGGCAGGGAGACTGCCGGAGAAGGTGGTGTTACAGCTGAAGCAAGGTGCCATGCCCCTGGCTTGGAAGGTGGAGGAGGGGGCCGTGAGCCCGCAGATGCAGGGACTACAGCTCCAGAAGCTGGAAAGGGACCAGGACAGATTCTCCCCTAGAGCCTTCTGAGGGCACAGGCTCACTGCCGCCACCTTGATTTCAACCCAATGAATTCTGACCTCCAGAAATAGAAGAGAATAAATGCATGTTGTCCTAAGCCACCAAGTCTGTGTTGATTTGTTACAGCAATGCTAGGAAATTAATACAGCGGTTATTTCTATTGAAACAACCTCAGGCTCAGAACTGCACTCCCCCTTCTGAAAACTCCGTCTCTCATAGGGCAGGTGGGAGAATTAGCACCACGGACGGGGACGTAATGAGCTAAACAAGTCAAGCGCAGAGAGCGGTAGAGTGTTCAATGCCCCACTTGGAGATGAGACCCCTTTGCCCTGTAGAAGCCAGGAGCACTTCTAGCTTTGACCACTGAGAGCGAGGGCCTCTCCAGCCAAGGCAGTTTGCCTTGTTCTTTTTTCTGCTGACACAGTGCCTTGCTTGTGAGCCACTGAGCTTTTATTTGCCACTTGCAGCCTGATCTAGCTTATCCTGAGTGGTCTAGCAGGCAAACCTTATTAGCTAAGTCACACACCTTCACTGGATCCGCAAGGAGATCGGGATTACTGAGGGAAATTGCTTCCGGGATCCTTACTTGGCTTTCAGTTTTGGAAGATGAAAACAGAGCCAACTATGCTTATGATTTTAAATGTGTGAGTGGGGGAGGAGGGGCCTAGAAGGGTGATTCTGGAAACTGTATCTGTCTTGCTGCTTATAGAAAATACCTTTTGGGGGTTCAAAAATAGGAATACTAATATTAAATAAGTATTTGAGGAAATCAAGGATGTAGGTAGGTGAAACAGTAAAGCAAAAGTGAAACATTAAGGCAAAAGAATAGCAATGCCATAAGCCAGAGATACGAATTTACACACAGAAGTGCCCACTAGTTTCGATTAAAAAAAGCCACAAAACCTTTGCTGTCCTTTGCCTTGAGAGGTGGCGTCTGATTCCCCTCCCTTTGCATCTGGTCTGGACTTGGTGCCTTGCTTGACCAACAGAATGCAGCAGAAGCCATGTTCTGGCCTTCTGAGGGTAGGTCACGAGTAGCCTTGCAGCTTCTGATCCATTGTCCTGAGAGCTGCTTGCTGTCAGGATGCTCCTGCTTAGAACCCAGCATCCATGCTATGTGAAGCCCAAGCCACTTGGAGAGGCCATGCATAGACTGGTCCCTACGCGCAGCCGAGCTCCCAGCCAACAGCCAGCTCAGCTGACAGCCGTGAGTGAGCCCTCTCGGATGTGGAGCCCGGTCAAGTGTTCAGAGGGGAGCAGCCCCAGCTGACGCGGGCCGGCAACAGCCTGGCTGAACCTAATCAACCCACACAAGCACACAGGAGCATCTTGAGCATTGTTATGTTTAAGCCGTGGCATTCTGGAGTGGTTAACCATTCAGCAAGAGATTACTGGAATACATATGCGGTCCTTGAGCTCTATTGTTAAAGGGAGGCTTCAGAGGCTGAAGTCCGAAGAACTGCCAGAACGCTAGGAAGCTCACAGCCAAATCAGGGGAAACTCATAAATATTATAAGAAGCATGATGCAGCGGATGTTCTATTGCCTTACACAATGGCCAGCATGTAAGAATTTAAATTGGAATTAGATGTCTTTCTATGAAAGAAAGTCAGGTTAAATTATTCCCTATGGATAGAAGAAAACCCTTACAGACTAAAGGCAGTAGTAGATATGATTTTTTTTCGGGATGTTAGAATTTGCTTATTTCTTCAAGTGAACAAACATCCTTGGTAATGACCATTAAGGTACGCTTCCCAAGTTGCTCAGGTAAGATCTAAGCAGAAAGGGGAGTGAGTGTAGGTCCTGGAACCTCCGTGAACAACATTCAGTAAGGAGGATACAGCGTCTGTGAGAGCCTGCTGCCCAAAACCTATTTCCAAAATCCACTTTCTACTTAACTGTCAGTCCAACAACCAGAACCTGAGTGGAAACACAATGGAGAGCAATCCAGCATTGCTAATGCACCTGAACATGAAGGGTTCGAGGTGGGAGATCCGAGTTGCTGTCAGCGGTGGGGTCAGCTTTATACTTTGTCAAGTCAACTCAATTCACCTTTAAACAATTAGAACTGGTTAGAATTCTCTTCCTCACATGGACATAATATCCACCTCCTTTTAACTTTTGACCACTATTCCATGGTAAGCAGTTAGAAGACTTAAAATGGAAAGAGATAAGGTTTGGGAGACATGATAAAGATCTTCAAATATTTGCTGGGTAATTCTGTAGAAAATGTAGATTGATTTCAAAATATAAATTTAAAAACCCACCATGAAACTGTGAACATCACTGTAAAATTACCCACACATCTGTATAGAAATAGTACAGTCAAGAACTGGGGCATGGTAATTTCACCTACTGGAAAAAAATGGATCTGCATCTCAAAATCTAATGCTGACTAATCTCTGTGAAATTCAGCACCCGGCATGTGAGCACCCTGGTGTTTTGCTCAATTCTGTTGTTAAGTTCTCATACCCGTCATCTTTATCCTATCCTCAAAAGGTGCAGGCTTCAAGACATCTTGTTTTGCTCACTGTAAGAAAGCATCTTTAGGAACCCCATAGCCAAGCGGGCAATTGATAAATCTCTGTCTGCATTTCCCAGTATTTGAACTACGCTTTCTCTCGTTTTTTTCTATTTCTTTTTACTCTCATAAAATACCGTTCTAGCTCTCACCTTCGTTGTCACCGTGAGGCCCGGGGGTGGGGTGGAGCAGGGAGCAGGTGTTCCCCGCCTCCCCCAGCTCTACTTCCTTTCTGAACAGCCAGCTGAGTTGCCCGCGTTACAAATAGCTCCTACTGTTCACTCTGACATAAAACAAGCTGCTAAATCATCCCTGCTGGTGGGGTGCAATTTCTTCACCTTGCAACAGTGAAGTGACCAGTAGGGACATTTTATTGTCTTGTTTAAGAATTCCTAGATCTACACCTGAAACTAATGTAATACTGTGTGTCAACTGTACTTAAAAAAAAAATTTTTAAAAAGGAATTCCTGTGGATCTGGAGTTTTGTAGCAAAAACCTCAGCAATAACTACCATAGGAGAAATAATACATCATACAACCCACATCATTCATTAAATAAATCTCAGATACCTAAACCCCTAAAATTGAAAACCACAGGTTAAGCCTATCCGAAAACAAAGTCAGCTGATTCCAGTGGGTGTGGAAGGGTTTCTTCAGTGGGGCTCAACATGTACATATAAAAGCTAGTAACTCGGATTAAATAAAACAAATTTAAAATACACAATCCACTACCTTAAAGTTTAAAAACTGAAACCGAAAGAAGGTATCTGAAATCTACACCACAGGTAGAGGGTTAGTATGCAGATTACATTAAAGATCTCTGAGAGAAAGCCGACAACAGAAACACCCTCTTGACTAGTAACGTAGGAAAAGCACACCAGTCAGACATCACCTCACACGTATCCGTTTCCAAAACAGCACAGTTAAAACCCCCAAAATATCTAGCATCCAAGAGGAGGTGAAGACCAGAAGCATGAGAAAACTCATGCTGCTGATGGCGTCGACTTGGAGATTAATTTGACAAAACCTCGTGAAGTTGAAAAGGGGCACAGTAGCCACCCAGCGGCTTTAAGACTCTCTGTACGTGTGCACAAGGAGGCGGGTACAAAGAAAGCTCTTCAAACACCAGGCCCACCCCAAGGAAAATGGGAAAATAGAATAGAGCTACATGGTTCAATAAAGACAGATCTCAAAAACATATGAAGTGAAAAAAAGCAAGTTAGATACTATGCTATGGTTTATGTAAATTAAAAATATAACACTGTGTCATAATTATGGTTATGTATATAATAAAAGTAAAATGTGCCTGGGAAGATATGCTCATGTTTGTCTACAGGGAGAGGGGAAGGGCAGGGGAGTGGAAAGGGTAAAAAAGTGGAGTAAAAACTTAACAGAAATATTTATCCTGCTAAAAAAGAGCTGATGCAAATATTACAAAATGTTAGTATTTGTCCATTCCGGGCAATATAAACAGTGTCATATTCTTTTTTTTTTTTAAGATTTTATTTATTTATTTGAGAGAGAGAGAGAGCATGAGCAGGGGGGAGAGGGAGAAGCAGGTTCCCGCTGATCAGGGAGCCTGACCTGGGACTCGATCCCAGGACCCAGGGATCATGACCTGAGCCGAAGGCAGATGCTTAACTGACTGAGCCACCCAGGCGCCCCTTATTCTTCTGTTTTCAATATTTTTTCCTACTTCTTTTAAAAATAAAGAAATGTTGCTGTATCTACAAGGTTCTAGCATTAGTCTCCAGAAGAATGAAAACGGCAGAGCTGAAATTACTTGAGGATCATCTGTTCTAACTCGTTTTTACAGATGGGAAAACTGAGGCTCAGAGAAGTAAAGTAACTTGCCTAAAGTCGCACAGCTGGCCAGCATCGGGTCATGACTATACACTGGTACTCTGAACATCCAATGCAGCATTCCAGGTAGGTTTGAAGTAAGGCTTAAAGAATATGATCTCATTTGGGGCGCCTGGGTGGCTCAGTTGGTTAAGCGACTGCCTTCGGCTCAGGTCATGATCCCGGAGTCCCGGTATCAAGTCCCGCATCGGGCTCCAGTCCCGCATCGGGCTCCCTGCTCGGCAGGGAGTCTGCTTCTCCCTCTGACCCTCCCCCCTCTCATGTGCTCTCGCTCTCTCTCTCAAATAAATAAATAAATAAATAAATAAATAAATAAATAAATAAATAAATAAAATCTTTAAAAAAAAGAATATGCTCTCATTTAAAAATCAAGAAGTAGGAACCTTCAACATCTTCATGGAATTACATATTTCCATCTGTCTACTCCATAGGAGGGCAGAAACTGCAAGCACTTCATCAGTCTCTCAATAAACGAACCCAAAACAAATGCTTTCAGTAAAGAAGCAGTATAAATTACTTTCAAAATGAGACCAAAAAAATCCGTAGAATAGTTTCATCAAAAAGTAGAAACAAAATTTAGACACAATACCTGTCAGATAAGCTAGTCTAACCATTACATTTTTACTGAAGTGAGACCAGAATAACTTAGGTTGAGGGCACTTGGAATGACTATAAATTGCTGAAAATCAGATTAAGAGGTGCTTACCTGGTGATCTGAGTGCTTTTAGAGAATCCACTGTTTCGAAGGCTGTAGAAAATACTTTGTTTTACTATTTCAGTGTATCAGTACATATTCCTCTATTGTTAGAATAAACATAACTTCACCGTGGAGGCTCCAGTAAGACAAGTGTCAAAATTCACACACGATAAAGCGTTAGCTCATATCTCACGTGGGTTTTATCGTTCCGGCTGACACTGTGTAGGTGAAGAACCTATGTATAATGATTTGAGTTTAGGGTACATCTATTTCCAACTACAGTGGAATAGCTCATAGCTGACAAAGAATAATTTATATTATTCTTTGAAATAATTCTCCGTACAGAAAATAATGAGAAAAGCCGGAGAAAATACAATCAACCATTTTTGTCAGTCAATAAGCAAACAAACTGGAGAGCTGTCAAGGCAGTTAAGACAGGGAGGCAAAATGAAAGTCGAGCATTGGGGGACAGGGGCTAAGAAGCTGGCTTTCCTCAATTTTCCTGGGCTGGGATGGGGATGGCAAAGTAAATAAGTAAAAAGGTGTGCAGGGATGCGGGATGCCAAGTAGGCTAAGACTTGAGGAAACAAAATCTCCGAGAAAAGTGAATCATAGAGGGGAGAACGCTATACTTGGTGGTTTTACCTTTAAGGCATCTGCCAATACTCAAGCCATTCAGGGCGAAGGTTAAGAGGCTGAAAGCAAGTTGCAAAACAGATGGGTGCATCTGGTACAGTCTCAAAGGGCTGAGGTGACAAACAGCGGTGTTCAGGACATGCCAAGGAAGAGGGGCTGTAGGAAATACCCTAATACTGAGATACTGAAAAGTAACACCTTAGCGAGAGGGGTCTGAGCCAGAGATACACCCAGTCTCAGGGAGACTGCGATCCTGCCTGAACCAGCTCTGTCCCTGCCTGCAAGTGTAGGGTGACCCAGACAATTACCTTCCAAGCAGCAGAAGACCTGCAGCTTCCTTCTCAACAGTAACGACAGAAACCAGATGAAAACAGAATGACATCTTTAAAGTGCTGAAAGACAATCCCAGCACTCTATAGGCAGTAAGCACAGCCTTCAGAAAAAGAATGCAAAATAAAGGCATTTCCAAACACACATAAGCGGACAGACTTCACTAGCAGATCCTCATAATAATTAGAGTTCTTCAGGAACAAGAGAAAGACTGCAGATAAAAACATGGAAACACAGGAAAGAATGAAGAGCAGTAGAAATGGTCATTGTTGGTAAATGCAGATGAATATTCAAGTGTATAAAGTAAAAATAATGTCTTACAAGGTATGGAGATATATATAATTATAATAAGCAGTATGTGGAAAGCAGTAAATGTTTAATTTAAAGTAGGTTCCATTAGGTGAAGAACGTCTCTAAAAGAATAGTAAAAGAATAAATAAGTAACCTGCTAATAGAAGGGGAAAATGGTATAACAAAAATATTTGATTAATTCAAAAGAGGCAAGAAACAAGAGAAAAAGGCACATAAAACTTGTGAGACAAGTAGAAAACAAATGGTAAGATGGCAGCCATGAATCCAAATACATCAGGAATTTCATTAAAAGTAATTGGATTACGTATTTCAGTTAAAAGACGAAGATTATCAGACTACATTTAAAAAAACTATATGCTGCTATAAGAGAGAAAAACTGAATATAAACACAAAAGGGTTGAAAATAAAAGGATGAGAAAGATATACTATGCAAACACTAACCAAAAGTAACTGGTACAGTCACAATAATATATAAAATTAAACTTTAACACAAGCAGCTTCGGTAGAGAGAATGAAGGGCATTTCATAATGATAAAAGGGGTCAATTCACCATGAAGATAAAATAATTCTAAATTTATGTCCACCTAGTAAACTAGTTTCAAAATATATAAGGAAAAAATTGACAAGAGACATATAAATCTGTAATCATAGCATAAGACTTTATCACCTCTCCGGAAATGATGAGAGCCAAGTAAGAAATCTAATAAGGATATAAAAGATCTGAAAAACATGATTAAGAAACCTGACCCAGTCAACATAATAAAGCAGCCAGTCACAGAGTACATATTCTTTTCAAGTGGGTATGGAACATTCATAAAAATTGGCCATATGCTGGTTTACATAATGGATGTCTCCATTAATTTTTTTTTTTTTTTTTTATTTGTCAGAGAGAGAGCACAAGCAGGGGGAGTGGCAGGCAGAGGGAGAAGCAGGCTCCCTGCTGAGCAGGGAGCCCTATGTGGGACTTGATCCCAGGACCTGAGCCGAAGGCAGACGCTTAACCGAGCCACCCACCCTTCCCTGTCGCCATCAATTTCAAACAGCTTAAAACTATCAGTGTATGTTTGACAATCACGTGAATTATACTAAAAATAATTTTTTTAAAGATAAACTAGAAAGCCTCCAAATGTTTAGAAATTAAGCAGTATACATCTAAGTAACTCACAGGTTAAAAAAAAGTCACAACTGAAGTTAGAAAACGTTTTGAAATAAATGAAAATAAAACAAATAGCCTCTTAAAAAGCAAGTATCAAAAAACAAAAAAAGGCTGGAAATCAGTGGTCTAGGAAATGTCTCAGGATCCAAAGAAAATTGAAGCTAACAAATGTAAGAGCAGAGATGAATAAAATATAATTATTTGAGCCTTGAACCTAACTTTTTTTTACATATAAGAAAGTATTTTTGATGATTTTTTTTTAAAGATTTTATTTATTTATTTGACAGAGAGAGACAGCCAGAGAGAGAACACAAGCAGGGTAAGTGGGAGAGAGAGAAGCAGGCTTCCCGCCGAGAAGGTAGCCCGATGTGGGGCTCGATCCCAGGACCCTGGGATGACCTGAGCCGAAGGCAGAAGCTTAATGACTGAGCCACCCAGGCGCCCCAGTATTTTTGATGATCTTAATAACACATTGGCTTTTCCAGTAATGCACCTACCACGTAAACTAGGAATTTACCATCATTTAAGAAAATCACGTCGCAAAACTATTCATGGGACATGAAGTTATTGCACTGTTAGTGACTCTGTATATTGGTGCAAATATCTGACTACTTCACATATTAAAATATTACTTTATTATAAATCACTTTCCTTTGATTTCTATAATAAGACAATTATAGACATCCTATACTATATTGAATAAAGTATATATTATACATGTAGATTTATTATACAGGTAGGTTATATTATCTGTGAATTTCACTTCAGAATAGTAAAGGAGAAATTAAAAAATAGCCTTTACAGAATGAGAATATTGGGTCTGGCAGGGTTGAAAACCACTAGATTTGATGATTTTCAAGGCCCTTCCAGGCTTACCATTCTGAGATTTTAAGTACGCATTATTTCTTAGAACAGGTTTGACATACTTTGCAAGTCATGTGTGGCAGGCACTGTATCTGGAACAGTATCTCATCTAAATCCAATAACCCTTATAATAGATACTATCATTATTTATATGAAAGAATAAAGTCAAAGAAGTTAAATAATTTGTCCAAGTTTACATATCTAGGAAGTGTCAGTCAGTCTGATTCCCAAATGCATGTTCTTTTCACTTACTATCTCCAACAAAAAGTAAACAACACATTACTTTAGCTAGATGAGTTAAATATTAAAAAAAGAAGAAGATAGCAGGAAGGGAAAAATGAAGGCGGGGAAATCGGAGGGGGAGACGAACCATGAGAGACTATGGACTCTGAGAAACAAACTGAGGGTGCTAGAGGGGAGGGGGGTGGGGGGATGGGTTAGCCTGGTGATGGGTATTAAAGAGGGCACGTACTACATGGAGCACTGGGTGTTATACGCAAACAATGAATCATGGAACACTACATCAAAAACTAATGATGTAATGTATGGTGATTAACGTAACATTAAAAAAAAAGAAAAGATAAATATTATCTGTACACAGAAGTGAGGTTGTCCACTGTAAACATTTATAAGAGATCCCTGCCTAGCCATAGCAGAAAAAAAAAAAAAAAAGGAGAGATGGAATATACAAATACAGTAGGCAATTTTTTTTTTTTTTTTTTTTAAGTAGGCTCCAGGCCCAGCCTGGAGCCCAGCTCAGGGCTCAAACTCATGACCATGAGATCAAGACCTGAGCAGAGATCAAGAGTCGTATGCTTAACCGACCGAGCCACCCAGGTGCCCCCAGAGTAGGTAATATATATATTTTTTAAATCAGGACCAATTAAGGCAGTTATAAATGGATGACATTTAAAAATATATTACAGTAAGTCTCAAGCCACGCCAAGTTCACCAAAACAATTTTTATTTCCAGTGTTTAATTGGGTATGCACACAGGCATGACACAGGTTTGGATTCATTAAGTCCTCATGCAGAATTATATTCTTCTCGATAAAGAAGCCAGTTCCATCCAGGTCACTATCTACACACCTATGTTACAACATTTATATCAAATCTGGTATCTGAAGAAAAGATACACATATAATATGTTCATTTAAGTTACGTATTTTACAGAAAGATTAAAAATTCAAGTCACACAAAACTCAAAAACTGTATTAAAAGTTTGAATATAAAACTCAGAGATCCACCTGGAATGACGAGAGAATGCAAGTTCCGTATCCACCTGTGTTAAAACTGGTAAATGTAATGAAATTTGTTACCAATAAAATGCATTCATTTATTCAATGTAAGTTATCTAATTTTAGCAATATGGCACCCTAATAACCAAATGGATGTTTATGATGAGGCACTTTTGTTAGTGATGAAACCAAAAGAACAAATTTGCTGCACACTTATGCCAGCTATTTGCTTCAGTAATCTTGGGTATACACTGTGTAGTAAGTTGCAACAAATACCTTGCTCATTTGTATACAACTATCCAATATATTTTTAAATATATATATATATATGTTCTTCTGGCTGTAGTAATGCACTGTAAAGCTATTCCACAGTGCAAAATGATGAAACCAGCCCAAATGAAGGCTGCATAATAACAATTCTGGTACAAGAAAATATTTACAGAGTTACTGGAACGTGTAACAGTAGCTTTTTATTTGCCATAGTGGACATGCCCCAGTTTAAAGACAGGGATGAAACAGTGCTTTAGTGCCTGGGGCTTCAGACAAGTTTATGAGGCTGGGCATTATAATGCTGCAGAACTAGCATTTTGGCTCATGTTCTGGAAACTTTCTCCGTTGACTTGGTCGGGTGACTGTGGTGGTATGGAAAGAAGGGGCCTGGTGGCTGGAGCCAAGGTGCCGGGAGAACCGCCCGCGGCGGGCTGAGAAGACCAAGGTGCGTCGGCCGTGGCTCTCTCGATGGTGCCGGTGTTCTCGGGCGCGGGGTCCCCAGTTTCTGCTCTGCTGAGGTCGGAAGCACTGGTGCGTAAACGCTCCCGGGCAAGCCAGTCGGAGATGGAGAGGTCCTGGGCGGAGCATTTCGGCTTTAGCCGATTCACGGCGGAGAGCTCGGCTTCCCTCTGCCCGCCCTGCTCGTGCGCCTTCCAGAAATTCAGAACGCTGATTTCGGCCGCATCCCTGTGCCCTCCGAGCGTGTGCCGGCGTTTGATGTTTTTGCGCTTGGCTGCCTCCCCGCTGGCTTTTTGGGTTCCCACGCCGAACATGTCGTCGGCCGGTGCCCTGGGCCTCAGTTTTAACCGATCTGCGATTTTCGTTTTCCAAGTGGGTTCCTGTTTCTCTGCCTCGCTTCTGGTGGGCGTTAGCAGACTCCCCGTGGACTTGCCCTTCTTCATGACGTCGAACACCCTGGTTATGGCGGGCGTCTCCCGGTCACTCCTGGCGTCCCCCAGACTGCCGCTGTCGGACTTGAAGCGGGCCGACTTCTTCCTGGACAGGGTGTCGCACTCGATCAGCTTGTGGGAGCTGAAGGGCTGTCGCCGGCTGTCCAGGCTGGGCGTCAGGCTGCCCTCGGTGCAGCTGACCTCGCTGCCCTCCGAGTTGCGGCGGCCCGCCTTCCTGGCTTCTTGCAGCTTCCCTCGGAAGAGCCGGTCTGAGGTCAGCGCCGTGGGGAACACGGGGAAGTCGGTCTCGCTGTCCGTCTCCACTGGCCGGCCCTCGCTGATGAGCTCGCTCCTCTCGTCGTCCGCCTCGTCGCCCCTGCTCTCGGCCACCGAGCGCACGTCAGGGCTGAGCCGGCTGCCGTCCAGGCTGGTCGGGTAGGCGGTGGACGACGTGGTGGAGTAATCCGACGTGATGGTGCTCACGGCGGCCAAAAACTCGCCGCGCCCCGTCTCCGGACTGGTGCATTTCTGCGTGGAAAACCTGGCCAGGGACGCCTGCGAGGAAGTGCTAAGCAAAGTGCCCGAGTCGGAGCCGGTCTCTTCGAAGTGGGAGGACTTGGGGGTCGCGGGCGACCCGGGGCTCTCTCTCAGCGCCGGGAAACGACAGCTCAGCGTTGGTGACCGCTTGTGTTTCGCCCTGTGCGGCGGCGAGGGCTCTTCCGACGGGGCGCTCTCCTTTCGGGGCGGGGTCTTCTCGTCTTTCGGGGCACCGGGGTCCTTCTTGGCACTGTTTTCTTTGGAAATGGTGATCCTTTGTTTTCTGCACAACGTCTCACTCTCTTTTGTGGATTCTTCTTTAATGTCATTGTGACTCTGTTCTGTGTTTTCTTTCTTAAAAAATACATTGTCCAATTCGTCTTCTGAGCTGCTGGGTTGTGCCTTTTCTTTTGGCTTTTTCCTCTTGCGACTGGCGGCTGCAAAGATGGAGGACACAAGCAGTTCCCTGCTATACTGATCTTTTCCAGATCCCCAAGAACCCTGAGAGAAATCAGAGAAATGAGACTGTGAACACAAGGACATTATTGAGTTCCTCTTCTGAAAAGGTCCTTCCCCAAACATTTCTTACTGAGTTAACTCTGCTAAAGCTCTAGAAGCACGGACAGAACATAGTTTTTTATACCTCTTTGTAACCTGTTCATGAGGTAAATTGTTACTTCCATTTAACTAGTTCCGTTTCTTGGCAGCTGGTGGTATTTAGCTGCTATGTCACGGCTCATACACATCCGTTTCTCGGAGACGTATTTTGTGCTTGGAGCTGTCTAGCACTTCTATTCTTGTTAATTTCCCTGCCATCTACTGACTTCCCCTGCCTCTGTGATGCTCCACATTCTTCAGGTTCCTTAATCTGGAACACAGGTTTAGGAGTTAATATCCTGACATAGCTGAGTATAATACCCGGACATAGGTTAGTATAATTTTATGACTGACTTCAACTTTCTAATTACAGACACCGTATGATACACACATTGTATCAGATAAACTCACTAAGGGAAGTCTCTGGTCTTCCATTAGTTCAGCCAGACTGGATCTTCAGACTTGCCTTAGGCAAATCAGGTTGGTAATGGGTCATTTATCTCAAGGTAACAACAAAATCAGAAAATTCAAAGAACATAAGGTCAATTAAATATCTTAAATCCTTACCACAGAAGCACTATCATTGATATAGTTGTAGTGCAGTCTACTGGCTTCGTTAGCTATGCGTAAGAGGTTCTTGATCACAACTATTTAACTCGTTTGCTCATGATGCCTATCTGCTAAGTGAATGGTGGTGGTGGGAGTCAATAACCACTTGCTCGTTAACCACAGACCATGTAAGACAAGCAGGAAGTCAGGAAGTATGCTGAGTAATAGAAGCAGAAAGTAGATTTCTCTATGGTCATAAACCTCCTAGACAAACTAAAACTACTATAGTGAAGTCTTGAAAAAGTAAAAACTTAGGCTGTTGTAGTAAACAGGATTCACCAAAATGAAATTGCAGATTAACAGAACTTTGTTTCTATAAGCAGGAAAGGATTTCCTGATTATCCAGTACACTGCTAATTGGTTATCACATTTTAACACCTTCTGCTGAAGACAGACTAAGACATATTAAGAAATACGCATCTAATAAGAGGGAAGGAAGAAATTTCAAACAGGTCTGAAATCTCAACTCCAAATCTACATCGAAATCTGAAATCTTATCTTCTGATGCAAAAAAACAAAAAAAGGAAACTGTCCCAGATTAAAGCACACCCTAAAGAAAAACGACAATAAAATGTAAGGAATGATCCTTAATTTCATCCTGTATAGGAAAGTAAAAAACAATTTACATTTACATAATTGGGACAATTGGGGAAATTTGTGTAAAAACTGCATTACAAATAGTAATGTTGTGTACTCATGTTAAATACCTGGGTATGATAATTACACTGTGATTATACAGAATGCCCTGTTCTGAAAACCGCTACTTAACCAGACATTAGGGCGGCAAGAGAAAACAGAAAGAAAATGTCAAATCAGGTCAGCTTTTACTGTGACGTCTATAGTGACAAATAATATACTGTATTTATGAAAATGGTGCCCAAACTCAATGTATGCATGCTGAAGCATTTAAGGGTAAAGTGTTATCATGTCTATAAGTAATTCTCAAATAGTCAACCCCCCAAAATTATATATATCAAGATTTACCAAATGACAAATCTAAGGCAAAAGGTTTGGGTGCTAACTATTATTCTTGTAACTTTTCTCTAGGTTTAAAATTTTTCAAAATAAAAAGCTGGGGCAAAAAGCCAGTAAAAATCACAGGGTAAGTGATAATGAATGATATGATATGATTGGAATATTTTGTAAAATTTCCTGCAAGAATTATAATTTAATCATATACAACCTCATTACGATATTTATGCATGATATGTATGTCTCATTTAGAGACATGGAGAACGAAGTTGTAAGAAATTTATTGACAATTCTAGCTGCTACTGTCTCAGCAGATCAAAGTTTGGACAAATTGGATTAATAGAAAACTTTCTAAGAGTAAGAACTTCTCAGAACTACTCAAAATGTGTAATTGGTAGTGTCAACGGAACACAAATTATGTAAAAATACTGATTTCCCTGAAAAGAAGGCAAGAATATATATTTTCATAACAATGTGTAGTGGTAACGAAATCTATACTACTATTGAAATATTTACAGGTGAAGTATGATGCTTGGGATTTGTTTCAAGGTAGTCCAGGGGAGGGAACTGAGGTGAAGTGTACATGAAACAAGATGGCCACCCACATATTGTTGAGAATGGATAATGGTTCCATGGAGACTCACATTCTACCATTTTCTCTGCTTTTGTTCATATTTAAGAATGAATAAAGCGTCTACTCGTATTAGGCTTAACTATGCGGAAAAAAACCCAACATTCCAACTCACAATCCAGTGTTCTACCACAGTCTAAGAATTCATTTTTCCCTCTCAAAGACTTTGTTGAGAGGGAGGCACTTGTATCCTAATCGTAACAATCAGCCAAAAGGAAACTCCCCCACTGCCAAATAGTTCAGAATTGTATGAGACCATTTACCTTAGATTTTGTTGAGTCACTAGTAGCTGAGTCTGTAAGAAGTTAAATAAAACACGGTCAGTATTAGTCAATCTTTACTGCTTTCAACAAACAATGCAAAACTTATGGAAAAGACAGGCACAGAATGAAATGAGAAAGCAAAACTCAAACAGAACAAGAGAACACAGTGGATAGTCAGAGCTCACAAAGATGCAAGCTGCACCACAGAAAGCCACCGCCATGAAAGGATGCTGTGAATTGTAGGCAGAATCAGCTCAATGAGAGGAATGGCAAAGGAGCCCTGTACTAAACAAAAACAGAAACACTAGTGTTTATCAAGATTTCTAAATATTAAATCTAGCCATAAAGAAGCTTGAAGACCTTTTTAAGAATTGTACTATGTACCACATCCTGTATCTGAAACTGATACACAATGTAGAACTTTCAAAGATGGTTGGTTGTCCTAGCTACAAATTGAGACACTCATACTAGGTGTGTTCACGCTGATTTTTGTCAGACTGTCAAACTCAAATTTTATAAGCATATACTTGCATGCATCTGGATGCATTAGGTAACCCTGCTTCCAGGTCACTTTGGTTTTTCAATAATGTTGATCTTTGCGCTTTAGACCCCAGTTTCATATCCGTGCAGGCAGGGATCCTTTTGACTAGTTTGGTTAAATTGCTACCAGTTTTGTAGTTATCTATCACAAATGCTATTATGGAAATGGAAAAATGGAGACCATAATTTTCACTGTCTGGCAAAAACTCAGATTATACAATTATAAAGAGGGTAGGAAGGGGCTAGCACTATTCAGGAGAAGACCAATTGTGGAATTTCGTCTTTCAACTTGAGGGAAATTGATTTTCAAAATTAATGAGCTGAGCCCCATGCCACGCCCCTTTGAACACATGGCTAAATGCTTTATGACTTTAAGAACTGGTAGACCATACCATGCTATTTCTCCTCACGGTCTGCTTCAGAAATAACAAGAAACAGCAGAAAAACTTTTAAGAAAGTAGTATTGATCTGTTTACAATAATCTTTAAGAGAAAATTTACACCACAGATCAACCGTGTTTGCATTTACAAGAATCGGGGGTTTCTGCAGACAAGGCAGCTACAGTGTGGACAGCAATCCTCCTTCTTCCTACAGCTCCAGCTGTCCATCAGGGCCACCACAGAATCCACTAGCGACATTACCGTGTGATAGACTCCTCCCACTTCGCCTGTGCAACATCAGTATAGATTTGCCTGTGTCAGTAAGTGCTGAAAAAACCCTTTAGGACTCAAACAAGAACTAGAGACAAAGGGAGAACAGCGTGTGAAACAACATGCTAGATTTAGTGCAACAGTTCGGCAGGAGAAAATTGTCAGCAAAAGAGCCTATGAAAACCGCTACTTAACCAGACATTAGGGCGGCGAGAGAAAACAGAAAGAAAATGTCAAATCAGGTCGACTTTTACTGTGACATCTATAGTGACAAATAATATACTGTATTTATGAAAATGGCGCCCATTAGCAATTCGACATATTTCACTTGCTGCTTTTAAATAGAACATCTAGCTCAAGAATAAGAACCACTTATACAGTCTAGATCGTACTTTCTGCCATCACAGCAACCACATATTCAGTAGCATATATCTGTTTTACCTTGTGATGACTATTACATGGAAACTGTGAATTAAAAAAAAAAAGAACAAAACAGTGGTTTGCATGCTCATTTCCCTCAGATTTCCATTCTGACAAGCAATACAATTCCATGCACTGCCAATGGCATTAGTCACTGGAAGATAATTAAGATCAATCAGAAAAGGAAGGTTCCGTTTTTTATTAGTAGAAAGGAAAAAAAAAAAAAGAAGGAGAAGAGAAGGAAAAAATCATAGTGAATTGTTACTTATGATTGATTCGTTCTTTCATGTTACAAGAATTTAGCTTCATCTAGAGATCAATACTGCCCAGGCAAGAGTTACCTGATACATCTCCCGGGGAGACTCCTGTCCTTCCAATGTTGGTGAGTAAATGATCTATGTTCGGCACTGGCTGCGAGTCTACTGTGTTTTCCTCCTGCACTGTTGTCTACAGTTAATAAACAAAGATCTCTTCATCATCTCTTCAAAGACACTTTCTTTAAAATTCAAACATTTAGTAAAAGACACATTTACTAAGTGGAACACAGTTGCTTAACTTTTTACATCGTTTACATGTCATTAATTAACTACAAAATAAGCATCATACTTGTATTTTCATTCGACCAGAAACTGAGGAGCTATAGACCTGCTTCCGGGGTGCAAAGCGGACAAGAGCATACAAAGCAGGAAGTTGACGCTGTTGGAGCATCAGGAGGTATGTCCCGAATGAAAACAAGTCAGTACGAAGGCTGACGGACGATACTTACAAGAGGTTCTTCCACACCTTCTTCTGTGAAAAACCAGTCATGCTAAAATTTAAAATAAAAAAAGGTGAAAAGAGAAACTAAAGGACCCCCTGAATAGATCTGTATTTTGGAGGATAATATAGGAAACAAAAAAGTAGTTTTCTTAGAGAAAAAAATTATAACCAAATTCTGTCCTACCAAATACCAGCTACTCACAAAAAAAGTATTTTCTTGGTGAGACGAAGCCTGAACTTACATGCTGGATGAGTGTCTCTACGATCTTGTACTGGTCTGGCATGTGAGTGACCATGTGGGTCATGTTGTCTTCAGATGTTCTTACAAGAGTTGGACCAAAAACTATTGCTAGGTTTCTTGGTTCCATCTGGAACAAAGGATGTTATTGAAAGATATCAGAATTTTTCTTAAGAAAGTAAGCTTAAATTCCCATTGGCGTGTCTGGCATTTTATTTCTGAAAGGTTCTTTTGATGAAAAAGAAATCAAAGAAGAACGGTTGACCGATTGTGTATAAAAAAACTAATGCTTCCTAGTTAGGCTTTCTATAAGCTAATCTACACCTAACATCTTTTTCCTGCTTTAATGACAATGTACCATGCTTAACTGGCATTCATTTTTTCCATGAAGTCTTTGGTTGCAAGCAATTGATCTGGTTAAAAACAAGTATTGCAAGAGCTGCATTAACTGACAAAAATATTAAAATCAAGGGGAAAAAACTCACAAAAGACTAGGGCAACCCTCTTTCCCTCAAAAACTAAAAAAAAAAAAAAAAAACCCCAAAACAACTAGAAAAAAATGCTTAAAGACACATAACATTTTCCAAATTTGCCCCCATAGTACATCAAAAGTGCTAATAATTAAAAACCTAATGTCCAGAAATATTCTTTTTTGACCAATTTTTACTTCAATAAAAACTTGCAAAGCTCTGTGCTTATCCTTGTGCCAATCCGAACACCTCGATATAACATGCTTCTATGTTTGGACATTCATTTCCACGGTATTTTGTATTCCTTGTTTAATTACACAATTATCAAAAGTATAGATCCTTTGTTTTTGTTTGTTGTATCTTATAGTGTCTGGTATAATATTTTGAAGTCAGGATTTGATTAAAATGTCAAATAACTTCAACCAACCCTGAAAATATACCGCGGCGGGGGGCGGCGGGGGGAGCGGGGATCACTGCAGAACTCAAAAAGTCAAACTGGTTTAGGGAACCACACTACTATACTATTTTGGGAGAGCCATGCACATGCTCACACATGTGCACACACACATTTTAGGTATGGTGCAAAGTGGAAAATGCACAGATCTCCCATTCTGAAGCAATCTAGTGTGTTAACTATTGTAATACATGAATCATTACCCTACAAAATAAGCATCATACGACAGAGATATAAGGAGAAATTATGATCAAAGTCATTGTATTTTCACAGAAAGTTGACCTAGTGGAAAGAAAATGTGACTGCAGGAAGGGCTGACTTGAACTGGGCACACAGGCATGTTTCTTTTTCTCCCTTTGGAAGATGTCATCTTATTTCTACATCTGTACTGGTAAAAGTGGCTCACAAAATCAAGTCCATCTCAAAGTTCTTATGCAAAATTTTTACTAGGTTCTTGTCTACTATGATTTTATTTAAGTTTGTAGACTAATGATCACACACATTATTATTTATGTGTATACAGCCGTATTTATTATGTGGGTATAACCGAGTTTTTAGCTGGCTCCTACATAAAACTAATAAATAGTGCACTGTTTATTTATTCATTAATTACTTAAGGCAAATTCTGTATTTTTTGAAAGACGTTCCACAAGTGTAGTCAAATAGGTCAGGGAAATGAAATGCCCTTAGCCACTTCCTCAAGAGTCACAGTGTTAGTTCATATGGTAAAGCCACAAAAAAAATTCTACAGTAAAGAAACCTGTTACATGTTGTTTGATTCACCGTTTTCTAAACTCATTAGACCATCAGACGCTATGTCCCCTGTACTGCTAACATCCAGCAAAAGTGATGAATGATGTCATGCACTTTGGGAAATGCTGAAATAATTAGAAAATATTTCAGCTATAATTATATTGAGAATTTTTTGGATCCTACTGGATGGACTTCTGGAAACAGTCCAATTAATTGATATAGGGTTTTTTTTTTTTCCTTTCCTTCTCTCACTCTCTTTTTTTCCTTTTTCCTCTTATGCCCTATCACTGTTGAGGAAATTGAGAATCTAAAGGATATTATAACATTGCTTGTAAACTTCTCAATCTGCAGGTAATAGGGGCTGATCCCGTTCTCATACTCTAGCCTTACTACAGCTATGAGCAACTGTCTTCTGGAACATGACAGACACTAAACTGACCCGAATGAATGCATTTTGTTCAACCTTCAGCAGGCATGACCCTTAGGAAAAGGTGATAGCAGTGTTCCTGAGCTTGTGATACTCTGTTTTTTTTCTTCCCCAGAAACCAAAATGACTTTGTTTCTGTATTTTTAAGTAATGCCCGAGATTTAGAAAATCACTGTTTTGCAACCTCTAAAGATATCACAGGTTTAGGCAACAATCATCAATGATGGATAAAAATGATATAAAGTTAAGATTACAACATATCAACCAAACACACTGTGTGGACATTTAGACACTGATTTAAACAAACATGGATGAAAAGACATATCTTGAAATCAATCAGGAAAAACTGAACATGAACTGAGTAGTAGATAATATTATGGATAACAAATTTTGGTGTGTTTGACTAAGGTGATGTGATGCTGTTAAACAAACAAGAAGATCTTATCTGCTTAAAACTGAAAAACAAAAAAGAAAATGTCTGTCAGTTTTCCCTGTATACTGTTTGGTACATTTTGATTGTTGTATTGTGCAAAAGTATCGCAAATGTACAGATGAAAAATAAAAGTAAAATTTTTTACTTTTCATTTTTCTTGCTGGATAAATGTAAAAGGAAATGTCTTTTAAAAATGGTGGCAATTGATAATTTGGGATCTTTTGCTATTAAGAGTGATCTTTAGAGGGGCTCATTGGCCAACAGGGTGTATTTTAGAGCTTTTGTTGAATTATAACCGTGATTTTAACTGACATGAAGCAACAACACGTATCTTTCAAACGAAAGCCCCTGAAAGCACCCCTCTTCAATATGTACTTTACACACCTTATTTTTTTCTGAATTTTCTGCCACTGTCTTCAGATGAGCAGAAAGGAACTTCAGAGTTTCATAATGATGTTCGGGCAAATCGTGAATCTGAAACATATTATTTTCATTACGGATTTAGAGGCTGAATTTCAGTTGCACCTCCAAAAATATAAAATAATACCTACTAGTCTTTTTAATGTTTTCAGACGGTCTAGAGGATCTTCTTTACGATTGGCCTCAATAAAGTCGGCATATTTATCTGACAACAACAATAAGAAGAATAAAACAAGTTTATCTTAAATTGCTTAGGTGAGTTGTGATCGAGATTTCCTTGAAGTTTTGACTTCAAAACCCAATACAAAAATTTAAATGTAGTGATGACCCCAAATGGCCTTTGAAATGTAAGTCTCCAAAACAGCTATCATTTTTAATGACCCTCCAAGCCTTATCATCAAATAAAATTCCCTAAAATGTGAGTTCTCTGAGAGTACCGTCCTATATTTATAGTCTCCACTCTCTTTTGTCCCCCAACCACAACATCAAGAACAGTGTCTTATATAAATTAAATATCTGGCTTGACTGAAAAAATGTTTTTCTACTAACTGTACTTTATTATGTCTGAAGACTTTTGACAGAGAATAATAATATATTTTTAACTTGACAAGCAAACATGGATGAACAGGATAACTTATATTTTACTGAACCTAAATAATTTTATAAATTCTTTTCATTGAAATTTATTCGGAGGGAAAAAAAATCTGAATGACCAAAAAATAGCCATAATTATGCTTTATAGAGAAGTAACAACTAAACAAAATCTCCTGCATTCTTTGACAAAATATTAATATTCTATGGCTTTCCAACAATGTAATTTTAAACTGTTTCAACTGGTATCTTTTGTGGGAGTTCACTCACCATTTGTGAAAAGAGGTTCAGGGAGTTTTCTGAAGAAGGATTTTAGTAAACTGCTTATCACATTCAAATCTCGCCATTTCTAGGTGTACAGAATAGAAACATGGCATTTTTGTAGGCAATACCATCAAAGGGGAAAAAAAAAACCCACCAATCAGGTATTTGAATAGAAATAAACACACTTACATCATCTTGTATGTCAATATCAGCCATCCCCTTGTTGAGTTCTTCCTGCATACTTGAAATGGCTGCGTTATTTCCAGGAACTCTATAAATCCCTGTATACTCAAGACCTCTTTCTTCAACTAATTTGCAACATATGTCAACTATTAATGGAATATACTGCAAAACAAGAAATAAATATTGTATTTAATACAGCACAAATGTTTATATTTGTTAGTAATGTATATCGCAGCTAAGAGGCCCTTTCCATCCAAGAGGAAATACATACATTGCTGCTATGTGATAGAGAGAAAATGCAGAATATAGACATTGCAGAACCAGGAATAGATTAGAAGCAGCAAGAGAGATCTGGGACAGCGGGAGGAGAATAGGTCAAGAGAGAGAGAAAAGGGTCCCCAGGGAGATGAACGTCGAAGAGGAAACGAGGCAAGTCTGAAGTAATGAGAATGTGGGAACAGCACAGGTGAATAAAGGGAATAAAGTCCAAAAGAGAAGAGGGGGAGAGAATAACATCAAGCAACTCATGGCACGAATCCTAACATGGACGCTGTACACACACACACACACGCATGCGCGCGCGCGTGCACACGTGCACATTTACATTTATTACACTTTCTTAATCAGGTTCTTGTTCTCATCCTTCTTTTAAGGTGCTAAAAGCAGAAACACACATGATTTGAAAATGAACTCTTAGCATTTCAGGTACATTCCTAATGGATGAATCATTATTTCAGAGTCAATATGTTAGAAAAAGAGCATTATAGATAAAATTATTCAACACACCCTTACGGGTCAGCAATGCTTAGGGAAGCTGGGTGGGCTATGAAGAGGAAGATACTCAGCAGATTAACGATACTCTGTGTCATCTGAGGGGCTGTGTACTCAGGTCCTATAATGCCTACAACTGAACTAATGACCGGAGGGAGTCCGGGCGGCTGGGGTCTCCTACCCGATTGGTATGTGCTGGTGGGCAGTCATCCAGTCTGACACCGAACGTTCCTGTAGCAGTGGGCTTTTTTTCAAATGTCTTTCTCATAATACTTGGAATGCCTTTTCTCCATGTGCCTTTGTCTTTTGGGGGACTGGTATCATCTTTTGATTGTTATGCAAAAAAAAAGAAGAAGAAAATGGAAACAAGCATGTTTAAATCATGACTTTAAAAGCCCTTTATCAAGATTGATATACATCAGAGTCCTATACTATAAATGATAGGTCCTATATTTATCAAAATACTGTATTATATTCTCTTCCTAATATAGCATTCCTTTTAACCTCCCATATAATTTAATGGGAATCAGTTACGCTTTTCTACCCTTTTACAATCTGTACCATGGTTTTCTTTAAAACAGTCAAGAAAATAGGATCAATGTGACATCTTAATAGTGAGATTTTAGCAAAAGGAAACATGATGGTTTTACCTCAAAATAACAGTGCCTCGATCCTCTGCATTAAATTTGTAGTGTCTTTTATGTAGATGTATACTCTCCTTCACTTCATCTTTATTATAAGACAAAGACTCATCTTAAGGGAAAGCCCATTAGCCTAGACCGGGCCCAAGGTGACCTCTGAGCTAGCTCACAGTGGGCTGAGGTCAGCAGAAATGGTACAGAAAAACATGGAATACTTTCTTTCTTCTTTCTTTCTTTCTTTTTTTAAAATTTTTTTACAGAGGGCAAGAGAGAGGGTGGGGCGGAGACACAGAGTGGGGAGCAGCAGAGGGAGAAGGAGAGAGAGAGCATCTTAAGCAGGCTCCATGCTCAGCATGGAGCCCGACACAGGGCTCCATCTCATGACCCTGAGATCATGGCCTGAGCCAAAATCGAATCAGATGCCTAACCAATTGGGCCACCCAGGTGCCCCATGAAATACCTTTAAAATCCCAACTTTAACCCATCATCTTTGTTAAATTTATCCAGGAACACTAACATCAGTACCTTTACTGAGAAGTTTCCTTTCTGACTCTTCCTTGGGAGAGTGTGGACTTTGGGTCTTTGGCTCTGATTTAGCACCAAGCAGAGTCTGCCGAATGCTGAGACTCTGGCGAGGTGTTTTTGGCAACTGTTCTGCTTTGCTGCTGAAAGAAATGAACATTTCTTAACAACTATGTATTTTACATCCAGAATTAACTTGTAGGCCTGTGGGATTCTCACCTCATCAGACTGTTATATTCTTTTATTCTTCGGCTGATTAGATCCCTGTTAGTCACTCCAGTGTCCTATAGAAGAAACAGGAGGCAAGAATACAAAGTCAGCTTGAAACATAAATCGGGATCCCTACTTTTTTGAGGCTCTCTATTGTACTGCGCTGCTTAGCCAGGACAGTTCCTATACTCTCAGTGGATATGTTTTAAAATCTCTGTTCCCCATCACCATGCAGTATCACTATGCAGGAAATGATCCAAGTGCCCCCCCCACATACTGCCAAAAGAGCTTTCTGTTTATTTTTTGTACCCCTACAATCCCTAGAATAGTACCAGCAAGCAGCAGGTGCTCAAACTTCCTGATGTGACATTTTTTATAAACGACTGGGAAGCAGCGGGCCAGTTTTTTCCTCTAATCCCAGAAAGAATGATCAGCATTTCAAAATAATACAGTTGGATAAAAGATGGAAAAATACTGTCAAAATCTGTTAATGATGAATTTATAGGAGTAGTGAGACAGAGGGTCATTTAGTATCAGAAGTGGCACTTAGATTTTCAGAAGAGAAAAAGCTTAAAACTGGGCTTTTCAACCTCAACAGATTAACTTCTATAATGCTATATGGTAAACTCGGATTTCACCATGAACTGATGATTTTTTTTCTACCGGTTCTAATTACACACTGACATGTATCCTCAACTTTTTTTGTTTGTTTCATTTTGATTATAATGAACAATAAAGTTTACCAATACAGGCTTTGGAGTTAAACAATTTCGAGTTCCAATACTCTTCCTACTTACCAGGTGAGAGATTAAGATCTAGGGTGAGATCGCAGGCCCGGGTTTAAATCCCAGCCCTGACACTTAGAGCTGTGTGACCTCATGGAAATTACATAACCTCTCTTTAACACTGTCCTTGTTTGCAAAATGGTGATGACAATACTAGGCATACTATGAATGACAACATTCATATGGTTGCTGAGACTTATTCATGTAAAATATTCTTACTTTCCCTGTTTACTTTGAAGAAATTCAGGTCTGATGCCCTCTTTACAGTGCTGGTTATAGAACAAAGATAGTATTGACACGGATCTGGTGTTAATTTTTTAACCACAAACATGGCAGGGTGTAAACTATCAGAGAAAAAGGCACAGTCATTTTTCCTGTGACCTAAGTCTTCATAATTTGAATTGGACATAATTGGAAATGACTATATTAGAGAACACACTCTGCATAACCTTACAGTTAATAGGGGTGTCCCGGTGTCTCGTGAGTTAGGGGAAAAGAATGTGCACTTTTTTTGTCGTAACAATGAGCACAAAAAGTGAGAACAACATGTAAGAAAAACTGTGTTAATGATATGAAAAGATACTCTTGAGCAAAAGCTAGACTTAATCACTGCCGAATTTGCTCTGTCAAGTTTATAATTACACTAGAAATACTACGTTATCAATGAAATTCCTGTTGTAAAAAAATATCTTGATGGCTGTGAGCCAGAAACTTTCAAGTCCCTAAACATTCCCTATTAAAAAGAAAAACTGGCTTTTCACATGATTTCTGACAATGCGAGTTTTCTTAGAAGCCAATGACTGTACTACAGCCTGTTCTATTATATTCTCAACTGAGTATCTCCATGAAGGAAAATCCTCATATCTGTTATCTCTTTGCATTGACATGGTAATTTGTTTTGATAAGTATTTTCACTATAACTTAAGCCCCACAATAATCCTGTCTTTGAGATAAGGAACCAGATCTGGAATGATTTAATCATAAAGGCAATGACCAGGACTAGTACCTAGGATTTCCTGATCCTGCTTCTGAGAAAATAGGCAAAATATATGAATTATCTATTTTCATAGTTCAGTAATGGTGATTTTCAAATAAGTGAAAATAATATAAAAGAGGTACACCTGAGTTTTCCTTTTGATCAATTTTTCAAGTGAAAATAGCGTATTTTAATTTTTTTCAAATGTATCAGATTCTTTGAGTCTTCCTAAGAAAAAAGTGATGAAAGAATCTGGTTTTATCAACAGCATTTGGAGCACACACCTCCTCGTTGAGGTTGCTGCTCTCCTGGATGGTCTTGATCCATGCTAGCATGTCGTCTCTGTCTTCAGCCTGAAATAGGCATTCACAGTCTGATGTGGTAAGTCGAAACACATTCTTCCTCTTGGTCTCACTGTAAGAGATGTCTATTAAGCACGCATTGACGCTGATGGGCTGCTCTTCTTCAGATGGAGTCATCTGTTCTCTTTTGTCTTTGTACAAGTAAAGCGAATGGCCCCGAAGCACAACGTACATCTGTTTCCATGGCCGAATACTTCCACCAACTCGCTGGAAAACACGAAACAGTTCAGGGATACTTGATGTTTGTCTAATTCTTGGTGACATGATAAACACATCAAGCAACACTGTTAACACACACACGTGTACACCCAGTGGATATAGCGGGTGTCTGCTTCACGATCATATACGTTTGTTAGGAGAGGAATGACAAACACTGGAGCATAAACCAAGCTAGGCAAGGTATTCTTATCAAAATCAAGGATGGTGAAATCTCAACTTTAATCCGGTTGGGGAAAAAAAAAATGTATTGTTCATGAGCGAAGTAGTTAAGGTAAACTGAATAAAGTAAGGTAAAAGAAGAGTAGCAAAATTTATAAAATACATAAAAACGCTAAGAGAATAGAAAATAAGAACAAAATCTGTCCGAAAAATCTTCTGAGTGAGAGTAAGGCTTAAGACAAGTCCCAGATCATGCAAATGACAAACAACTACATAAGGAGATCCCCAAAAACAGGTACGAGTAATGAATGAAACTAACAAAATTGATCAACTTTATATGGTCAAGCAACAATATCCATATCCAAGGTGGGTTTTCTTAAAAATTAAACTCTTCTGACAGTATTAAAATTTTTTTATAAATAATCTGCCCAAATATTTTAAGAAATTTTATGGCAAAGTTTTTATTGTATTGAAATCTACTTAATGAAGCATATAAATATTGTGATACTCATTTATATAACCCAGTATTTATAAAATAAAGTGAAAGAAGGAAATTATAAAGGCAATTTAAATGAAAAAACTGGGAAAAGCTAAATTAAAAATTTTAAATTATTAATATGAAGAACTGTCACTCCTAAAGGAAGACTGTGAAAATCTATGGCTAAGAAACTATTTAAGAAAAAAAGCTGAGTTCCTTCTTAAATACCTTGATTTCTCTTTTTTGTTGGTAAAATATAAGACTGTATATTCCATTTACAGTTGAATACACAGGACTAAAAAATATAAAATTATATCAGTGATTACAATTTTTAAAAAAAATAATTTTTCCTTTGTGTAGAAAAAGCTATTTAGAAGTGATAATTTCCATTCTCTCTTCTGGGTAATATGCCATTTTATCTGTACAGACTGCATGTGCTATTTTGTGGGGCTGCATTTCATACACCCGCAGCAGCTGAGAAAACGCACTACCTTGCCCTTGTCAGTGATAAGTGGTCGGAAATGGAGCCACCCTTCCTTGGCAGCATCGCTGAAAACCTCTGAGGAAGAATCTTTCCTGGACCCAGAGTCTTCTGACGACTTCTGGCTGTCTGTGATCTACAGAAAAGACCAAGAAAATATAGTAAAACACCAGCTTTTTCCTTTATCAACATTTGCACATTGAAATTGCTTTGCTGAAAAAAACACCTTTAATGTTCCAAATGAAGGGTTATTTTCGAAAAAATACTACCTTTATCAATTACAGTAGAAAAATTTCTGGTCTTATTTATTTATTTTTTTTTAAAGTGAGTTGACTACCATCATTTTTTAAAAGTTGTCTCCCGGAATTTTTAATCATTAAAAAATAACAGAAATAGTATAATTTTCTGCTCTCAAGAGCTCATATTTTAGTGAGAAAAGACAAATCGGAATAAAAAAGACAAGAAAATGATCAGACTGTGATTAGTACCATTTGGGAAAGGAACAAGGATATGCAGTTAACAAATGACTGAGTCGTGGCTAGAAGTTGGGGGTGCTGTGGAAGAATATTTAAGATGAAATGTGGAGGAAAAGTTTTAAAAGGGGCCATCCGTGAAAGGTCAGGAAAAAGAAAAGTTCAGGGAGAATGTATAGCTAATGAATTAAGTATGTTTACCATTATCATTTTATTTTATTCATTTTTTTAAAGATTTTATTTGAGAGGGAGAGAGCATGAGCGGGGGGGGGGGGGGGGGGGGGGGGGGACGGGGGGAGAGGGAGAAGCAGACTCCCCACTGAGCAGGGAGCCCAACATGGGGCTCAATACCAGGACCCTGAGATCATGACCTGAGCCAAAGTCAGATGCTTAACCAACTGAGCCACCCAGGTGCCCCTTACCCATTATCATTTTAAATGTTCACTGTTCAGTGTGAGAGAAACAGCTAATGAATAGATTGTTTAGGGTCTTTCAGGACACAGTAGGAAGCGTGATGGGATGCGATTAGGTGATGAATCAGAGGAGTAACATTATCTGGTCCCAGTTCAAAGGTCACTCCGCGAGCGCCTGGGTGGTTCAGTAGGTTAAGCATCTGCCTTCGGCTCAGGTCATGATCTCAGGGTCCTGGGGTTGAGCCCCGCATCAGGCTCCCTGCTCGGCGAGGAGCCTGCTTCTCCCTCTCCCACTCCCCTTATTTGTGTTCCCTCTCTTGCTGTCTCTCTCTCTCTCAAATAAATAAAATCTTAAAAAAAAAAAAGGTCACTCTGCTTGACACCTGGAGAATGGATTCTCCAGTGTGAGAAGAGGTGTTACTGCAGGAATCCAGGTGAGGCTTGATGGTGGCCTGGACTAAAGTTAACTTAAGCGAAGACAGGGAGGAATGTAGAGCTTCAGGGTGTGTCCTGAAAGTAGAGTGGATAATACTTGATATGACGGAGGAGGGGGTGGAAAGAAGCCACAAGGCTAATGCCCAGATCTGGGGCTTGAACACCTGGGTGAAGTGAATTTAGTGAGATGGGGAAAACTGGTGGACAAAGATGTCTGGGGGCAATCCAGATCTCTTTGGCCATTACTGTGATTGCTTATTAAACACCCACATAAAGACATCAGCCTACATGAGCTGCAGCTTGGGGAAAAGGCCAATGCTAGCGGTGTAAACGTTGGGAGACCCCTGGTTAAGATCATGCTGGCAATGAGGGTAGATAGAGAAGAAAGAGGGTCAGAACCAGTTATAGACATTCCACCATTTTAAATATTAGGCAGAGGCAGAAATGGAAACCAGCAGAAGAAAATGTTTTAGGAAGGGAATGGGAAATTGTGTTGGAGACGACTGAAAGGTCAAAGAAGTGAAAAATCGAAGATAACCATTAGTTTTGGAACCTGAACGTCTCTGGTCACCTTGGTGTGAGCAGTGTCATTCTGGTGTGTGTGGGTTGAGAAAGACGGGATGTGAGGAAGTGGACACTATAGACAATTTTTTTCAAGGAGTTTTGCTGTGAAAAGTGGAAGAGAAAACAGGCGTAGGAAATAGAGGGGGATGTAGATGCAAGAGAGGTTTTTAAAAAATAGATAGTACATAGTGGAATGTGCTTCTGGGATGGTGAATGAGCCGCTGGCAAGAGCGATTTTGCAGAGGGGAGAGGGGTCTTGAAAAAGTGAAGTGATAGAATCAAAGAAATGTGGATGTAGGCTTTTTACAGGACCATGTTCCAAGTACAGACACTTATGCTAAGAGTAAGGAGGGCAGAAACTGTGGGCACAAATGAAGATGGCTGACATTTTTGGAGAATGTAAAACAAGGAAGTTCCTGTCTAACAGCCTTTGGTGTATGTTTTCAATGAAGTATGAGGGAGGACTCGATGGGAGAGGACAGGGGTGGACTGCATGGAGAAAGGTGGAGGGGAGGCCTGAAATAATAATTTTGAGGAGAGAAAACAAGCATACAACAAATACAGGATTGCTGGGTAGTCAGATTTTTGGCCATAGACTGATGAAGTGAGAAAAATCAGCATTAGTGTGTGTTAAGTATTATATACTTGATGAATATGTTTAGAAATTAGAAAAGAACACTATTTTCCAAATGCACCTAAAAATTGACAGAATATACAATAATAGAAATAATTCCCTATAATGAGCCAAAGTAATAATCTAAGGTAAATAGAAACATTTATCATTTGCTGATACTTAAAAAATATTGAATACCAACCTTGATTCCTTTCAGGCTAGAGACATGCTTGAAGGACCTGTTGGAAAGAAGTATGTAAATATTTGCAATAAGTGTATAGCACACCTTAAAGAAGTAAAAACAATTTGAACATTACAAGTAACCTGTCAACGATAAGCTGACATTTCACCATTACCATGTTAAATGTTCACTGTGCCATGCAAATGAGAAAAGCAGCTAACTGTAGAAGTACTTAAAGCTTTGATTCCACGATCGAAGCTTCCTTAGTGGATCCGGTAAATTTAAACTGTCTCTGCACGAAGTGTGAGATTTTATCCTCCCTTTTAGATGAAAGAAAAAACTACTCAGGCTAAACATGGAGCTTTAGAATAAATTATTAGTTAGCCATAGTTGCAATGCTCTATTAAAGGGCTCCCACAATGTTAATAATGATGGATAATGCTGTAGGGAGAGCATAGTGAGGGCCAGTCCGGGCCCACCACTCCTCCTGCCAACCACATTCGGGATGCTTTGGTATGAGACCAGCTGCTGCCACTGAAAAGGCTTAGGGCTTCTGAAGATAGGTTCGCTTTAACTCTTCAAAACAATTTAACTGTAGGGGACAAAGACTTATTTTTTTAATTCAAAATTCAGTTTAAGGAATTTAGGATTGCAAGATGAGACTGAAGATGGCACTGCCCTCCCCTTTCAAACCACCCCAAAGAAGATAGCCAGAAACAGATATGCAAACTCCATCTCCAGCACTATCAGGAGACACCTGTAATTCTGACCAGCAATGGGTGCATGTACATGAAGATGGGTGGTTAAATGCGGTGAAGGAAAGGATGGATAAAAAAGGGGACACCACTGGTTGCATATCTCTAGACAAAACTGCAGTGCACTGCCCTCTGAAGATCAAAACCTTCCCCTGTTTGGAGCAGTGGGAAACAGGGTGCTGGAGCTGGTGACAGGAGCCTCACTCACCACCACGTCTATCAGGGAGTATGAAAACGAAGGAGGAAACACACAGTCCTGTCATCTTTGCAAGAAGCATGTGCAGTTGGTGCAGGGTGAAGGAGACTCTGAAATGCGGCAGTTATGGTATCTTTTTAGTGAGGAAGAAGTAAAGGCTAAAAGAGCTCACAAATTCAACTCTGCATCATCAGAACAATTCCTGCTAGTCTGGACCACTGCTGTGGACACACCCCACACACACTTCCCCCATGTAGCTGGTCCAGGAGGAACTGCTATTATTGGAATATAAATAATCATTGAATGGAAGCTTCAGAGAATCTATACCAAAATACTGATAAAAAAAGACAAATCATTCTCTGAAGGTTCAAAATCATAAAATGGCAATGTTCCTTAATTGTATAAATTAAAACACTGCGTCACTAACACTAGCCATAAAAATTTAAGAACGAGAAAATTGACTTTAAAAAGTTCAAGTAGTAAAATAAAGAGAAATAGCCAAGAGAATTTAGAAAAAACATAAAGTAATGAGAGAATGGTCCGATCGATAACAAAAACATTATAAAACCACTACAATGAACAGAATCTGGTGTACGTGAGTAGACAGATAAATCAACTGAACAGAATGGAGGCTAAAAATAAAACTAAATATATTTAATAATTTAGTATATAATAAAGATGAAATATCAGTGGGAAAAAGATAACATTCAATAGATGCTTTGGGGACAACTGAGAGACATTGGAAAATACAAAGCTGGCCCTTTATCTCACTAATTGGAATAAAATAAACTCCAGATGAATCAAAGTTGTAAACACACACACAAAAAAAAGACAAAGAAAAACATAACATTGAGAGGGAAACACAGAAGACTTTTGTTGTAATTCTGGAGGAAAGGCTTTTTCAATATGACTCCAAATCTGAGGCCGTTTAAAAAAATATCCTAAATTTACCTGCAAAGAAAAAGTTTAACATTTTTGCACAGTTTAAACTGAATTGGGAAAAGACTTGCAACACTTATCTCAGAAAAGAGCTAGTTTCCTTTATATAAAGAGCCCCCAGAAGTCAGTAAGGAAGAGCAGTAGGGAGATGGGCAGAAGATATGAATAAGCAGTACACAGGAAACTATAAATATCTCTTAAATATATATGAAACGATATTCATTTAATAAGAAATTTTCAAAAAAAAGAAAATCCCCACAATGTGATACCATTAGCTTTACAAAAAGTCAAATGTTAAATAATATGCTGGGCTGGTGAGGGGCAGAGACTTCTGTGCACTGTTGGTGGGAACGTGATTTGGTATAAGCTTTATGGAGAGTGCCTGACAATGTGTATTAATATAAAAAATACACACCCCCTTGATGTAACAATCTTTCTTCCAACCATACTCATTCATATACTAAATGGACTACATACAAATATAGTCACTAAAGTATTGTTTGCAGTGCCTAAGATTCAATCAACCTAAATGTCTACTTATAGACTATGGAATGACAGATATATTTTGGTAAACTATTCAGCGGAAAATCAAACAAGCATGAAAAAGCTGAGCCAGGAATACACACACTGGATGATCTCCACGATCAGTGTGCACAGCATCTATCATTTGTTTATAAAAATAATTAGAATATGTACACCCACATATAAGCCTACGTAAACGTGTACACGTGATTTTATGCAGAGAATAGCTAGAAAACAGTAACATAGTTATGTTTGAGAAGAGACCTGGGTGACCAGAAGCCTCCAGTAGCAGTCACTGTTTAATACAAATATTTTTTGCATTATGTTTACTGATTTTTAAATATTAATTTTAAAAATTCACCTGAATATATTATGGAATAACAACTTTATTTTTTATTTACATTTCTAATATAAAGTTAAAAGTATAAAAGAAATCATTAAAATTCAGTATTTATATGTCAAAGTCATGCTGAGCACACAATATTTAAAGTGATATGCTCGAGCGGCGCCGGGGTGACTCAGTCGTTAAGCGTCTGCCTTCGGCTCAGGTCATGATGCCAGGGTGCTGGGATCGAGCCCCGCATCGGGCTCCCTGCTCGGGGAGAAGCCTGCTTCTCCCTCTCCCACTCCCCCTGCTTGTGTTCCCTCTCTCGCTGTGTCTCTCTCTGTCAAATAAATAAATAAAATCTTTAAAAATAAATAAATAAATAAATAAATAAATAAGTAAATAAATAAATAAATAAATAAAATGATATGCTCGAGACTTACAATTTCCCATCTTCCCGGTAATCATCAAGACCCTCATCATAGGATTTTGATCTTTCGGTCTTTGAGCTGGGCTGGGCATCCAGGCTGGGAGGTCCGACAGATTCTGTAATTAAAAGCCAACATGTAGACCTTTGCAAGTGGTTTCCAGATCGTTTTCATAGGGAGGAGATCCCAGTGTGTCACAGCGTTCTAAGTGGAAAACTGAGAGAGAGATGGTTTGCACAGCCACTCACTGAAACGTACCCTGGTCATGGGAGAGCTGGCGGCGAATTAAAGGAGCCGACGTGGTGAGGCTGGGTGGGACCATTGCAATGGAAGGTGCCTGGGGTGCCTGGGGGGTGGAGGCTGAGATGACAGCAGAAGCGGGGATGTGTGCAAGGTCATGATCAATGCTGGGGCTCGTTGGTTCATCTAGAAAATAAAATGAAAATAAACATTGGTGGTGCGCCTGGTGGCTCACTCGGTGGAGCACGTGACTCTTGATCTCGGGGTCGTGAGTTCAAGCCCCACACTGGGCTTACAGCTTACTTAAAAAAAAAAAAAATTAAGAAAAAGAAAAAGAAAAAGAAAAACAAATCAGAATGCTAAATGACCTAATTATTAATAATCAATATTCATTGTTTAAAAAAAGATAGAGATTTTAACACTTAGCCACTAAAGCACCAATAAATAACATACTTGTCTGTTAAAAATCTTATACAGTTATTACTCTAGTAAAATTCAAATAATTCTGAGAATGTGGTCCAAGAGATTAAATAAATTGCTTCTTCTACCAACAATTAATAACTTCACTAACAGATAATCAAGATACCAAAGTTACAGGTATTCAGAACCTAAACCTATAAAAGCAGAACAATAATCACCCTAAAAGAATTACTTTCCCAATTGTAAATGTCTTCATTTCAGGAAGCTAAGCAAGGTGACTGGGAGAAATAAATGGCTATTGTTTAAGCCACCTGGTCTGTGGTAATCAGTGGCCCAAATGGACTGAGACAACCACTGGTAGTTTGGAATATGTGCCCTCTTCCCCAAGCAAATGTCAGCCCTCGCCCAGAGGAGAAATCCCCACTTGCCCCCTTGAGCAGATGCCCTGGTACCCCTGTAGAAATACAGACGTTTTAGATGTTACGAATTTCTCAAACTTCCGTTTGAGAAGACTGTTGAGAAACTTCTCAAAAGTCTGTCACAATCTGTCAAGAGCAGAAATGCCATATGCATGCATACGTAATAACACTAGCTAACATATGTACAGAGCTTAGTAGGTACCAGCACTGTTCTAAATACTTTAAATATATTTTTCATTTAATTCCTAAGAAATCCTATAAAGTAAGTACTATTTTACAGATGGAGAAGCCAAAACAGACATGTTAAGTAACTTGTGTAAAGTTCCCAAGCCATAGGGACAGCATGTGGACCCAGAGAGTCTGATACCAGAATTTTTGCCTAGAAGTATAAATTATATATGTTTTCCAAACTGGTGAGTAATAGCTCTGTTCAAAATTCTTACTCTTATAAAAACATCAATGGTTTAAATTCTAATATTCTAGGCCAGGAGAGTGTAATTTAATAGAATGCCAGAACTATATTCCCTAAAATCAAATGCCCTAAGTCTTAGAAAATCATAACAAAACCCTTTATAAAGAATATACTATAATGATGAAACAGGCTTTTGATTTCTTGATTTAAAAAATTAAACAATTTTAATTTTGACCAAATTCTAAGAATGCTCTATCATTTTAATGGTTAGCATTTTCATCAAGATGACTAATAATGATATAAAGTTATAACATTTGTAGCTAAAATCTGTAAATTCTGACTATTTTAAGCTTACTTTATGTTTTTACAAAGTTTTTAAAAGCAGCTCTTTATATTTTAGTACTAGAAAACATTTTTAAAATTTCTCTATGAATCAAGTTTACTAAGTACATGACAATTAAATATCCTATGTTAGTGAGCATGCATTACTCCTTTTTTCAAAAGAAGATAACTAATTTTAAATCAACTGAATAAGGATAAAAATTTAATTTTATTAAAGATTATAATATTCTTTAAAACTGTCATTATGATGTAAATTACCACAAATTAACCAACTTTTTCAAATGATACATGTGTATGAAGTAAGTTGGGTCTTCTGGGGTCTGCTTGGGCCACCAATCTGTTATGAATCCAGATGCACGGTTATGAATGGGAAAATACTGTATTCTTTAGAAATCATCTGGCGTATGTAGTACTGAGAGTATAAACAGCAGGAAGAAATTTCTGTAGAGAAAACATTCCCAACAGTGGTGGGTAATACTGTGTCAAATAGTGCCTGGGAGATGCCGTGAGAGAAATCTTCCAAGACAATTTTAGGCCTTGCAAAGTAATTTAAAACATTTCTACATTTATTTATTTAACATTAAATATCATGAACTGTGTTAGTCTAAATAAATGATATTAATGTCCCAGAACAGTGCTGTTCAAATTGATAATGACTAGCCACATATTAGTACTGAGTATCTGAAATGTGTCTAGTCTGAAATAGGATGTGTTATTTAAGTGTAAAATGCATATCCTATTTTGAGGACTCAACATGATAAAAAGAACAAGAAGAGATATCTCAATATTTTAAAATACTGAACACTGAAATGATAATATTTGGATATGGATTGGGTTAAATAAAATATATTAATAAAAAATAAAATTAAATTAAATATCATGGAGTGAAATTCAAAATGTTCATGGATTAAGTATTAAATAAAATTTCAAAGGCAATTTTTTCTTATGACTCTGGACTTCCTAGAGGTATGCATTCAATCTCTTTTGACTTATTACATTTTGGAGGAAATTTCTGTATTACACTGGGTTGAAATAATCTCTGCTTTAAGCATATGTGTGCGAACAGGGCTGGGATAGACACCCACCTGCTCCAGTGAGCAAGGGTGAATGGAGAGGCTGGGCAGGAGGCTAGTACCCTGTGCTCACACACTTCAGTCCTGTTGCACTCTTTAGGATAAATATATTTACTACTATGTTAAAGAGAGACAAGGAAAAGCTGTACTTTTAAAATACAAAGAATTACACTACCTCACATTTATGTACATACTTTAATAAAACCAATTCTTCATTCCCTATAAAAATGTGAGAACTTTTCTATTGTCTTAAAAATACCATTGTTGGGGCGCCTGGGTGGCTCAGTTGGTTAAGTGACTGCCTTCGGCTCAGGTCATGATCCTGGAGTCCTGGGATCGAGTCCCATATCGGGCTCCTTGCTCAGCAGGGGGTCTGCTTCTCCCTCTGACCCTCCCCCCTCTCATGTGCTCTCTCTTTCTCATTCTCTCTCTCAAATAAATAAATAAAATCTTTAAAAAAAAAAATACCATTGTTGTTGTAATATTAGTAGGAATTTTAAAACCCTAATTTTAACATATGCTTTCATTATTACCAATATGTAGATTATGTACAAACAAGAATAATTCAGGCTTATCTCATTTTCCACTGTAAGAAAATGTGTACTATCTGGTTGTCCAAAGAGAAAACCAGTGTGCTGTCACATTTTCAACGAATTTCTGTATTTTTAATAATCAAACTTAAATACTCTGCCAGATGAAAATTACCAATTACTCATTTTGTGTTTTGTGTTTACTCGTAAAAGAAGTAAAAACTTATTTTCAGTACTTACTATGACGCTTTATAAACTGCCTGTGGGGGGTAAACAAAATACTGTCAATGATATTCCTAATTTAAAAACAAGTAAAATGGTTTATTTTCTTCATTTCTCTAATCTTTGTGAACCAAAAGAAATATTAGACATTAAATGTGTAACAAAATGCTGGAAAATTGTAAGACATACCATTTGCTCTGTATTATAAATAACTAAACAAATGAATTGGCTCCATTCTCTGGTGTTTTGGGAATAAAGCCAAGTACTTAATTCTTTTTTTTTTCTGCATTAATCTAGAATGTTTTCAAATGACAAAAAAATAATTATTAAAATCACGGAATATAAGATTCTGGAATGTGATAATACAAAAGCAACCTTATTTCTTTCCCTTTAATTTAAATGTTCCATGTGATAGCATAAGTATATTCTCTGAAGTGTGTTTTATGATATATTGAACAGAGATCCTCTAAATAAAAGGATTCATGGTCAAATACTTCTGAGAAGTCAATCAGAGAAAGACATGTATCATATGATCTCACTAATATGAGGAATTCTTAATCTCAGGAAACAAACTGAGGGTTGCTGGAGTGGTGGGGGTGGGAGGGATGAGGTGGCTGGGCGATAGGCATTGCGGAGGGTATGTGCTATGGTGAGCGCTGTGAATTGTGTAAGACTGATGAATCACAGACCTGTACCTCTGAAACAAATAATACATTATATGTTAAAAAAAAAAAAAAGATAGTAGGAAGGGAAAAATGAAGGCGGGGAAATCGGAGGGGGAGATGAACCATGAGAGACTATGGACTCTGAGAAACAAACTGAGGGTTCTAGAGGGGAGGGGGGGGTGTTAGCCTGGGATGGGTATTAAAGAGGGCACGTTCTGCATGGAGCACAGGGTGTTATGCACAAACAATGAATCATGGAACACTACATCAAAAACTAATGATGTAATGTATGGTGATTACCATAATAAAATTTTTAAAAAATTTAAATTAAAAAAAAGAAAAAGAAAATATACCTACAAAACATCTAGTAGCATGTTAATAATTAAAAGAGTCCCATGGTAAAGACAAACAAAACTTATTTATTTAAACCCAGCATTTCTCAATTTATTTGATCACTGATTTTTTTTTTTCTCCTTAATCAAATGGAATTAATGTTCCTAGAAAATACACTGGGAAACATTGCAAATAGTCTCTTTTACTCCATTTCAATGCTGATGTCTATCCCACTTTTATATATATATGTTATATGTATAATTAAATTTCATATATATATACAAAATTTAAAAAATAGACTGGAAAGAGAAACACCTACAGGTCAGAGAACACTTTGAAGCTCAATAATAAAAGGATTTCAATATTGATTAAATTATGGAACTTATACTTAATGAAATCTAAAAGTTCTTCTACTGACTGGTTGTTTACATATTCAACAACACAGCATCTAATTAAGTATTTTTTGGACTTCAAGGTTAGAGTAAAGGATTTTAGTTAATCAAAGAGCTAAAAGCTTTTCAGAGTAAAAAGGCAAGTATACTAAAATTCTTTCCTATGCCTTTACTTGAAATGGCATACAATTTTATAAGAGCCATCAAAATGCTGTAATAACTCAGGAGGCATGGCATTATTCCACCTGAGGGCCTAGAAACTTTTAAGAATGCTTACATCAATGGACAATATTTACATATGGAAACAGAGTGAAAAAATTCTGTGTTTGTATTTCAGTTTTTTATCCTGCCCTATTCCACTGGTTATGGTATAACTGACATACCACAGTAATCATATTAAGGTTTTAGGAGGTACATACGAAATTGTCCTGAGAAGTACTTAACGTAGAATCTGATCAGAACTAGGAAGTGAGCGTTTTTATTTTTTGTGAATAAACAAATAGTTTCATCATTTCTCTAAATCTATATGGATATAGAATTAGATACATTTTTATTTTATACTTTAGCTAATGTTCTCTCTTTAGTAATGATCAACTTATTGATCTATTCAAAGAATAGATAGATAACTAGGAACAAATATTAACAGATATAGTTAGCACATTTTTTTATTACTCCAATATAATCTGATTATATTGTTCTTATTAAGCAGGAAGAAAATATGATGCCATTATTCTGGCAAGATCTCATAGGCTTATCAAATACAGTCACGGGTTGTAGGGACTTTTATGTTTAAAAAAATCATAGAACAATCATTAGTCCTCAGTTACTTTCTATAAAATATCTAGATGATGTATAAGATTCCATTTATGGCAAAGTTCTACTCTCTGAGCTTGGATTTAAGGGTATGGATATAAATATGAGTACAATTTAGGTTGAGATTCCCCACAAATGTTTACAACTTGAATATATCATATTTATAAAAAACATAAGTTACATAGAACTTTCTCAAAAGCTGACTCTGATAGTGTTGCCTGACAGTCCAAGAGCTCAGTAGATTTAGAAAATTTCTCTAGGAAAGAGAAACCTTGAAATGTTGCTCGAAGAGAAGCACACTATACTATAAAATTATGGAGAATCCTGCATGAACTCATGGGGTAATGGGGTGAGGATGAGTATGGCCTTGGCCTCAAAAGAAGGCCCCTGCATCCCACAACTAGGGGGGGTGATCTTCACAGTGCATCTATATTCATGGTGCCCTCTGGAGCTGTGCTCCGTGAGGAGGCTGAATCAGCGGGCCAAGTGTCAGTCTCTACTGTTTATTAACTGTGTCACTTTAGGGAAGTTATTTAACCCCTCTACAGCTTAAACTTCTCATTATTAAATAAAGGCAAAACTAAGGACACATACGATAATCCTGTTAGTGGATTATGTGTTGGAGCTGCATAGTAACTATGATGAGAACTCTTCTTTTGATTTTGCTATACACTTAACCATCATCTCAAAAATTATCATTAGCCTATCATTTCAAACAATATTTACTGAGTGCCAGGCAGTGTTCTAGGTATTAAGGTTATCGAAGTGGACAAAAGATCTAAAAGCCTGGCTCTCGTGCAACTTATATTTTAGCTCTGCAGAGAAACGTGTAATAAAAAATATAAAACACGTCGAGCGGAAACAAGTGATACAAAGAGAAATAAAGTGGCTGAAGGGGACAGAGAATGTCCGGTGCCATGCATGTGTGTGGGGTACCTACTGCAGATAGGCTGGTGAGGAAAGGCCACCTTGATAAGGCAATACTTGAGCAGAGACCCAAATGGCACGAGGGAGAGTCTTGTGACTCTCTGCAGAATGTGTTCTGGGGCTGGGAACTGGCGGTACCAGGGCCCCGAAGCATGCTTGGCAGGCTCCGCAGGTGCAAGCAGGCCAGGGCGGCTAAAGATGGGCTGAAGATGGGATACACAAACAAGGAAGACAGGAGACGGGCTCAGAGAGGTGCAGTGGGGTTGGGGGGGGGGGCAAGTTCATGGAGGGCCCCGCGGGCCATGGCAGGATTTGGGATTCTATTCTGGGTAACAGGGAAAGTAAACAGAGGGTCTGGTCAGAGGAGCGGCATGATCTGATTCCCATTTTTAAACCACCACACTGGCTGGTTGTGGAGAATACACCTGCGTTGTGTGGGAGCAGTCTCAGGCCTCAGGAAACATACCAGCTGTTCTGCACTGGGCCATAAGCTTGTAATTTGAGTGATTTTTCCAACTCTATCCCAAGATTTACTCTAAGACAAAGTAAAACTTGACAACGAAGAGGTCTATTCATTCAGCCCAAAGAAACAGGAAATAATAAAGTCAAAAGCACTGTTTAAATAAAAGGCTGATTAAAACTGTTCGACTTGGCTTTTGATTCAGATGGATCATCAACTAGGTACCATTTGGTTTGCTGCGTCCCCTGGCCCCAGACAGTGGAAATTTGTTTCATCCAAAAAAAAAAAAAAAAAAGAAAGGAAAAGAAAAGAAAGGCACTGAGTACCTAACATTAAAATAAAAAAGGAAAACTGTCACTTGAAATAATCTTTGAGGGTAAAAGCTTACAGCTCTGGCTTTAACCCAGTTCAGGAAATTGAGGACAAATGTTTTAAGATCAGTGTAAAATTTTTGTGCCTGTTGCCACTAAAAATAATACCTTACTGGAAAGATCTGTAACATATTTGACACAGTAGCCACTGACGACACATGAGCTCACCTATAAAGGGGATGGATGCCAAGGAATCCCCAGGTGGACTGGTACTTGAGGCCTTCCTTTCCTCCATCCGTTTTATATGGACCTCTCGGCGCGCATCATTGGGCAGCCAGCAGGTGGTGTCTGATCCGGTCTCCTGGTCATTTACGGCCAAGATGTAAGACTGATGCCTTAAAGGCTGTGGTGTCTGGCGACCGGATGGAGGTTTTTCTCTTAGGACGACAGTTTCTCTATTATCTAAAGTATCTGACTCCTGAATTTCAGCCTCTCGTAGATTTAAGTCGTGATTTCTCTGAGTGACGGATAATTCTAAATCCGAAGCGCCAGAGTTGTCAGTCGTCTGAGGGCCAGGCTTGACAGGAGCTCCAGATAAAGAGGGGGGTTTCCCAGTCTCCACCTGGTGATCAGGGGCACTTTCGGTTCTTAGCCATGTCTGCTGATTCAACAGGCTGTTTTGATGCAAATGATTTACTGGTCTTTGGTCTTTGACAGAAACAAATGAGTTCTGGCTAAATGATGGTTTTGTGACATGTGTAGAAGGCGCTTTCAGAGAATTACTTCGGACTTTCACAAGAGGTGACCTGTCTTGCGAAACACCTCGAGGCAGTGACATTCCACAAGTGGTTGGAAAGTTTCTGCTGGACTGCAGTGTTTTTAGATCTGGTGGCACTTTTTTAAACTGAGACACAGATCCCACTCCTCTGCCAGGCACTCGCCTATTATCGGAATTAACAACGCTTGGAGCCACGGTAAAATTTGAACCTCGAAAAGACTTGTGAATTTCTTGCTGCCTAGGTCTTTCATATATCCCTCGTCTATCATCCTGTTCAGTAAATCCACTCCACTTGTAGGTCTGCTTTCGTTCTCCATTTGAATCGGGTATTTGACTCTCAGAACTGACGTTTTCTAAGGTTTCACCCTGTCCCTCGATATAATCCCAGGAACGAGTTCTATGATTGCTAAAACTAACAGGTGGAGAGGTCAGTGCTCCTTGAGATGCACTTCGTGGACAATACTTCATTAACACAGAATCCTCCAGTCTCTCCTGGGACACACTGCGCTGCCGGATCTGAACAGACTGGGGCACTCGATCGTGAGAGGTGCTTCGACGTCGTACCTGCAAAGTAGTGCGGTTTGGTACCACCTGGTTATAATCTGTTGTGCTCTGAGATGCTGCTCTTAAACTATCTAGTCTTTCTTGAATTGTCCGACAACCTATGTGCAATCGTCTGTTATCAATATACTCTTTGTAAGTTTTATAGTTTTTCCAGTCTATGTGCTGATGGGAATTCGGAGAATAGTGATTAACAGATACGGAAGGCGAATCCACAGCCTGCGGTCTACTGCTTGAGATTCCCTCCGAATGTCCACTGTAATTGCCAGATTTAAGTAAAATTCCCGAAGGTTCCAATGACCTAGAGCCTGCAGTCTGATGAATTAGATGGGCAGCGGGAATCGAGGATGACGGTGGTGTGGTTCTTGACACTGTTTTCAAAGAGGTCTGCTCGTTGATGCCATACCTCACCTCTTCGGTTCTATGTGAAGGAACTGTATGGTTGTTTCTATTAGTTAACAAATCTACAACCTTCTCAGAAGGTACAATGACAGTCCTTACACTTTCATTGCAAACACACACTGCCGTGTTGGACTTTGCAACATCTGTTGGTGACGGAGGCACTTGGATTTCCATTCTATAGGCCCTGCCCGGTTGTGTCAGGACTGGGGTACTGGTCTGCTGTTTGCTCGATGATGAATCTGGAGGAGATATTTCAACTGGCTGTGCCATGGCTGAAGGGGCAGATGGCAGCCAGGGGTAGCAAACTGGTGGAGGTTCAGGGATATTGCGGGCATTACCACTGTAGGCTTCGTTGCCTTTCAGATAGGCATCTTGAGAATACGCCTACGTGGAAAGGAGAAAAAAGTGTCATTTGAGAGTCATAAGAAGAACAATTTCCATTCTTGCAATGGACTGCTGTTTTTTTACTGTGCCCTACCTGATTCCTAAATGACATTCGCTAAAACAAGCATGCAAACACAACATAAGGATGCTCCACACGTTTAGAAAAGGGCTAGTCTTTCAGAAATCAAATACACTGTAGAATTTGCAACAGAAATAAATTACAACTGCCTGTTTTCTCAAAGGATTGAAACACACCAGTTTTCCCCCCAGCCAATTAGAGATAGCCTTGACGCTTCTAAACCTTCCCCATTCAAGTTTTATGATCTTTCAGCATTTGACAGGTTAAATGGCTGCCTGATAAATCCCAGCAAAAGAACATTTTGATCTTCTGCCAGAGTGAAGGTGAAGATATTAAAAATCTTAACCAAATACATTTTTACTGCAAGCGCTACTGCTGGCATAAATTAAATGTGACATATTGAGCAGTGTCTTGTCAATTAATGATTACTGAGTCCTTAAAACTAAGCCATTTTGATAAATTAAGTCCTAAGCCATGCTGAATATTTTAATATTTAAAAATAAGAGAAAACATGCATGTTTAAATTGAGCATGAAAATATGAAAAAAAGTAATTCATCTTGCTGTATATAATTTTTATTTTTTATTTTAAGCTAATGCAAAATTACATTGCACAAATTTATTTGGTCTCTTTTACTTATTAGGAGGAGACATTTCTCTATAACTAACAGGCAGGCATGCAGCTCAAATTCTTTTTTATCCATTATTTATGAAACTATCTAGCAATGTATTTCAAAACTTCAAAGTAACTGAAATTAAAGACAGAGACGCAATAAAACAGAACTAATTGATAGTAACTGAGGACAATGTCAGCATCTGAGACAGTGAGGTGTGGTATCATGTTACATATCCTCCCCTAATCAAAACAAGCTTAATTCACATCTATCATCATATCCTGTCTTTGCATTATACAGCCTGCAAAGCTCAAGTGCAGCCACAAACATATCAGCAAAGTACCAAGGAAAGAGGGGGTGAGATACTTTAAAAATAAATAAATAAATAAATAAAATCCACATACAGGTAGATGTTAGGTTTTAACACCAGTTATGCACAGGATTCAAAAGAAACCAAACATGAGAACAAAAAATAAAGAAAATCAGGTATCACAAACACAGTCTGCAAATTAGTAAGATTAACATCACGTTATGGAGGGGTTTCTCTAAGCAAACTTACAGTTTTAATAGGTTGGCTTATTACAAATCTCTATAGAACAGAACTTAAAAAGCAAGGAAATGGCTTCTGTGCATTTCTTACCAGAGCTGTGACATCCTTTGTAAACTGTAGCTAGCAGAAAATAGGAAAACATAGTAGAAGCTGCTTACTGATGTAAAGACAGAATCATGTTGTCATATTGATGCTGGAAACAGCAAGCTAAAAATACATCTATACTGATTTCTCTGGAAGGTACCAAGAGAAATAAAGGGCAGTGGAGCATAAAGAATAACTTCAGTATCCTTCTGAGCATCTTTTTCTCGGGCTTTTATTTGGTTCTTATTTGGGCTGTCTACCATTTCTGAAAGCAAAATACATCTGGTGACAGGCTTTCCTAATGGCTATTTTCTTCACTCTGCACTGCTGTCTGATGATGTGCCCCAAAGCTTCCCTTCCACAAGAGCAACATTGATGTCTCTCATTTCCCCTGAGCTTCTTCCAGCTCTGCTTCCAGATGACGAACCGAATGCTCTATTATGCATTTAAAATAGTACAACCTTCTCCTTCCCCTGTAAATCAGAGCACAGCCACAAGCTGTCATGTGAATGGAACCATCTTTACACTATGATTTGGAGAGAAAGGATGACTGTTCGATTAAATATGTTTCACTCAAAAATTAAGATCTTTTCCTGTACCTTTTGTCCTGTGTTACTGGCTTAAGAAAATGATGACTGAATGGACATAAAAATGTTACTTCCAGAGGAATTCTTTAAAACTTATACTGAATACTGTAAAACATAAGCCAGAATGCGGTGGAAAAGCTGAATGAGTAGATAAAAGAAAACATGCATGCCATAATATTTTTACGGCACGAATACAGTCAGTCAAAATATACATGTTGGGTTACATGCCACTGACATAACAAGACTATCTTTTTGATGCTGATTATATTCACACCAAGACTTTTCCACAGCAGGAAGATTGTGTCTGGATGAGTGAACACTCTGGTACAGCATTTCCCACAGTGTGTTTGTGCAGTTTTATTAAGCATCGCCCAAAAGGGAGGAGGAAGAGAGCATTCTCTATGCTCAATGATGTAGCGAAGAACTGATTGGCAGGCTTCCTGACTTCTCAAAACCTCTACTACATTCACGTAGGTTGTAAGATTCAAAGGGAAATGACAAGCTTATTCGGCCATAGAACCCATTTTTTTCGAAGGGGTTTTAATACAACTAGAAATTTCTGCTGGGAAGTACTGTTTTAGAACTAATAATTTAGAGATACCTCTTTTATTCAAATTTGGGGATAATAAAAGTGTATGTATGACAGGAACTATGAAAAACTTGAAAAAATATCTGACATACTTCAAGCATCTCTAAGATCCCTATGTAACAGCTCTAAATACTAAATGGCCCATATTCATGGGGCCCCACTTCTGAGTAAAGTTATGCCCAATGGGTGCTCACATACATACATACACATGGACCATGCGTTAACAGCGGACTAAACAGAATATCCTACGCAGACAGTACTGTTGTCTAACGTAAGCAGATATACTTGAGATGAATAAAACATGAATTCATTCAAGAGCATTACTGAATTTCCTTACATATTCTCAGAGTTCATGAACACTAAAAAAGCTTGTTTATCTAATTATTTAAAAATTCCTCATTCTCAGGGCACCTGGGTGGTGTAGTCGGTTGGGAGACCGACTCTTGGTTTCGTCTGGAGTCGTGAGATCGAGCCCCGAGCTGGGCTCTGCACTCAGCGCAGAGTCTGCTTGAGAATCTCTCTCTCTCTCTGTACCTCCCCCCTGCTCTTGCTCGCTCTCTCTCTCTAAAAATAAATAAAATCTTTAAAAAAAAAATAAGTCTGACTCTTGATTTCGGCTCAGGTCATCATCTCAGAATGGTGAGATGGAGTCCCGGGTGGGGCTCCGCTGGGTGTGGAGCCTGCTTAAGATTCATGCTCTCCCTCTGCCCCCCTGCCCCCCCACTCACATACTTTCTTTCTAAAAAACAAAAAAAATAATTCTGCATTTGCAATTAAAATTGTAAAGAGCAAATTAAATAAAATTTAGTATTAACAGTCTGGATCTTGATTGTACGTATAGTATCTAACAGTAACTTAATCCTAAAATAATCTTCCAGTTTAGTTCTAGTAGAGTTGCATCAAAATCACTATTACCATGCCTATTACTATTATAATACTATTATTATTACATAATTATTGTCTAATAAAGGGTAAAAACAAACAAAAAATCCCACAAAAAAGACCGTGCAGAATAACTAAGTTGGTAAGATTGAAATTCCTCCCTACCATTTCACCTTTAACAGGATGACCTATTAATTTAATACCATTACTTATGATAAAATAAAAAATAATTACATGTCTGTCGGTATAATAAATTACATGCCAAACATGACACAGAGGGGTGTGGGAAAAGGGGATGGTATGCCTACTTTATAGCTTTCTAAATTATTTGTAACTTTTCTATCAAGCATGTAACTGTTCTTATAATTATTTAAAAATTGATTTTGAAAAAGAACAAAGTAAATGCAAACTCACAAAATATGAAAGAACCCTCCAGAATTCCTACTCTTGCTTCCTTACTCTAGGCAGGATCACCTTCATGCACACTCGAGAAATGGCTACCTAATTTTAAATACAATATTATACTGATTATGGAACATATTAAATAATTATTTTGAAAGTAATTCTAATAAATCTAAAGAAAAACTTTGATCAAATTACCTTTTCCAATTTATGTAACATATTCACAGAGTGGCAGAACACTGGACTCAAGAGTCCAGAGATGAGTTAGAACAACAGCTCTGACACTAACAGGGTGACTGGGCTAAGGCACTTAACTCCTCATCTGCACCCGATGGCAGTAAAGGACTGTGGTCTAGTTGAAAGTACAGGCTTTAGTCTCAGACCCGCCTCGGGTCAAGTCCAGGTGCCACTGCCTTCTTCCCTGTCATCCTAGAAAAGCTGTTTAGCCTTGCTGTGTTTGACACAGAACAGCACAAAGTAGGTGCAGAGTGCCCTGGCCAAACACCAGACACACCCAACAATCTCTACAGCTCTCAGAATTCATCAACTGAAAATTCAACTTTGAGTCCATTGAGCCAGTTGCTTAACAAAATACCGTGATGCATCCACTGAAAAGAACGGCCACATCTTCTTCTATCGTGAGCCCATTCGAGGAAGGGTTTTCTTTAGTCAGCATCACTCTTTGGGTGACTTGATGGGTGGTGGCTGTTTTTTTTAAAGATTTTATTTACTTATTTCAGACAGAGAGAGAGCGAGAGAGAGAGCATGAGGGGGGGGGAGGGGCAAAGGGAGAAGCAGACTCCCCGCTGAGCAGGGAGCCTGACATGGGACACGATCCCAGGACCCTGAGATCATGAGCTGAGCCGAAGGCAGACACTTAACCCCCTGAGCCACCCAGGCGCCCCAAGATGGTGGCTATTTCATTCATGCACAGCCAACATTTGAAAGGGTGAGGAAACCATTCTGTTTCTTTGAAAATGGAACAGAAGGTGTTTTTTATTTTGTAATAATACCTTAAAAACATGAAACTGTCTAAGATATCAGAGTCTAAAATACTGTTATAAAATACTGTCAAAAATGACTAAAAATGAATGTAACACTACTCACATTGTTAATCTAGAAAATATATGTTGGTTTAGCAAATGAAGCTGCCAAGTACAGGAGCACTATTACCAGCACTAGTTTAGTACCATAATGAATTATTCTTAATTTTACTTCCTGTTTTTCAATATTTTATCACTATCATCTGTAATTAGAAATTTATTATTATATACTTATCCTTACATGAGTCAAACTTTAAACCAAATTAAATTCTCCATGTCACCTCTCAAGGACGAGCTGAGCACCTCTAGAACAGTTTGGTGCATACATCACTCAGGAAAAGAAAAGTCCATGGACGCACGGTCCCGCCATTGCCCAGACTAAACACATACAAACTACGAGAAGCCTCCACTTGGGTAAATGATTCTTACAATGGCTGTAAAAATGTTCATGTTTACTTTTTCTTTACAATGAATATTCAACCTCACAGTCTATGTCTTTAAAAGCATATACTATGGGTAACAGACCGACATAAATACTTAAGGCCCTTACAGAACATTTTAACCCTAGAATCTGTTAGAGCGAAGAATTTCTGCATATGGTTTTGGAATTCCCACATTCTCTTTGTGTTTTATAATAGCTTTAAAAAATGACACTCATAGATGTCCCAGCTAAAAACACTGATGCAGAAAAGAAGTTGCCAGGTCCTAATGTCCTTTAGGAACAATGCATAGTAGGCATTAATTATATACACTCCTTTGATTGTCTCATGAATTATAGTGCATTCAAATATGAATGAAGGCTGGGTTTAAAAGCGAGGTTTTCTTTTATCATTAAGGGCATATGCTTGTAATCTCTTAAGATTAAAGTAATTCAAATAACATGTTTGAAAAGCAAATTTTGTTACAATTTTACTAGAACCCTTTACCAATGAACTCTGAAGATCTGTGTACTCATGCCACTCGAGTGAGCCGATTTTTTCCTGTGTTTGCAACACTTTGTATTTTGCCTTTGTTTTAAACATATGTATCTTAACTAAACTATAACACGACAGACGAATTAACCTTCTTTCCCACTGATCATGAAATGAGACAATGATTGTTTCCAGGGCCGCTGGTCTTCCACCACACAGCGGGCAGTGATGGCAACTGCTCAATTACCAGGGCAGGTACTCTACAACTAGCTCTCTATGCCTAGGAAAACCACCCCAGAGAGCTGCACCTTCCTTGTTGAGACGCCCCAATGCCAAAACAACTGTGTACTTAAGAAGGGTCATCTGTTAGCACTAAAAAGCCATTCCTAAATAAAATCCACATGCTTTGAAAACACAAGGTGGATCTCCATGGATTTCAGTTAATTATACTTTACATGAATACACTGAATCATGAGGATCAGCTTTAGTGATATTTCTGTGAAAAAAATGTTTACAGAAGATTACTTAGGACTTACGTTGAATTAAATTCAAACTAATGCCTTACAAATGAAAAACATGACTACCATTTCCATTCCAACCACAAAGATTCCACGAGTTTCCTGTTGTACTCGAATTAAAAAACAAAACACAACAATTATTTGCTAAAAAGAATTTTAAAAAATACAACTTCCAGTGGCTACTGCCATTTCTTAAATCGAGTGGTCAGCTTTCATGTGTTACTTGAAAAGTTTTGCTCATGCTGTCTTATTCTACTAAACTACAATGTCAACTGAGGAAAAGTATTATTTTCTTGAATGAAATTTATATATGTTACCTTCTTTTTACTTTCAGCAATGTTTAAGCTCAACAAAGGAATAAAGGATTCTATTCATTTTCTTTCTAAAAATGAGGGAAAATTTTAAGCTAAATGCTAAAGTCTTCAATATAGTTTCATCTCCTCTTGAAGACCCTGACATATTTCTCCCTTAAGGTATAGACTCCATTCACTGTGAACCTTACTTCTAATAGAATGAATTGATATTGTTCCAAAACTGCTTGGTGGGTTAATTTACAGTCATACATATTGAAAAATTAAGAAATGGCTTTCATAAAATTTCTGTTCTCATAAGAAAAAAAAAAGATTCTAATTCCTGGGGATATACACTTGTACCCTGAGCTTTGGCTTCTGGCGAAAGGACTACCTAGGATGCAACATCGGGGCAAACTCTTTAGGAATCTCATTCTAAATGGCAACAACAGAAGTTCACTGTCAAATCCATAAAATACTCTTATGTCACTTAATTGTGAAAACTGACAAATAGTTTTTTTGTTTATTTGTCTTTTGGTAAAATGTCAAGAATCCCAGACTCTCCTAAATGAACCAGTGGGGGCTTTTTGCCCCCAGAATCTTATATGCAGTCCCCCTACATCTTTAAAGGATCTTTATTAACATTCGAGACTACAGAACAATGCATATTTGAGTAAATAAATCTTACCACTTGGAGAATGTCTTCATCTTTTGGCATAACACTAAGTTCCAATGTTGTATCACTGAAATTGAATATAAAAATTCTTTTAGCGGAGGTGAAAGTGTATCAAAAAGACATAAAAGAAAGATAGTTAGCTCAGAAATGTTTTTTAAATTTGTTTATGAGTTTAATTTTTGTTTTTTTTAATCTTTACTTTTCAAGCCCAAATCATTAAGAAGTCACTTTTATATATAAAGCTAATTATGAATGAAAGAAGGCATCCTGACATATGTTTGAGCTATTCATAATCAGGCAAGTCTTCTTTATAACATATTTCTAATTTAGGAACATGAAGTATATTACTTGTATTATACTCCCGGAACAAACTCTTCAGTATATATTTATTTATTATTTTAATTCAGGTCACAGAAAAAATTATAAATTTTTACCACACATTTTCACTATTTATCAAGTAAAAATACAGTCACATGAAAATAACTGAAGAACGCTCAAATTTAACATTTTAAGTAATATTAAACATCTAAGTTTTGAAATATTCCCTCTTGGCCTCAGAAGTGAAGGAAATCGGAGTTCACCAGCACAACTATCAAAATGACTCATTTTTATGAACTATATAGCAACTCAACTATTTGCTTTCTTCTCTGACTTAATTTTAGAGCCTTTACAGAAATAGCTCAAAGTCTCACTTTATTTTGGTACTATAAATGTCCTGTTAAAAATGATAGAGAAGTTTCTCTAAGTTTAAAAAAGTACAAAGGGATAAATTATGCTGAGTCTTGTGATCTGGAGTTACACTTAGAAAAGGCAAGGATAGTGGACTATCCCCATCACGTGATTCAGTATCTAACCTAACAATATCAGATTTCTTCTTCCCCCAATACAATCAAGAGATTAAGAAACAAACAACAAAAAAAGAAAACAAAACCTAATAATTTTACTGGTGTCACTTTTTGTTAGATTTGAACCTTATTATCAGGTTCATAAATGCTCAGAATAGTAAACCGTAAGAACCACAGGTTCAAATAAATTTTATTAATAAAATATGTAGGTACTTGTATTTCAATATTTAGAGTTGGTAGAAAATACATACTGATGTTTAGATAAATTCTTCTGCAAGGATACATTTTTACATTAATACACTGCAGAATCTCAATGGCTTTGTGCTGCATTATCCATTTGCTACCAACTGCAGACAAAAGGAACACAATTTTTTAAAAGAAAATAAGATGATGAAAAAACAGTATTTCTCTATTTTTCAAATTGCTTTATCAGCTGAAAAATCAAGACTGTCATTCCCAAGTGTTATTACTCCAAGAGATAAACTGCACCAGTAACAAAAAAATTAATGTGGATTTTGAGGAAAACAAAGATTAAGTTATGGTTACTTGGGAAAATACTATTTTTCAAGAAGAGATGTTAACAAATACACTAAAAAAATCCTTAAATTAAAGGTTGATAAAACATATCGGTGTATCTATGATGATCTAAATTATTTTAAGGGAATAAAAATTTAGGTGATCTCCCCACTGCCTCTGGAGTGGCTTTGAATTCTTCACCAGTCCCCTGTTCTCTCCAATACTTAAGATCAAATAGGGATCACTGTCAGGAACACCTAGAATCCAACATTAGAGGCAAGATTTAAGATTTGCTTTCTCTAAGAATTTCATTATATAATAAAACAGTAAGAAGAATACTCAGCAATAAATCACAATCACATCATCTAATTGTAAAAATGACAATGCATTAGGGCATTAGTGTAAATAACTTAGATTATAGCATGAACTGCTTTAGACATAGTTACAGGAACTTGATAAAAGTCTTCAGAAAATAATGAACTTCAATTTAATTACAAAGGGATCATCCGGACAATGGGACTCCAGTCATTGCCTGCTCTTGGCAGGACTTCAATATGGTAACCACTTTGGCTTTCAATTTCTTTATTTATAATTAAGAAAAATTTTCTAGGTGTGTGGTAGACAGAAAGAAAGTAGGACTAAGTTATCTTTAAGGTCTCACAGTTACTCTGTACATATTTATTTGCCTTGAGAACTCAAAACACTATCACTCTGTAGAACGTAGGCAGACAGATGAATTCAAAGAGAATTTCTTGCTGTCTTTGTTAAAACAAATGAATAAATTTGAGCCAAGAGTATTATTCAATAAGGTATTTAAAGATATCTGAGTAAGAGGTTTTAAAATAAATTATATATGCATTTATTTATATTTTTATTATAAACAAATTATAAATTTCATAGTCATTTCAAACTAAAGTGAGGAACTTACAGTTAATCTAAAATGTGTTGCTTTTAGATTCTAAAGGACTTTAATCACAAATCTGATAGATTTGCTGAAGCAAAGCACCAAGTAAGCTATAATCAGGTAGTACATCCTTGGCAATTCTCAAATTATTACCCACTTGAAGGGAAAGTCCCACAGCTCCCCATCCCATTACAGAATACAGACAATACTATATGGAATCTACTTGCTCCACTGATTTATAAATACCCATCTTTGGCCAAAATTAATCATATTTTGAAAATCTTACCTGTTTTGAATTAAAGCAATTACTTGGGAATAGGTCTTTCCAATAACACTTTCCCCATTGACTTTTATAATTCGATCACCTTCAAAGAAGAGTGAAAAAACACATGAGGAATTCCTTAAAAGGTTATTTCTGATGACTTTTGAAATATTTCTTGAGTAATGTATTTATTTTTTATATATTCTTGCTTGCTGTTTTTCAATGTATCTTTCACAAATATGAATCTAAATTCTAATATATACACCTTCTGATGAAATATAGCTATGTCTTAAGAGCCCTGGACAATGATGAATTTAGAAACTCCAAAAGGTATAGTCACCAAGTGACCATGGCTATACTATTTATGCCCCTATCATTTGTTTTCTGAGTTGCAGAACTCCTGGTTATTCCTCTGTCTACCCTGTCATTTCTGATAGAAAAGCATCATTCAACAGGCTTAAATAGTTGATTGTTTTTATTAAACCTTGGTGTCTTCTACTGTTAGTCCGGCTGATTTCCCAACCTATTTAGTTTATTCATTAGTGCTATATTACAGAACTGAAATATGGGCATGCACATGGTTTTGACTTTATGCATATTAACTTGTTCTTCATTTTAATAAAGAAAAGGGCATTTGGATTACCAATAAGAACTCGGGGCAGAAAGGAAAAGACTGAGAAAGAAAAGATAATGAAAAATTGGAAAATAGAAAAATAAAAAGTATTTTCGGTGTGCTTATCACAGCATCTCCACATCTTCCTGCCCTTGTGAGGCTTAGAATATGAAAAGTGATACAAGCTAGGTAATGGAATCCCATATGGACACCAATATACACATTATGTATATGTTAATGAGATTGGAATTAGGCTTACGTTAACCATGACAAAAGAGTTAATAAATAGCACATCCTTGTAAATCTTAGCAATGACATCCGCTGCTTTCAGTATTTATCACTGAAAACACTACATTTTATTCAAAAGGCAGTAAAATATAGTTTTTCACTAATTCCCATTTTAAATTATTTCATGTTCAAAAACAAAAGAGTAACTATTTTAGTGTGTGCATTAAATAAACTAAATCTCTACTTAGGTTTTATTAAAATCACATATCACAAAATATTTTAGAATAGCTACCAGTCCACATCCACGGATACCCACAGATGAAGCAGAGCTTGCCTTGTGTTGTTAGAGACTTAAGTTACCCTTCACAGTGCAAATTAATTAATTCACCTCTGGCAGATAAGGCACTTTGAGAACCTGGAGATCCAAGATTATTTTAATTATGTCAATAAATATCTTCATCATTTTGCTATTTTGTAATCCTTATCAAAATTAAATGTATGTAAAATAGGTGCTTTTAAAGGGGCCTCCAAGAGTCCACTCTCTAAGTGGTAACCAAAAGTGCTCCTAATTTATAATTTATTTTAAGTTATTTCTGTCCAAACCCATACATTTGGGTATCAAGAAACATACAGCTAACTAGGTCTCAAAAATAGTAAAAATTGATGTGAAGACACAGGAAAAAAACATACAGAAGGAGATAAAGAATAAGGAAAATGAAATATGGAAGAAGGAAGAAATGGAGTAAAAAAGAAATTTAAAGGTATTGTTTAAAGAAGAATATCAGCACCTGTGCATAATCCAGCTTCAAAAGCAGGTCCTCCTTCTTTAACCTGTTTAACAAATATGGTATCCATTGGTTCCAAGCGATTTCTTTGTTTTCCTATGGGAGAGAAAAAGCCCAAGGCATGATTTTACTTCACACTATTTCATTAAAATACCAAAATATAAAATGATATTTTAGACAATTAAGCAAAGATTTTTAATGAACTGCTAAACACATATCCTGAATTTGTATGGTAAAATCATAATTTAGGAGTTTTCATTAATTCAAACATTTTGTTTCTTATGTAACACAACCACCACCACAAGAGTAACGGTGTCCATTTGGTGGGAACATTCTGTATGTAAATTACTACACTAAAGACTATACAAACCCTGAGAGCTAATTCCATAGCACATACGTGTTACTACCACTATTGAATGAAAGGGGAAACTGAGGCTAGGAGAGATTAAATCCTTCAAGGTCACATAGCTAGATTACACAGGCAGTATTCACTCTATTGCTTTTTAACACTGCATTGTGCTAAGCCCTAAGTTTTAATTATGACTAAGACACAGTCCTTTTCCTTCGGGGACTCTAGTGGGAGAGAGACATACAAACAAGAAATGGAACTATGGTATAAAAAACAATCACAGGCAAATACGACATACAGTCATAGCAATGACGAGCGCGTATCAACTCTGTAAGCCAGTATTTCACAAACTGCTATCCATGGATCATCTGCATTAACACCGAATGCACTTGCTAAAAATCAATGTTTCAGGGTTCAATCAGAAATCTGCTTTGTCAACAAGTCTCCCAGGTGGTTCTTATACACACTGACATTTGAGAACTAACAGTTTCAATAAAACAGAAGTCGAGGAAGGATTCCTAGATGAGAGGGCATTTAAGCTAAGTGATAAGCACCAAGATAAGGACTGTGGTGGGAGGAAGGGCAAAGAGGTAGACAGTGGTTCTCAAAGTGTGGTCCCCAGACCAGCAGCATTGATATAACTAGGGAATGTGTTAGAAATGCTAATGCAGGGACTCCATTCAAGCTCTACTGAATCAGAAACTGTGGTGACTGTGATGTGCACTCATGTTTGGGAACCACTGAAGTAGGAGACACAGCCCTAACTCTTAAAGAACATGACTGAGAAAATAAAGCAGAAGTATGCAGGGAATAATATAATAATGCTCATTAAATTGCAATGCTGGGCAGAAACATGGTATATCACAAAGGTGGCTCAAAAGAAATTTCTTAAAAAAGGAATATACATCAGTAGCTCCTTTTACATACTTAACTATTTACTCTGAAAGAAGTCCTCTAAAGTAGTGAATGGCTAACTCAAGTCCTCTAAAGCAGTGAATGGCTAACTCGATCACTTATAATGCAACAGGATATAGTGAAATTTGCTTGTTTTTAAGTTTTTGTTGTGTGTGTTGTTGTTGTTGTTGTTTTAACTAGGCTCCACACCCAACGTGGAGCCCAACACAGGGCTTGAACTCATAACCCTGAGATCAAGACCTCAGCTGAGATCAAGAGTAGGATGCTTAACTGACTGAGCCACCCAGGCGCCCTAAATTGCTTGTTTTTAGAAGCCAGTAGATATGGATCCAAACCCTTGCTTTGCCACCTGATAGCCCAGTTGCAATTAAGTAAACATTTTTACTTTACTATTACTTTTTCTTCTATATTAAGAGATAATTATTCTATATTTTTACATTCTTGAAGAGTTTCCATGAAGACTAAATGAGATAACATGTGAAAGTACTCAGCATAGCACATGACTGGTTACTCCAGTTGTAATTCCTCAGTAAATGTACATTTCCACTCTTCATACGGCTTAAATGAAAACTAGTGCCATATTTTATGTCTTTAAGAATTAAAATCTTGAAAGCTAATAAAAACACACTTGCAAAGTATCTATTATCCAATTTAAAAAACTATAAATATGCATCAGATATCTTCCCAAAGAAACTTTATAGAGCCTTCTATATTTGGATGACATGAAAATATTATAAATCCTTTCGTCTTTTCAGATTAGTTATGACAGACAGCCATGATTGCTTTCTCCATGAAGCTTTGGAGGAAAAAGAGAACTGATATTAGTTAAATCCCTACTATAAACAAGAATGTCCTAATTCTTAAGAGATGTTTGTTAAAGTAATTAGAGACTGTTATGACTGTATTACTGTATTATATTATTATATTTCTATAATTGCAATTATATCTGCAACTTAAGTTTCAAATGGTTTGAGGGAAATAAATAAACCTAGATACCCACATCCCCGGATACACACACATGTGGATAGAAAGATAAAGCAAATACAGCAACATGTTAATTGTTGAACCAAGATGGACAAGGACTTTGCCCTACTTCGAAAATTATAATGAAAAACTGGGAGAAATTTCTTGTATGTGCCAGGCTTTATTTTTCTTCATAGGATGTATCACTCACTACTTAAAATTGCATTTTTATTTGCTTGCATTTTGGTTGTTTGTCCCTCCCACTAAAATGAAAAGCAGGGATTTTTGTCATATTCTCTGATATCCATAGTACCTAGAATGATGCCTAGTACAGAACAGGCATTCAATAAATATTCAATGAATGAATAAATTTGTTATTTAGTTTAATTCTCATAACAAGCCTTCAAGATGGGCATTAGGATCCTAAGATTAACATTGTAAGTAGGAGGAAACAGACTAAGTAACTTATGAAGAGGTGGAGTAGGGATCTGAACCCAGATCTGAATCCAAACATGGTGTTCCCAGTAACTTCAAAAATAATTTAACTACTTATTCATTTGTCAAGCTTTATTAAATACAAGTAGACAGTCACTTATAATTACTATGAATAGAAAAAAAGTTTCTTTTCAATATTAGTTGCTTAAAATGCAATTACTTTTGGTAATCAGGCTAGGTCTCTCTGTAGCCAACTCACCATTTACAAGAGTTGGCATTTAAAGAAAATCATCTATTTTTTCTAAGCTAGAGATTTGAAGGTTTAATAAGTTTCATTGAATCAAGTCATTGCCTTCATGGATTTATGTAATAATAGATTTATATAATAAAAGAGAAGAAACACTTTCCTCATTAATGTCTTCTACTCTACTATGTCCGAAAGGTGATTATAGCATACTTATATTTAAAAATATTAAATGTAAATGACATTAATGAATTCTATAAAAAAGTTAAAAGTTGGCTGGGTGGCAATGCAGTAAATTCTGAAAATTTCACTATAGAACAGACATAGTCCAAAATAATTTTGTTTTAATTTCTATAAAAGAAATATTAATTCTGCAGTGATTGCCATTATAAAATCAGAGACAATCTGCCATTGACAAATCTTTCAATACACTATGCCTGAAAACATATGAAGGTGGAACAGATTAAAATAGGGGCCAATCTTACAGCAAGAACTATCACATCTGCTGAGAATTATACTTTTGATTCTTGTTGTCACTTTCCTTTATGAACTTTCTCTAAAATCTGACTTGCTATTCCTGCTTAGATATTATCCAGTTCCTTCTGGACAACAGAAAATTGATATCCCTTAATTATATACTGCTTTTTATTTTTCATATTCCTTGACCCTAAGTCTTGAGTTAAACACTCGGCTCATTAATTTTAAGGAGTGTCTTCTCTTAAGGAGAACCCTCTTACACTACTGGTTGGAATGCACACTGGTGCAGCCACTCTGGAAAACAGTATGGAGGTTCCTCAAAAAGTTAAAAATAGAGCTACCATAGGACCCAGCAATTGCACTACTAGGTACTATCCAAAAGATACAAACATAGTGATTTGAAAGGGCACATGCACTCCAAGATTTATAGCAGCAATGTCCACAAGAGCTAAAATATGGAAAGAGCTCAGATGTCCACTGACAGATGAATGGATAAAGAAGATGTAGTGTATATATATAATGGAATATTACTCAACCATCAAAAGAATGAAATTTTGCCATATGCAATGATGTGGGGAGAACTAGAGGGTATTATGCTAAGAGAAAAATAACTCAGTCAGAGAGAGACAAATATTATATGATTCACTCATATGTGGAGTTTAAGAAACAGAACAGATGAACATAGGGGAAGGGAAGGAAAAATAAAATAAGATGAAAACAGAGAGGGAGACAAACCATAAGAGACTCTTACCTATAGGAAACAAACAGGGTTGTTGGAGGGGAGGTGGGTTGTTGGAGGGGAGGTGGGTGGGGAGATGGGGTAACTGGGTGATGGGCATTAAGGAGGGCACATGATGTAATGAGCAGTGGGTGCTATATGCAACTGATGAATCACTAAATTCTACCTCTGAAACTTGTAATACACTGTATGTGAACTAAACTGAATTTAAATAAAAAATTTTAAAAAAAGAGCGTCTTCTCTTTGTAAGTCAGAGAAAGACAAATACCACATGGTTTCATTTATACGTGGAATCTAAATAACAACAAACAGAAAACATAAATTCAGAGATAAACTGGTTGTTGCCACAGGGGAGGGAGTTTGGGGGATGGGTGAAATAGGTGAAGAGGATTAAGAGGCAGAAACTTCCAGTTATAAAATAAGTAAGTCAAGGGGATGAAAAATACAGCATAGAGAATACAGTCAATAATATTGTAATAACTTTGTGTGGTAACAGATGGTAACCACACTTATGGCAAGCATTTCGTAATGTATGTAAATGTCAAATCACTATGTTGTACACCTGAAACTAATATAATATTGTTAGCTATACTTCAATTAAAAATTTTTTAAAAACTTTTAAAGAAAGGATAATTTTAAAAAGTGTCTTCTTTTCAATATATTCTACTGGAATTGGAAGTCAAAAATAGCAAATTTAAAATATGTGTTATTCCATTTCCTGGGTCTTTAATTTTTTAAGTCAGTAATTTCTGGATATTCAAAACTAAAAGTCTGATCCTGAACTATGGTAATGCACAGGGAAAAACGATTCCTTACTTTCCTGTATTATCATCTAGCAGGGCCAGATAGCTTCCCTGGCAATTCTTAGTAAAAAGCCTCTTTTAATTCTACATCCATGTTTTATAATTTCTCATTTTTTTGAGAACACATAGGACATGCTTCAAAGAACACATAGGACGTGCTTCAAAGAACTGTAAACACCTTATTCAAGTGTCATTTCCTTGACCCTGTCAAAAGAAAAGGAAAATGTGTCTTTTTTAGCACATACAGATAAATCTTTCTATATTTGAGAAAAGGAAGTAAAGACAACAATCTGAATAATCTAAATGGCTAAATGACAACAGCTCAAATGACCAGGTACAGAATACGTTCCATTTTATGTTACTTAACATACAACTAGTAAAGACTTAAACAAGAGGACAGAGACAGCATATATGAATTTACTTGAAGTTGAATATTACTTTGAAATCAGAAAAAAAAAAGCACACTTTTACATTCTAGTAAATATAATCAGTTGGGAGAAAAATAATGCATAAAAGACAAATAAACAAATAAATAATGTGTAGGTAGTAGTTGCCATCCAAATACTGGATGAATATCCAGGTCGATGTGACTTCTATTCTCCATATCCAGGATAACGCTAACAACTTGGGCTTTTTAAACAGATTACATGGTTTAAAATCCTAGCTCTGCCATTTATTTTCCAAGGAAGGTTATCAAATGTTGCAAAAATTAGTTGTCTCTCAGAAATTCAATTTAATTGGGCATCCTGTGAACAAATGATTCACTTGTGTTCCAGTTAACTCCTCTGAACAATGAGGATGATGGTAGTATATTCCCACCTGGCAAGGCTGTTATGAGGATTAAAAGAGATAATCCATTAAAATGCTTATATAATGTCTAATCCAAGTAGGTATTTAATAAACGTTATTACTGTGCTCGTCTGATAATAAACTTTTAGGAGGTTTACATATGGATCAGGGATAAATGAGGCTGGGGTGCTTGTCACTCTGCAAATGCTTAATTAAATACTGGTTGAAGGAGAATCTCTACAAATGTAACTGTCATAATATGAGGAAATTGAGGAATATAAACCAAGACTAAAGAACTCTAAAGAAAAGAAGGTAGACAAAAGTAAGAAACGGTACTAAAAAATATCCATAACTCTGACATGAACTACATAACCTGTTTTCAAAGAAACCGGTGTCAAACCCAGAGGGCCTGTGGGCTTTGTCAGTTAACAAAGATTATTTAAATCTGTAAGACCCTCTTCTATAGAGAATGCTAAAGCCAAAATCATTTGCAACATTTAAATTATTTCAAAATCTAAACTTAGAATAAAAGACTCGAGCAAATGGATTATTTTAAGAAGTGACAATTTTGGGGCACCTGGGTGGCTCAGTCAGCTAAGTGTCTGCCTTTGGCTTGGATCATGATCCCAGGGTCCTAGGATCCAGCCCCGTGCCTTGGCATGGAATTTGCTTGTCCCTCTCCCTTTGCCCCTCCCCCAAACTTGTGCTTGTGCTCTCTCTCTCTCTCAAATAAATGAAATCTTTAAAAAAAAAAAAAAGGGGGGGGGTGAGGGGATAATTTTGAAGTATGCCACTTATAAAGAGGACCCTGTAATGAATATCCACGGAGAAACAGATAGGTGTAAGTCAGAGAATCCTATAGTTCTGGGGACAAGAGGAAAATATTTCTTAACAGAGTGAAAAAAATATATACTTCATACAAATAAATACCACCCCATGTTTTAAACAAAAACAAAGCAACAGAAAATAATGGCTGTCACTGAGATTAAGCTTTTTAAATTTTTCTGAGTTCTTGAAGATGCTACTGAACAATTTTTTTAAAGGGAACCAGTCTTCTCTTTTATAATGACAGTTAATTTTTTAAAGTATTCTTTTAATTGATTTCTTTGTTGTAAAAAAAAAATCTATATAAGAGAAAGGCATTGAAATTAAACTGTGCTTCATAGGAAAGTTATATAAGCCTTGGAAGAAGGATACTCTCCACAAAGGTAGAAAACTAAAGAGATACATCACATAATAGAGCATTAAAGCTCCAAGCATTAATTATTTAAAGAAAAATCAATTAAATAGCTTATTGAAATTGATGTTTGGTTTTCAGACCAAAAATAAGTGAAACCACAATGTAGATTGAAATAAGATATCAAAGTTAAACCTAAATAATGAAAAATGACCTCAACTTCTTTTTGATGGGTAATAGATTGCCACAGGAAAAAAAAAAAATTAGGGCATGGAGAAGAATTTATTGAGCAAAAGTTAGGAATTATGACTCTTTTAAGGCAGAAAATAAATGGAGAGAAATAAACACCAAACTCAGGCTAGTGATTACCTTTGGGAAAGGAGAATAGGGAAGGAGTGGTATAAAATGGCCCTAACCATACTTATAATCATTTATGTCTTGGGTGGGGTGGGGGGTGGGAGGGATTAGGATTGGGGGGAAAGATGTAAAATATTAACATGATAAAGATAGGTGGCAAGCATTTGGAAGATACATTTTCCCCAATATTTTGTTTGCCTAAAATATTTCATAACTGTTTTTAATTGTTGGAAACAGACTTCTAATCTTTATTTTGGGGGTTTGGTTTGCTGATGGCATACAAAATTATCCTAAGAGCCTAAAAGACACATTGTCTCACAATCAAAAATCCATATATATCATTGTGAAGCAGCATCCAATTTAAGAAGACTGGTATGGCAGATTATTGGGTACTCCATTTCCTTTGATTATGGCAGAAGCACTAATTAAAAAAAATAAATATATGCCAGTTTATTAAATCTAGGTATTCCCAAATTCCTACTAAAGATGCTCTCATTTCCAGAGTGATGGCTAATACTTTAAAATTACATCTCCCAAGCCTCTAATCTATAGCTCTAACAATTATGAGCTTCAAACCCAAAATTCCAATAGCCTCTGGACATTGTAGAATGTCGCCTATTGGATCTCAGTCAAATTCTATCTATTATAAGCAAATGCATATTCTCTACTCAACCTGATCTTCAAGTAATATCAGATGGAACAAAATAAAATTTAAAAAATGTGTTAAATATTAAAAAGCAGACCATATTCTAACTTAGTCATGATAAGCTTTCTTTCAACCCACACCCAGCTAATTATTTTTGCTTACTTCTTCTTATGGAAAATGTCCAGCATACACAAAAATGGACAAAAGAGAATAAATCTCCATGAACATAACTTAAATAATTACAAAAATTTTGTCAATCTTGTTTCACTCCTACTTACTTTTTTCCCTAAAGTGTTTTAAAGCAAATCCCACATATCATGTCAATTCATTCATAAATGCTTTAAGATTTCTCTATTTATTTGAGAGAGAGAGTGTGAAGGGGGGAAGGGGCAGAGGAAGAGGGAGAGAGAAACTCAAGAAGACTCCATGCTGGGTATAGAACCTGACGTGGGACCTGATCTCATGACCCTGAGATCAAATCTGAGCTGAAACCAAGAGTCTGATGCTTAACTGACTGCTCCACCCAAGCACCCCCCCCACCTTTTTTTTTTTTTTTAGATTTATTTATTTATTTGAGAGAGAGGTAGAGTGCAGGAACACTCATAAATACTTTAAATACTTCACTATGCATCACCAACAAATAGGAACTTTACTCTTTCTTAAGGAAAGATAACAAAACCCTCCCATAGTTCTCCATAGTATGTGGTATTCTCCACAGTGTGGGTAAGTATAAACTGACGACAAACGCAATCTTGCCTTCTACTTTCATCTTCCTAAATGCCTACTTAACATTAATGAAAAGCAGTATGTCACGACGTAGAAATGATAGCACCAAAAGCTATAAAATAAATTTAGAAAGGTTTCACAGGTGAAATCACAACAGAACCCTAAATTACGTTTCCCATCAAGTTAACCATTCCCAATGGAATGCTCTGCCTACATGTTCAAATTCAGTGAGGTCACACGTGCAGGAGAACGTACGCTACGTGAAAAACTCCAGCATACAGAACAGTGCGTGGCACACAGTAGGTGATCAATAAATATTTACTGCCGACCTATTCAAATGACAGCCCTGGAAAATGTCAATGGTAAAACTGCCCAAAACCAAGTTGGAGATTTGTTTTAGGAACAAAGCTATTGTACTGCAACTGAACTGTAGAGTCTCCTTCAAATAGTAGAAGGGAAATGGGGCCGCTTAATAGTAGTTTGAGGAAAATACCACTAGGTGTCAGACATGAATCAAAATTTTCTGGCAGGATAACCTACTTGGGCCAGAAAGACTCTGCAAGAGTGTTATTCATTCAACAAGTATTTACTGAGCTCGTAAATGTGCCCGGTGCCGATTATCCTGCAATGAACAAAACAGTCCTGGGATCTGCCTTCTGGAGTATTTGAAGTTTATGCAGCATCATTTTTTTCTCTCTCTCTAAAGTTTCAGGAATTTCACAAAGTATGTCTCACGTGTGGATTCACAGCCCTGCCATTCCTGTTGTGCTGGATTTTAACTTCTCTGCAAACCCAGGAAAATTTGTTACAGTGTTCTGACCACAACTATCTTTCCATCTCTGTTGGACCCCTTAACTAATTCAACTCGCTCCTCACTTTCATCAAGACCTTCCATCTCCTTTAGCCCTCCCTATTCTTCAAGCCTATCAGGCTCCCTCCAGAAATCACTTTCTTTCATCACTCATTATTTCAACAAGATCCACCAGCAACCTCAACATCCTTCCTCCCTCGACCTTTTAAAGCATTCAATTTGCCAATCTCCCGACTATGGAGAATTCCATCCATATGCCCACTCTGTTGCTCTTGTCCTGCTATTTTAGCTGAATAAAACTACATAACCCCTAACCCAATGATTTATAATTTCCAAGTTCAGCTAAGTTCTTGATACTGCTCATTAAAGTCTCTTGCTTTGTTTTAATCCCCATTCCCTCAAAGCAGCTGTTTCAAACTTCGAATGATCTTCTTGACCTCGCTATTCCATCTTGATTTTCCCACACTCTTGGGATAGCCTTGTCTCTGATGGCACTGTACCTCCATTGCTGTATCCTCATCTTTTTTATCTTTGCCCATCCTTGCTTCCTTTTGTTCTACCTCAAGTAAGGATTTAGTTACTGGCCTTCTTCAGGACCCTGTTTCCCTCACGGTCTCCTCTCATGTGTAAAACTTCAATCAATCTCTGTTCTTCTCTCCACTGGACAGCATACATGTTCTGAGAGACAGACAAAAGCTTCCTGAACTTAAAAGAACAGCAAAACTCCCTGTCCTTCCATGTAGCTATAATTGCTTATTCTCCTTTCCTTCCTTTTCATACTTCTTGAAGAATGGTCTATACTCTCCTTTCTTTACTTCTAAATTCAGGGTTTCTCAGACACTGACAAGTATCCCCTCCAGGGCAAAACTTCCCACCCGCCCCATTCCCATCCTCATTCAGTTTCCCCGCTCTAATGTATGTTCCAACCCACCGAGAATTGGTTTCCATTGCCCCTCTCTGCTCACTGTACTGGAACTCTTCTCAGTAACTTAACCAATTTGCTACTTGTCAAATTGGGTCTAACAGTACCCTTTTTAGTCCCCATCCAAATGGAATTTCTATGACAAATGATAAGTTATCCAGTCCCCCCTTAAAAATGATCACTTCTTACTGAGCAGGTCATCAACTCCCCCTGGTTGTTCTCATGCCTTCCAAAACTTATTCTCAGACTTCCTTTCTGATTCTTCTTTCTCTGACCTTCTAGATGTTATCTTCCCTAGGGTCCTATCTTTATTCTATGTTTTCATGCTCTCTGGGCATGGTTTCATTTATGTCTAGGACTTAATTATAGCATATCTAATAATGACTTCCAAATCTATTTTCAACCCCACTTTTCCCTATGGGATCCACATCCAAATTTTTAACTAGGTACTGAACATTCTACAGGCCATCAGAAATACAACTTATCCCAAACTAATCCTGTTTTCCCCAGAGGAAGGAGGTGGGTATGTTTCCCCTCCAGAACCCCATAGTTAACAGCCTCTCCATCTATCTACTCATTCCTGCCAGAGAAGCTAAGCATAACTTCACAAATCATCCTGAGTTGGTGACATAAAATCCATCCCCGAGCCCGACCAGCAACTCTGGGCAAACATAACTTCCAGATATCTCTGAAATCTATTCTAGAACACTGGTTTTCCTTCCTTCTGATGAAATCCGAGTCGTCTGTCAACAGCACAAAGACATCCCACCTGAGACCCCCTTCCCTGGTGCTTAGGTGATGATTCTCTGTGCTGTGGCCCACCACCAATGTACTCGCCTCTGCTGCTGAACATACGTGATTATTCGACACTTTCATCCTCCATCAGGATGGGGGCTTCCTGAAGCCGGGGCCTTCACCTTACACAGACGTCCGTTAAATGTATACATGCCAGGAACCGTTCTGAGCTTTAAGCCAAAATAATAAAGTTCCTGTTCTACATTCCAACTGAGGCAGATGATGTTCAAGAAGAAATAAGTAGTATGAGAGGTGGTGATAAGCGTTAGGGTGAATAATAAGCAGAGTGGGAACGGGGGAAGAGTGAAAGGCAGGGCTGTACGACTGTTCTCATGACACGGTCAGGCAAGTCCTCTCTAACAGGTGACACGTGAACAACTACCTGAAGAAAGCCAGGTTAAAGGCCCTCCTGCGCCCTTCCCAGCAATGAGATTAGTGACTTGCTTGTGGCAGTGACTCAACAAATATTTGCTACGTGAATGAATTAACAGGAAACATATTTCTAGATTTAATGTACGTAGCATTCCTATACAAATATTTCTATTCTGGAAAATTATGTTAAACTTCGAAAGCAGGGACCATAACTATCACAATTAACTTAATAACTGCACCTATGAATCACATACTTTGAATGTGGACTAGCTGGAGAGCAATCGGGAAAAAAAAAAAAATGGGACTATCCAGCCAGATGGTGTCTGTGATCAAGGTCTTAAGTCATACAGCAGCTGGGAAAAGAGCTCAAAATCACCTAATTACAGGGTCACCTCTGCAACATTTTCTGTAGAGAAGTTTTTCCAGAGGACAGCCTAGAACATGACTACTCCAATCATGTACTTTCCTTGACTTTTTCACCTTTATAGCCCTATCTCTAATTAGCTCTCTGAGACCCTAAATTTCCTATTTCTTAAAGGTTTTAGAATGCTTCCAGAAACTCTTAAAATTGCATTTATTTACTTGACTGCTGAAGTAACTTCATGCCTTTCAAAGTCTTAAAACCAACCTCAAAAAATTGGATTTCTGACAGTGCCTACTTAATCCAATCAAATTCCTTTCACTTTAGATAACTGTGAAAATGGTTTCCTGGAACTTCAAAAGTGAAGTTGGATTTTTTTTTTTTAAAGATTTTATTTACTTATTTGAGAGAGAGAATGAGATAGAGAGAGCATGAGAGGGGGGAGGGTCAGAGGGAGAAGCAGACTCCCTGCTGAGCAGGGAGCCCGACGCGGGACTCTATCCCGGGACTCCAGGATCATGACCTGAGCCGGAGGCAGTCGCTTAACCAACTGAGCCACCCAGGCGCCCTAGATTTTTTTTTTTTTTAACTCTCATCTAACTTGACCACCTGACCAGTGGACTTTACAAAGAGGTTTCCCAAATTCCTACTGAAGTCCAGGATTACTATATTTTTGTTACTACTGCCCCAGCTTATACACTTAGCAGCTACGTGAAATAAGCTCTCTAAAAGCTTTGTGTTAAAAGGGAGGAAGGTGAAAGAAAGGAAGGCAGGCAGGTAGGAGACAATAATTCTCTTCCTCGAAAGCGGAGGCACAGACATGAACATGCTGAGTTGTGCAGCTTTGGGAACAGTCATTTTGGAACAGGGCCAAGTTAAGGTGGTGGTGCCTCCCTTTATTCAAAGCATTGACTCAACAACATTTGAGCTCCTCCCAGGTACTTACTAGGCACTGAAAATTCAACAATTAAACACAATTTCCTTCCTTAATGATCTTTGTTCTTAAAGTAATACATAAAAACACTGTTTTCATAAATGCAATGAATACTCTGCGTATGGGAGAAAACTTCAGTTTGCATACTCTAATAACGAATTTTTGATAAAGGATATAATCGCGCCTCTTATTTCTGCATTTTCCCATATCAGATCTGTGTTGCTATCATCTCCTAGGATCAGGTAGAGGAGGAGGCAGAAAGTCTCTGCTTGTTTATCACATAGCAGGAACAATCACTCAGATTAACTGTCTCCAAAATATGAGTAGGGATTTTCCGGAAGAGAATGAGAGAAATTAACCATGAAGCATCAAACAATCTATTTATTCCATCTTGTACAAAGTATGCTTCCCAACATTTTGAGAATAACTATCACTTTCTTGCCCTCAGCATCTCTTTGGCAACCCAAAGTTTCAAGTTCTTTCAATCTTTTCAAAAACTACACATCATAGTTTTAAAATTTACATATATCCTTGCCATCACTGTCCTTTATTTCTGGGGTTCCCCAGTGTTTTGACCGTGTCCTATTTAATCAGAAGAAGATCCAGGAGCCCTCATTTCCCGTTTTCCCACCTATCAAATGGAGAGGAATAAAATAAATATATTGAGGTTAAGTTGTTAATAGCGAAATGTAGAATCACTTATCTTTGTGTGTGTGTGTATGGGTGTGCATGTGTATATACATGTGTGTATGTATATGTGTATATGTGTATGTATATAAGCTTACACATATTTATATTAGGAAACATTGCCCATAATAGTAAACTGCAAATAACTTGGTAATTTTATTTTATCTATGTTGACAGGATATAAATGTATTTGAATAAGACAAATATGTGGGCAGCAAATCTTCTAATGAAGTATCAACGTACTAACAAATTGAACTCGTACAGGGGAGTGCATAATTTATATCTGAACCACAGTGCATATACATGTAAGCCTAGCTGCTAGAATACTGATCCCAAAATACTATTAATATCAATAATATAATCTATGTCCAGGCTACTGAACATGAGCTCCTTCCATTTTAAGGGTTTCTCCACCCAGCAAACAGAAGAAAAACCCAAGTTCTATCTAGTTATGAATCTACTAGGAGATTCTCCCACATTAATAATAAGGGTAACTAGAAATAATGCTCCCACCAACCCAAAGGCTACCTGGGTGCTAAGAAAGGTAAGGGGGAAAAGGGAAGGAAACCAATCTTTACTAAGTGGCTATGGACCAAACTTCACATAGATTTGTAGGCTAAACATATAATAGCCTGGTTCTGTAGAAAAACAAACACCAATCTATTTGAAAACAACTTTTTCATCCTAGATCTCATAAAATTCCCAGTAATAATTTTTGAAGGTCAACAAAGGCAAAATAGTCCAATATACAAACAACAACAAACAAACAAACTCAAAACAAAACAAAACAAAACAAAACAAAAAACTTACTCTGACCTAGAACCAGCAGGGAAAAAAAAAACAACAAAAAAACAGAAAGGAGAAACAGACCCACAAAAGTTCCTGATAGTGGAATTACCAGACGCAGATTATAAAACAATTCTGCATACTGTATTTGAAGAAGAAGAAGAGGAAGAAAAAAAAAGCTTAAACATGATAAAGAGAAATCTATAAGAAGCAATCGTGTCTAATTTGGTGCATTACCCTAAAGAATTTCTAACAATCAAAATTTAAAACCCAAACCGCTAAGAAGAAAATTATTAGATATGTATTGGAAGAAATTATCTAAATGCAGCTAAGGAAGAACTGAAAAAACAAAAGAGGAAAAAATAGAGAATTTCGGAGACACGGGGGACAGAATAATAACACCTAACATTTGTTTAATTGAATCCCAGAAGAATTGAAGGGAGCATTGAAAGACAGATAATATGTGAGGAAATACTAGCTGTAAATTTTCTAAAATTGGTCATAGACACCCATCAACAGCCACAAGAAGCTCAATGAACTGCAAGCAAGAAAAATAAAATTCTCACCAATCACATTATTACAAAATGGCCAAACACCAAAGATATGGAGAAAATCTTAACAGCAGATATAAAGTTTGCCTTCAAAAAACCAATAAACCAAAATATGAATTTGTACTACCAAGAATATAAGCCAAAAGAGAGCAGGATATTTCAACTTCAATATGTTGAAAGAGAGTATCAACATAGAATTCTGTAGCCAGCAACAATCTCTTCCAAAAATGAGAGCAAAACAAAGATTTTTCAGGAAAAAACCAAAAAACAAGCAAAAACCCCAAGAGAACTGCAACATAACATAAAAGTAACTTACAAGTAGGGGGGAGATAAGTAGAGCTAACATGTCCTAAGGTCCTTATATTGTTTCAGAGGAGAATAAAATATGAATTAGCACTAGTTTGATAAACTTGCATATTATAATTTCTAGAATAACCACTAAAGAATTGCAATATATTATTTAATTTTAAAAGAGAAAAGAAAAATAAGAAATTCAAAATAAAACAGAAACTTCAAAATAAAGGAGATTAAACAATAAATGTTATTAATTATATTAAACATAAACAGACAAAAATTTCCAAATCTAACGATGGTGAACTAGCTTGTTTCAGGATCAGCTTTTTCACCCATGAGCAACAACCAGAAAAGCTGGACTAAGTACAGGTAACATTCGTGTGAAGGCACAGAAAGCCTCCAAGGCACGAGGACTCAAAGGGACAAGATCCCAAAGAGAAGGAAGTCCAGTGAGGTGAGCTCAATGTTTTGCACTGCTTTTCACCTTGAGGTTCTTTCTGCTTCCGAAGTACTGGCTGAGAGACTAAGGAGCTGCACAGAACTTCCATCAGTCTCAAAGGGCCAGGAGGACACAAATGGGTATCTGAGGCCAGCCAAGGAAGAGGGTCTGGAAAACACTATATGCTTTCAGATGGGGCCTCCAAAGGACTACATCGTGTGAGTAGGGGTGAAAAAGAGAAAGCCCAAGCATGTCAAGCATGCAGGTGTGCTGCGCAGATTTCCTTTGAGAGAACGTGCTGTGGCGAGCACAGCTGAATGACAGCCCCAGCTGCCACACCTTTAGATCGACCACCATGTTCGCACAGAGGCCACACTTCCCCACTCTGGCCCAAAGCAGGATTCTGCTCAAGGGCAGTGTTTGCTTGGGAGCTCCTCAGTGGCCTCACAGAGACCTCCTTACATTGTGCTGCAGTCTGGCATCTTTCCTACCAAATCCTCCCTTCCCTCTCTTCTTTCACATATGTCAGACCTGCAGTGTGGTCTGAAGTCTTCCCCTGCATCTCCCCGCTCCCTTCTTTTTCATCCTTCACACAGGCATTTCTCCCAGTAAGTCTCTGGCATGTCTAATGCTGTCTTGCCATCTGTTCCTGTTTTGGCATCTGTTTCTCAGAGAACTCGAACTGTTAAGTCATGCATTAAAGAGACTAAGGCCTATCTTTAGGTAAAGGCAATCCCTGAACAGAGATGCAAAAATCCTAAATACAACAGAAACCAAACCTGGCAATATGTGAAAAGTTTTATATATTATGAAGAAGCTTGGTTTGGTCCAGTAATGCAGTGCTTAACAGCTGGAAAAATAAATCAATGTAATTCACTATATTAAGAAATTAAAGGAAAAAAATAAAAGGTTTATGCCAAAATTCAACACTTACTCATGGGAGAGATAGACAAATTCATGGATTAGAAGATTCAATTATTTCACATGTTTTCAAATAATGAAATATGGTAACTAATATAAAACCAATTAAAATTCCAACAGAATTTTTTTGTAGGTGTAGAAACTGAAAAACTGATTCTAAAAAGGTTTATGGTATTGCAAACGGACAAAAATAGCCAATCCAATCAGGAAAAACTGAAAGACCTACTCTACCAAATAGCAACATTTATTATATAATAATTAGAGTAATTAAGATCACAATCTTGCTGCAAAGAAAGTGACCAATGCAATAGAACAGAGGTTGGCAAACTGTGTGTAAAGAGGCAAACAGTAAATATTTTAGGCTTTGCAGAACGCATACAGTCTCTGCCACATATTCTTTTTTTTAAACAACTGTTTAAAAATATAGAACCGTTCTTAGTTTGGAAGCTATACAGAAGTGAGGCACAGGCCAACTCCTAGAAGAGAGGAAAAGTCCAGAAACAGACCTACACATATACAGATACTTTATGATCAAGGTGGTATTACAGAGCAGTAAAAAGAGCATACTTTCACTAAGTAGTGCAGGGTTAAATGCATATTCATATGGGAAAAAAATTAATCTTGACTTCATACTACATGTAAACATAACCAATTACAGGTAAACTCTAGTTTAATTGTGTATGATAACACAATTCAGCATCTTGTAGATAACAGGGAAAATATCTTTGTGACCATGCAGTAGAAAAAATTCTTAAGTAGGACTCCCAAGTATTAGCCATAAAAGGAAAGACTGACAATTTAGACTACATTAAAATTGGGAACTTCCCTTTATCAAAATCACTAATAAGAAACTGAAAGGCAAGTCACAGCTGGATATCTGATACAGATATAACTAATAAAATCCTCATCAAGAATATTTAAAGAACTCTTACAGATTTTCTTTAAAAAGAGCACTGATACCTAGTAACCAAATAAAAGGTAATCAAGCCCGTTAGTTTACAAGAAAATTAAAATTAACCCATATTCCATACCATTGTACACCTACTAGAATGACTAAAATTAAAAAGACTGACAAGTGCTAAATGTTAGCGAGGATATGGCATGACTGGGACTCTCACACCCTAAGGTTGAGTACATAAATCAGTACAATCACTTTGAAAAAAGACTTAGCAATATCTACTAAATGTAACTGTAAGCATACCTATGACTCAGCAATGTCACTCCTGGATAGACATAACCACTAGAAATAAGCACATTTGTGCCCAAAAATACATGTATAAGAATGCTCATAGCTGCACTGGTTGAAACAGATTAGTGGGAAAATCTAACTAAAGCTGTGTATGTTCTCTTTGTTTTACATCAACTTTGATGAGGTGTAACTTACATATGATAAAATGCACCCATTTTAAGTGCTCACTTCCTAAGTTTTGACAAATGTATAATCCCATGTAACCACCACCACAGTCAAGATATAGAACATTTCCATCATGCCGGAGACTTCCCCTATGTGCCTTCCCAATCAATTCAGGCAACCATGAATTGGTTTAGATTTATCTTTCCTCTCATACAAATGGAATCAGACAGTCTGTACTCTTTTGTGCTTGGTTTCTTTCACTCATCAAAATGTTTTTGACAGGAAAAGCATGAGCAACAAAAGAAAAGTACAGAAATTAGATTTCATCAAAATTAAGAACTTTTGTGCATCAAAGGACATTATCAGGAGAGTGAAAAAACAATCTACAGAATGAGAGAAAATATATGCAAATCACATATCTGATAATAATCTACTCTCTAGAATATATATATAGAACACTTACAACTCAAAAACAAAAAGACAAACAACCCAATAAAAAAAAAAATGAGCAATGGACTTGAATAGACATCTCTCCAGAGGAGACACACAAATGGCTAACTAGCACATGAAACGATGCTCACCATCACTAGTTATTAAGGAAATGCAAAGCAAAACCACAATGAGATCCCACTTCACATTCATTAGGTTGGCCATAATTCAAAAATGGAAAATAACAGGCGTTGATGAAGATGTAGAGAAATTGGGGCCTTCACACACTGCTGGTGGGAATATAAAAATGTTGCAGTTGCTGTGGAAAACAGTTTGGCAGTTCCCCAAATGTTAAACAGAGAATGACCATAAAACACAGCAATCCCACTCTCCTAGATATATACCCCAAAGATATGAAAGCAGGGACTCAAACAAAAACTTGCATATGCAAGTTTGTAGCAGCACTAATCACAGTAGCCAAAAGGGGGAAAACGGTCCAAATGTCCACCGACGGATGAATGGATAAACAAATTGTGGTATATACATGCAAGGGAATATTATTCAGCCAGGAATGAATTACCGATACCTGCCACACATGGACAAAACTCAGAAACATTACACTAAGTGAAGAAGCCATTTGAAAAAGGTTAAATAAAATACCAGAATAGGTGAGTCCAAAGGGACAGAAAACAGACTGGTGATTATCCGGGACTCTGGGGAGGGGAGAACAGTGAATGAGAGCTTAATGGAAATGGGCTTCCTTTTGGAGCAATGAAAATGTTTTAGAACTACACAGAGGTGGTAGATGTTCATACATGTCCTTTAATTCTGTACTAAATGCCAGTGAATTGTTCACTTTAAAATGGTGAATTTTATATTCTATGAATTTCACCTCAATATAAGAAATGGTTTTTGAGATTGATCCAGAAGGCTGTGTGTATTCCACTGCATGGATATATCACAATTGGGTTATCTATTCATATGTTGATGAATACTTCGATTGAATCCAGTGTTTGCTGATTATGAATAAAGCAGCTATGAATGTTCTGGTATAAACATTTTTGCAGGCAAATGTTTCATCTATCTTTGGTAAATACCTATGAGTGCCCTTACCATTTCGTAAAAGTAAGTGAAAAATATCAAAAACAGTTCTATCAGTCATAAAATGCATAGGTATCAAAACTATTAACCACATCAAAGATGGAAATCAACTGCAAATAATAAAGCAGTGGTGCTGTATCCTTTGCTGCTGAACAGACTTAAGCCAATAGGACATGTTCAATTAGGAAGATGAAGAAGAAAAGTAAAGAACAAGTATGAAATGCTAATACTAGCTTAGCCAAAACTGTATCTGAAAGTTGAATTACGATCTTTTCAGACTCTTTACCTTTCAGGGGAACAGAACCCTCTTTCTTACACATTTCCAAGGATGAATTAATGAGAGCAAAGAATTGTCTGAGAAACCATGGTAGAAACCAGGAGGAAACCCTAGAACTAGATGGCTTGAGCCTGGAAGTCCAAGACTGTCCCTTGCTAGTTACTTAAACACTTCATGCCTCCGTTTCTGGAGGTGATACTATCCACCCCAGAAGGCTGATGAGTTAATCCGCACAAAATCTCAGGACAGTGCCTGGCACATTGTAAGTCAGCTGCCACCACTGCCACCAGCTTCTCCTTCTCCTCTTCCTCCTTCCTCAACATCATCACATCTCTACTTCCTAAGGTATCTTCAAGATAATGTCAAGACACCTGTGGATAGTCTACTGAATGGTATTAAAAATTATTAAAAATATGTAACTAATTAGTATATTTACCTACTTATCAGAGACACTCAAATCATTTAAACTGTCAATATAGTTAAAAATGGGCCCCAAGGGGTTTAGTTAATGCCCAAAGACATCAGCAGAGACCCAGGGAACTCACTTAGTATTGCTACAGTTTAGAAATAATGAAACACGCTTCTATTGCCCTATTCCACACTATAGACCATGGACCTGCCCATAATAAGAATTTCCTCTTACAACAAATTTTCAGGTCCATTTTTTAGTGTTATATTATTCTGAGGGAATAGGTTTTCAGCCTATTAATGGAAATTAGTGGCATAAAATACACTCAATTTTCTCAGCTTTCCAGAATTTACCTCTTCATTAAATGGAAGAATGTTTGGTCTCTAAGCATTTGGGTACTGTGTAGCTAGCATAAAATGATGAACTGGCCCAATTAGATTTTACTCTCAGGAATCTGGAAGTATTATGATGAGAGAGGAAGGAAAAAAGAAGATACAGTGAGGGCTGTACCTTATACAGATGTCGGCTCATGATAAAATCAGGTATAATCAAAATTAACTATGAAAGTCATTTAGATCCTCCAGTAAATACCAGAGTTTGGGTCTTTGGAAGATCAAAGCCAAGATCCTGTTATTGTTACTCTTGGCATTTCGTAGCTTTTCAGGTCCCAATTCTGGTGCCTGGGGAGCAGTTGCTCTTGACATTGAATTTGGAGATGCCCTGTTGGTTTTTTAGAATTAATACATCTTTCCTGAGGTGCTTTGTGGAAATTTCTATTTCTTGCCACTAAAAGAGCCTTGGTTAAAAAAATCCCAAACATAGGCTACAGAGCTGTCCGGTCAGAAACAACTGCAATCACAAAATACAAATTTTTACCATACTGAGAAAATTTATCATATTCCCAGTTACTTTTTTTCTACTTTAATGCTTAAATATAGATTTTAATTCCAAAGTAGAAATCCAACAGTTACTTAAGCACCTAATAAAATGTTAAACACATTTTAAGATACTGGAAATGTCCCCACAATTAAACTGAGATAGAATTTTTACTCATGGAGTAAGTAGAAAAGAAATAATAGTAATTACAAACCTTCAATTGTTCATATTTTGATTACTTATGAATATCTTCTCCAGAGATTTAAGGGACAACAGGGCAGCAGCAAGACAGCAATTATCTACGAGCAACTATTATCACCGAAAAATATTTTTCTACTTTGATGGCCTTTTTATTGTAAATACTACTTTCATCATAATACAGAAAGCTAATCAACAAGAAAAAAAATAATTTTAAAACACAAGACGGTACACATATACAGTATATAAGAAACATAATAGGATGGGAAAGTTGGGTAAGGAGAATAATCAGAAAATTAAGTGGCAAAAGAGATTCCACTAAATTGCCAAAAGGAAAGAATACTAAAACAAACCCTTCCCACTGTTTCACAGAATTTTGGCATTGTAACAGGATCTCTTAGGAGTCTGAATAAAATTCTGGCAATTACTTCCTCTCCAGTGATTCTAGGCTTTGACTTGGATCATTACACTGGAGGCTGGGATTCTATTTCATTAAAACAAAATTTACATAAAAGGATTTTGTAATCTAACTAGGTTTGAAAATAAGTTTTAAGAGAAAATGAAACTGTAAAATAAAAAACATTTGGTTGATTAAAATGATAAACTAAATATCGTTTGTCTCTAAATAGGTTGCATTGTCAAAAATGATCTATAAAGGAAATGTTTTCACATAAAATACGTTCTTATGGTTGGTTGATGGGTTGAGTTGGAATGGTATTTTTTTTTTTCAAGATTTTATTTATTTGACAGAGAGAGACACAGTGAGAGAGGGAACACAAGCAGGGGGAGTGGGAGAGGGAGAAGCAGGCTTCCCGCGGAGCAGGGAGCCCGATGCGGGGCTCAATCCCAGGACCCTGAGATCATGACCTGAGCAGAAGGCAGACACCTAATGACTGAGCCACCCAGGCACCCCGGAATGGTATTATGAGTGCTATACTTTGGTGAACTAGGCCTCTGTGGACTAACCCGTGACCCCACTACCAACTGTGATGACAAGAGCAAACCTCGGTCCTGGGAGGCAAAGGAGGCAGAGCACTAGGCATTCCTTAAACTCAATGAACTTTCCAAGTCCACTGCTAGCCAGGTGTTCAGAATTGAGTAATAAGTGATGGCTGCTCCTATAAATGTTCAGGGCTTCTAAATTTAGGATATCCCTGACTTTTATGTGAATTCTTTGTCCTTAGGTATCCACAAATATGACAAATATGGAGCAAGCGTCTTTTTTTTTTTTTTTTAAGATTTTATTTATTTGAGAGAGAGAGAGGGAGAGCAAGCAAGAGAGCACAAGCAGGGAGAGAGGCAGGCAGAGGGAGAAGCAGACTCCCCTCGGAGCAGGGAGCCCGCCGCAGGGCTCGATCCCAGGACCCCGGGATCATGACCTGAGCCAAAGGTAGATGCCCAACCGACTGAGACACCCAGGTGGCCCCTAAACTTCTTTGTTTTTAACTTTGTCAAGGCAGAGAAATATCACAGAATAATTTCATAACATACTAAATATATCCTATTTCATCCACTAATTCTTAACTTTACATAAGTCAAACAATTTTTTAAAAGACAGCATTATTTATTTTAAAGATTATTTATTTGAGAAAGAGAGACAGAGCGTGCACGTGTGAGCAGGAGGAGGGGCAAAGGGAGAGGGAGAAAGAATCCTCAAGCAGACTCCCTGCTGAGCATGGAGACTGACCCATGGCTTGATCTCACGACCCAGAGATCATGACCTGAGCCGAAACCAAGAGTCAGACGCTTAACCGACTGAGCCACCCTCGCGCCCCAAAAGACAGCATTATTTTTAAACAAAAATAAATGAAGAAAAGTAATAAAGAGAAGTAAGATGGCAGAGTTAAATGCAGATGAACTTAGACACCTGGTCTGGAAGTCCAGCTCTGTTTCTCAGCGGTGTGATCTTGGGCAAGTCATTTCACATCTTTCTCAGCCTGGATTTCCTCATCTACAAAATGGGGATACTGTCTCACATCTCTCAGCATTATTTTGAGTATGAAATAGGATAGTAACATATACTATGATGCCTGGCATGGATTAAGTCTTCAGCCAGACGATGAATAGAATTTATCCTGTGCGTTACAGGATGTTCTGCGCGTCTCTGGCCTCTACCCTAGATGCCAGGAGCACCATCCCCACTACCACCAATCGGGACAACCAAAAACGTCTACAGATACTGCCACGTGTCCCCGGGGAGCAAAGCTGTCCCCAGTTGAGAAGCCCTTTATTTAAAGAGACTGGACCTTGGGGTTTTGAAATCACCTTACACTGAAGATACATTAAAAAACAGTCATCTGAAGGAACGGTATTAAGGATATTATCTACTGTACTACTCTTTTGTTTTCCATGACGAGGGCACATGGGGGAAATTTGTCTCGGCTTCAGTGCTAACAGGATGCTGTTTTCTTACAGATAATGTGAATCCTTAACTAACCATATTTTTGTTTGTTCTTTGGCCACTAGAAAAGCTCAAAAGCAAATTTATAACCCAGTATAGGATCTACAGCACACAAATTTATGTATAGTAAATCTCCCCAAAAGTCAGTTTAATTCATTTTTTTTTCACCAGGAACTTTTTAATCTTATTTTTTAATCTTATTACAATACATGTATTTCTCCATGTGGACACAAACCCTTTTTTGAATGAGGTTAGGTAAACATTAATAAATAACACAGGTATTTAAACTGTAATATTCCCCCAGCAGATCACTCCTGTCCAAATATGCTTCTGTCAGACCTCGATCTAGTTTTCCCTCCAAGTGTTTCAGTCTGTTCTCTCTAGTCAAAGCAAATAACTAAACCCACTCGCTTCGGTGAGCTATGTCAGATACATACTCTGCATAAAGTTTTAGAACTGTTTTCCTACATTTATTAGAAGAAAATCTCTCCCAGTGGAGAGCAGAACAAGACAGGCATGAGATTCTAGATACTGTGTGTCATAGGCTGCCCAGGCACCAGCACATCATTCTGCAAGATGATGGGAAGACAGAGGACCCTCATCCTCCTTTCTCTTGCTGGTGCTGGTTTTGTAAGGTTTCCCTTTCCTCACTAACACCTGTTTCTAACCCGTGCCAAGTAACATTTGGAATTCATCCTGAACCCCAGCGTATGACAGATGGTGACGCAAGACTGGCCCTTCTTGCACAACAGAGACAACTCTGAAGGGTCCTACACTCACAGATGACTTCTGATAATGCTAAAGGAAATGGCTTTCCTCTCATTTAACCCTCAGCATAACCATTCTGAGACTTCAAATCAGATATGGGTATTACCAAGCTGAGTGGACGAACAGGTGAGCGGATAAACAATCTGTGCTATATTCAAACAAGGGAAAACTACTCAGCAAAAAATAAAAAGATAGCACTGTTAGTACCTACACATACAATGTGGTGAGACCTCAAAAATACTATGCCAAGCAAAAGACACAAAAGAGTACATCTTGTATTATTCCATGTATAAGAAACTCTCAAAGAGGCAAAACTGATCTACAGTGATGGAAAGCAGATTAGTGATTGTCTAGGAACAGCAAAGGGGCACAAGGAAACTTTATGGGATGATGAAAAGGTTCATTTTTTTTTTTTTATTGAAGCATATAGTTAACATACAATGTTACATTAGTTTCAGGTATAAAACATAGTTTTTCTACTGAAAGGTTCTTTTTGGTATCATATCTTGATTGGGATGGTGGTTTCACAAGTTATATATTTATCGAAATGCACCTGAGGTATAACTATACACTTAAAATAGGTGCAAATATGGTATTCTTGTTAAAAATATGTAACTTCCAGCTAATGATGAGAAAACACCAGACAAAGCCAAATTGATGGGCAATCTACGAAATCACTGACTGGGACTCTTCAAAAGTGTTAAGGCCATGAGATACAAGGATAGACTTGAGGCTCTGTCACAGGCTAGAGGAGACTGAAGAGGCAGGACAACTGAATGCAAAGTGGAATCCTGAAACAGAGAAAGGACGCGAGGAGAGACTGGTAAAACCCAAATAAAGTCTGTAGTTTAGATAGCAGTACTGTACCAATGCTAATTTCTTAATTTTGTTCACTGTGCCACGATTATGTTAAGTTGTTGAACATTAGGGGAAGTCAAATGAAGGATATATGGAAACTGTGTTATTCTAGCAAGTTTTTTTTGGTCTCAAATGATCTAGAAATAAAAGTTTTCAAAACGGGTGCATTTTATTGTATGTAAATTTTAGCTTATTAGAGTTCACATAAAATTAAAACAAAAATACGTGGACGTTATTAAGAAATATCCCTATCCCCAGCCTGATTCTCCTTTTAAACTCATTAAATATAATGCTTAAGTCAGGAGTAAGACTAACTACAAGAAGACCCAAAATGCTCTACTTCTCAATATTTGAGTCAATAAATCTACCAGATAAAACACACAGCATTTCTTACCTAAAAGAATTACTAAATTTAGATTACTAATTAAATAAAAATATCAGAATTAGTTTCCTCAGAATCATTTATGTTCCCCCACATAAATACTAATAACAATAAAGTCATCGCATGTTCAAATCATGATGAGCCAATGGGATCCACAGAACTCTGAAGTTGACAGTAAAATTATTTGATTTCTATGACTCTCGCATCTAAGAGTTATACATTTGGACTCCAAAAACTGTATCAGCTCATTTATTATTACTTAAAGAACAGAAAGATGTGTAGAAAAACATTCAGAGAAAAATTAAAACTTTTATAGCATACCTCCTCTGTTGCCATTTTCTTCATCCTACAATATAAAAAAAATATATCCATATATGAATACTTATTTATAAACTCTAGTGAAATCACAGCAAGGCTCAACTCAATTCAAACCGCCCTCCCCAAGGTGTGCCAATAATAATCTCATTAAACGCCCTTTCCCAGAAGGAGGGAGCTTTCCTACACAAGATAGGAGGGGAGGTTGAGAGGAAGACAAGGAGACAGGAACTATTTTGTGGGGGTTTTTTCAAGTTACTTTAATTATTTCTCTTACCTTATATGAAAATTGAATTGCAGACTCTGGGGGATAAACAATAAAATGCCTTAATGTAAAACCAAAGCCTTGAGATGTTCTTTTCAACATAACTGTTTTGGGACCTGGCCAGGAGAATGTTTCATCTTCGGACGGTGATACAGTTTCACTTTGTTCTTTTCCATCTTTACTTTTTGATACCTAAAATAAAAAGATATTTAAAAGTTAACTCGATAACTCAATACACTTTGTCACTTAGAAAAAAATGACATGTAAAAATATAATAACCTGAGCGCAGATACAAACCTAAGGGAGAAAAAAGAATCAGATTCTTTGTATTATAACAAATCATGGAGATCATCAAAAACTAAATTTTTTTTCTAGAAAGGGATGCTATGAAAGTTAATCAGAAGCAAGGAAGAGCTCTTGGAAATTAGAAATATAATGGCTAAAATTTAAAACGCATTAGAAGGAATGAAGCTAACACCACAAAACAGAAACTATGAAAGAAGAGACATGTAACTCTTACCTAGAACACTAAGACTGTTATCAGAGTCCAACAGAAACAAAAGATAATTAGAAACTAATAGACAAGGCCTTCAAGTTCTGAGCACAAATTCAGTATCCATGCAGATAATCCTTCCACTCTCCTGGCCACCCAGTATTTTGATCTCCTCTCCCCCACTCTTGGTTTTCATCTGATCATAACTGAAAACCCTCTGCAGTTTCAAATCAAAGATCCCACTCTTCATTCCCTCTCATTCCTCAGCTCTTCTAAATCTGCAATCTGGGGCTGCCCCTCCCACCTCCTCCTTGTCCCTCACCACCCCATGTTCTCACTTCCCTCGTAAGCTAGCTTCAATTCACTCCTCTGCCTTTCTCGTACTTCCACAAAGTCGCCTGACAAAACCTAACGCTGGATAAATAATTAACATTGCCTACTCTGGACCTGCACCTAGGCACCCGAACATGAGTGGAGTTTAAAAAAAAAAAAAAAAAAACCGAAGCTGTTTTCACTCTAAGTTCATAACCGCTAACCTCAAGGGAGACTTTTAGTGTTGTCTGTCAATAATAGTGCAGTTCTCTCCAGCCCATTCATGCTAGATTACTATTTCATCCCTTTTCTTCCATCCTCACTCTTAGCTAATGACCCTGCTTTCTATTACACTGAAAAAACATGAGGCATGAGATGAGAATTTAATCACTTGCCACATCTACCCAACTACCACCTGCAGCAGGGTCCATGTTCTCTTTACCTTCCTTCCCATGACAATCCTGCTCCAATGGCCCTTTCTTCTAGGGCCCCTCCCTGTGTACTAGATCCCTTTTTTTTTTTTTTAATTTTATTATGTTATGTTAGTCACCATACAATACATCATTAGTTTTTGATGTAGTGATCCACGATCCATTGTTTTCTTATAACACCCAGTGCTCCATGCAATATGTGCCCTCCTTAATACCCATCACCGGGCTAACCCATCCTCCCACCCCCCTCCCCTCTAAAACCCTGTTTGTTTCTCAGAGTCCATAGTCTCTCATGGTTCATCTCTCCCTCCGGTTTCCCTCCCTTCATTTTTCCCTTCCTTCTCCTAATATCCTTCATGCTATTCCTTATGTTCCACAAATAAGTGAAACCATATGATAATTGACTTTCTCTGCTTGACTTATTTCACTTAGAATAATCTCCTCCAGTCCCATCCATGTTGATGTAAAAGTTGGGTATTCATCTTTTCTGATGGCTGAGTAATATTCCATTGTATATATGGACCACATTTTCTTTATCCATTCATCTGTTGAAGGGCATCTCGACTCTTTCCATAGTTTGGCTATTGCAGACATTGCTGCTATGAACATTGGGGTGCATATGGCCCCTCTTTTCACTACTGTGTCTTTGGGGTAAATACTCAGGAGTGCAATTGCTGGGTCACTGGGTAGCTCTATTTTTAATTTTTTGAGGAATCTCCACACTGTTTCCCAAAGTGGCTGTACCAACTTGCATTCCCACCAACAGTGTAAGAGGGTTCCCCTTTCTCCGTAGTCAAAGATGTGGTTCCTACAATTCTCCCTTCTCTTTCACATCATCTGTTTTCTCTACTATAGTCCTATCAGCACACACACATTTTATAAGTTCTTTAATTTTAAAACAACAACAACAGAATCGTGGAACCACATAGCCCTCTCCAGCTACCACCTTGTTTGTCTACTGATCCTTTAGAGCAAAATTCCTTGAAAGTTGACTATGGTTGCTCTCTCCAATTCTTTTCCTCCCATTTTCTCTTGAATCCCCTTGAATCAGGCTTTTGTCTCCACAATTCCCTGATACAGCCCTGGTCAAGGTCACCAATGGCTTCCAAAAGTGCTAAACTGAGCAATCAATTTTTAGTTCTTGTCTTGTATGACATATCAATTGGCTCAAGGATAGCTCTGTCCTTTTTGAAAATTTTTCTCCACTTGAGTGTCCATACTGATTTTATTCCTAACTCATGGTCTATTTCTTCTGTCTTCCTTGTTACTACTTCACCTGCTAAACTTCTGAACTTAGGAATACCCAGGGCTTAGTCCATGGACTTTTCGAGCTCTACTCTGTCTTTTGGTGATTTCATCCAGTCTCATGCTTTAAACTCCATCTATATACAGGCGACCCCCAATTTCCAACCTAATAGGTATCTCAAACTTATGTCTGCATTGCTACTAAGATTTCGTTTTAAATTACAACTCCAAGTTCATCTCAGCAGTTTTGAAATGTCACCTTTATCAAACAGCAAATACTTGAATGTGCTTAATTTTATTTTTTATTACGTTTCACTAGTGACCCTATCTATTCCTTCACAATGATTTGCTTCACATGAAGGTGTTAAAACTTAAAAATGCTCCTAAAAGCAATTTTTGCATGAAAAAAGATTTATTGTACTACGAGAAAAATAAACCCAAGAGACTTCTAAATCCTGAATATTTTCATCACATAATCAACATATGGACTGTTACTAGTTACCTATTAATTTCATTTTCTTTTCTTTCTGGAAAGATAGCTAGATAGTAACATTCTCCAGCCAAATTTGCAGTGAGGGCAGTGGTGACCAAGTTCTACTCAATGGAATGTAAAGGAAAGTAGTATGCCAATATACAAAAATCAATTGTATTTCTACATACTAACAATAAGCAAATGGTACCTGAAAAAATTTTAAAATATGGTTCAAAATATGAAAAATAAGGACAAGGGCGCCTGGGTGGCTCAGATGGTTGAGCGTCTGCCTTTGGCTCAGGTCATGATCCCGGGGTCCTGGGATCGAGTCCCACATCGGGCTCCCGGCTCGGCGGGGAGCCTGCTTCTCCCTCTGACCCTCTCCCCTCTCATGCTGTTTCCCTCTCGCTCGCTCTCTAAAAAATAAATAAAATCTTTAAAGAAAAAAAAAAAAGAAAAATAAGGACAAATCTGACAAAAGATTTGCAAGGCCTATGAACTGAAACTCCAACAAAACACTGCTGAGAGATTAAAAGAATATTTATTTATTTATTTTATTTATTTTTTTTTTTTAAGATTTTATTTTTATTTATTTGAGAGAGAGAGAGAATGAGAGAGAGAGAACACCTGAGAGGGGATAGGGTCAGAGGACGAAGGAGACTCCCTGCCGAGCAGGAAGCCCGATGCGGGACTCGATCCAGGGACTCCAGGATCATGACCTGAGCCGAAGGCAGTCGCTTAACCAACTGAGCCACCCAGGCGCCCTAAAAGAATATTTAAATAAATGAAAAGCTATACCATGTTCATGATTCAGAAGATTCTGTATTTCTATAATGTCAACTCTCCCCAAATTGATCTAGAAATTCAGTGAAATCCCAGTCAAAATCCCAGGAGATTTTTGTTTAGAAGTTAGCAAGCTGTTTCTAAAATTCACTTTAAAATGAAAAGAATCCAAATAGCCAAAACAAATTTGAAAAAGAACAAAACTGGTGTACTTGCAGTACAAGACTTCAAGACTTATACAGCTACCATAATCAAGACTGAAGCCATCTATGAAGCCTGTGCTTTTGAAGCTAATTTATCATAAATGAATTTTAGTTTATCCTTCCTTCTAGGAGTTAGGGATTTTGCTAGAAAGAGGAAGTAACAGCAAACATCAACATGGGAGAGTCAAGCTGAGTCTCAAAGTGATCATATGATTAGGTAAAATCTTCAGGATAAAGGTTATTATTTGGGGCTGAATTACCCAAATAGTTAAAATTTAAGTGGTGACTGGATCCTCCTTTTGTGAATCAAATGAGAGAATCATTTTACACACGCACACAAGCCATCCCCCCAATTTATTCAGTAAATAAATACTGAGCACCTACTATGTATCCAACACTGTTCCACCCAGTGAGGATATGAGGGTAAATAAAATATACATAATTTGTTTTCTAAATTAAGCTTCTTATTTTGACATAATTATAGATTCCCGTGTGTTTGTAAGAAATAACACAGAGGGATCTCCTTAATCTTACGCAATTTCCCTCAAGAGTCACATCCTGGAAAACTATAGTATATATCACAACAGGATAATGACATGGATACCATCCATTCATCTTATCCAGAGCAGTTTTACTCGTATCCTGTTTATGTTTAGTTCTACGCTGTAGTTTTATCACTTGTATAGGTTTGTATATTCACCGCCGGGTCAAGAGAGAGAAAAGTTCCATCACCATAGAATCTCTCCTGTGACCTTTTCATAATAAGCAAATCCCCCCTCACCCTTCACCCCTCACCCAGTCCCCGACCCTATGCAACCACTACTCCGTTCCATATTTCTATCATTTTGTCATTTCAAGGGCTATATACATGGAATAATATAGTCAGTAAGCTTTTGGGACTGCTCTTTTCACGCAGCATAATTCTCTGGAGACTCAGCCAAGTTGCCACATGTGTCAACAGCTCATCCCTTTCGTTGCTGAGTAGTACCCCGTGGTATGGATGTCCACAGTTTGTTTAAAGGACATCTCCATTATTTCTAGTTTGGGGCTACTATGAATAAACAGGTTATGAACATTCATATACAGGCTTTGTGTGAACATAATTTCCATTTCTCCGGGATAAATGTCCAAGAGCACAACTGCTGGGTCAGAGGTAACTGCAATGGTTAGCTTTGTGAGAAACTGCCAAACTGTTATCCAGAGTGAATATACGATTTTATATTCCCAGGATGTATGAGTGATCTAGTTTCTTTGCTTCCTTGACAGCATTCGGTACTGTCATTATTTTTTATTTTAGCCACTGCTACAGGCGTGCAGTGATAGGTAGTGTGATTATAATTTGCATTTCCCTAATGGCTAATAAGCAACATCTTTTCATGTGTTGCCATCTCATTATATAACTGTAAAGCACAAAAGACTCTTCAAGACTTAAGATCAATAAACCCTTTCATGTTACACATGCGGAAACTGAGGCCCAGATTAGTTAAATGATTTATCTGAGATTACTGCTGGTTAATATCGGGGCAAGAATTAAAATCATGATTTCCTGAATCTGAAGCTAGAATATCTCCTCTATGTCATATTATTTTTCATCTCTTTTATTCTGTAGCCTGCACAGATTCTTTTCCCCAATAGCTCTCTAATTTATTATATTTTTAAATTTCATTTTCCTGCAGGACTCTGACTTTAGCACTTTAAAAATTGTACATGTATTAATTTTATATTGAGTGCATTATTATGACTTGGCCCCACAGCTCCCAAATATTTTCAAGTTTTCTTTTCTTTTCCTTTGAATATAGAGATAACCCTCTTGTATTATGATTTCATGCTTCAAGTTCTGAACTAAGCCTGCTATGTCTTGTTCTACTGAGTTCTTCACTAAAATGGCGAGGACGAGACGAAGAAGAATAAGCAATTTCTTTTTTGATCCCTACAAACTTTTAAGATTTTTTGAATGCAACACAGTTCTGTTGTTTCTATTATTCCATCTTCCCAGAACATGACACTGAATCCTCTCCAGCCTCCTATCTTTTCCCTACAGGACAGAAGGGAGGGTTACACTTCTTTCCACATAGAGAAGATGAAAAGAAATACACATATGTGCCTTCTCTACTCTTTCTTCTACTTACCCACAGAGCCATTTGATCTGTTGCATTTTATAAGAAGGGAAAAAACGGGCACACAGTGAAGGACACAGCAGTTACAGATCCTTCCACTAAGAAGACCCCTAATCCATGCCCCTCTCCACATGTCTCACCTCCCCACCGTGAGCACCAATCCATGTACTAACAGCATCAGATGCAAGAAGTAAAAAAGCGACTAGAACAATAGCAGTTAAATTCCTGTGGATTAGGAACTGTCATTTGATCCCCTTAAAAGACTTCATAACAAGGTCACTTGATTGAATAAATAATAACTCAAGGTTAAAAGAAGCCAAAATAAAGGCCAAAAACTAACTCCGTAAAACCCAGATATAACAATTAGACAAAGCAACCTAAAGGAGTGAAAGAAGGTACAGGGGGAAACAATCATATAACAATAAAGGAAATTAAAACCTCACACAAGAGAATGCAAACTGGCACAAGGGAACTTTTTAGGATAACGGAAATGTTCTAAAAGTAGACTGTGATCAAAGTTTCACAGTTGTATAAATTCAGTACAATTGAAATGTACACTTACAGTAGTAGGTAAGTTTTATAGTATGTAAATTACACTTCAATAAAGATATTTTTAAAAAGCTCAGGTAAAAAGTACAAAGTCTAAATGTTATCCTGGGCTGTCATGAAAGTAAACATGAGAGTTTTGAAAGAATGCCTGTACACACAATAAATACATAACCCCTCAGCTATCTGTTGTACCTACTTGTACTTTAAGTAGAATAGAGATAGCTTCCTAGTATATTCCAGGAATCATTCATGATAAAGCATACAAAAGCATTCATATTGTGGTCACCTTAAAAGATTCTAATATTGACTCTATCATATACCTAAGATTATGAGCCCTACTCCTACTTCTTTGAAAATGTTTTATTTCATCTTACCACCGACAATGTTACTAGTACCAGTTGTTTAAAGTAAGATTTTCTTCCTTATTTTAGGGCCAGACTTTTTAAAACTGAAGTAAAGCCTTTTTAAGATGTCACTTGCTGAGAAAACACAAGATTTGAATGTCTCCGTCCTTAGATTTTTTTTTTTTCCTTTTACATATTTGAAGCATTCTCACAGTTATGGCTGTCATCTGGCTTGATGTTTTTTCTTTCATCACTTAGGGAGATGGCATGTGTGTGTGGGGAGGGGGGGGGAAGGACTCTGGAGCCAGTCTACCTGGGTCCTTGATTCTCTAGCTGTGGACCTTGGGCAAGTTCCCTAACATATCCGTGCCTCAGTGCCTCATCTTCACTATGAGGATGATAATAATAGTGCCTATTTCACATGCTTCTTAAGATTAAATGAGTTAAAGTTCATAAAGTGTTTAAAACAGTACATCACACATACTAAGCACGAGATAACTGTTTTTAAAAAAAACCCACAGAGGTGACCAATAAGTAATGGCTTATCTCAAAAATGTACATGAAAACACTTTTCAGATACTCAGGAGAACAGTATATAAAACAGTTTTGTCTGAAGGGAAAAACAAAATCTTGAATATCCACTAAATTTCCTACTAGATTTTTACATACATCACAGCAAGTCTGATGGAGAAATGGGTTCACAGTCGTTGAGTAAACGGTCAAAAACAAACAGCTAGTAAGTGACGAGCTAGCCTACTCTTTCTGCTCTATGTCATGAGCAGAAAAGAAACCACAATGATCATTTAGATATTGCTTATTTTTATTTATTTATTTATTTATTTATTTATTTATTTATTTATTTATTTATTGAGAGCACGCGCAAGTGGGAGAGGAAGGGGCAGAGGGAGAGAGAGAATCCCAAGCAGGCTCCATGCCCAGCACAGAGCCCAACTCGGGGCTCAATCTCATGACCCTGAGATCATGACCTGAGCCCAGACCAAGAGTAGGATGCTTAACTGGGTGAGCCACTCAAGCACCCCTAGATACTGCTTATTTTTAAAGTATTTCCTCTATAGTCTTAATACCAGAGTTAATCTTATACCGAATTATTCCTCACATATTGGGCTTCCTTGACATGCAAAGTTTTTCAACATATGTGGAAATACGATGTTTTTAGGGGTTTGTTTATTTAAATTCCAATTGAGCTAAAAGACTCGAATGGTTTTTTTAATATGCTAAGTATGCTTGCCAACCCTTTACTTGCAGCTTCTGTTTATAGAGTTCTCCTAAAGTTGTTTTATTTTGTTTTGTTTTTTTGCCAATCCAGGATAACTGGAACTACTCTGATGGTGAATATTAGATGTATCTAGATGTGATTCTCTAACAATTAATTCTATTTTTCAGTAGATATCTTATTATTTCAGAGATAAAAGATGATGGCCAAAGAAACTGAAAAATCTAGATGACTTTGGTCTAAAATATTTCAAATTAAACACTTGGACTTAGTTTTTAAAATATAACTCTTAATTTTTAAGTTTATTATTTACTTGGACACTCCTATAGTATCTTCTATCTAGGCTGACTGTTGATATGGGTCCTCTCTGCTGTTGTGCCTAAATGGTTTCATTTATGATTATTTTGACTCAGCTAGTATTTTTTTTTTTATGTGATTTCCTTTCCTATTCAGAGTTCTGGTTTTTAATGTAATTTTTTACCTAGATGCACTTTTCTCACTTCTGTTTCTTTCTCTCTGATTTTTCAGATCCCAACATTTCAATGATACAAATTCTTAATTCCTCAATTTTACAACTTCGCTCTCATAAAAGATAGCTATTTTAAAATCTGAAATAAATTTAAGAAGTGGAAAGAATGTTGTGAAATTTCTAGAAATTTTTAATAGCTTAAACTATTATGACTTTGAAAAGTTATTTCTAATTTACTTATAACACATATAACCTGGTAACAATAATATCAGTCTCATAAAATGACAAGATGGTAAAAATGAGAATATACTTCTCTTCATAACCAGTGACCCATTCAGACCCATTTCCTGGGTATATTCTCTGGGTTGTTTTATCAGTAGTGCTGATGGGTTTAGATAACAATTTCCCCCCTTGGTTCTCCTTGTGACAAATAAAAAAGGTCTTCGTGGTAACAGGGGAAAAGTCTGAGTTCCTGTGCTAAAACAGAGAAATCGCTTTCAAAATAATACCTGGAACGAAAATTCTCATATGTCACCTAGCATTTGTAAAACTTTCCTTATAATTTGAAGGAATTCTTCCTTACTACTCTGATTCCAGAAGCAAGTATGACTGAATCTAACTGGCATGTTCTCTGCATCTATTTTTTTCTTCTTCAACAGTCTCTGACATTACTTTCTAATTCTGTTATTTAAAATATTCATCAAAGTAATTAAGGGAGGCTGGGGAATGTGACTAAACTATTGGCCAGAAAGAGGAGGAAAAGGGTTGATGAACAGCTACCCAATCTCTGATGTGGTTCACTGATTTTCACTGATGTATAAAATTCCACTGTGAATATAGCACATTTTATTTATCCATTATCCTATAAATGGAAATAGGGCTTTTCCCAGTTATTTTGCTGTAACAGTTAAAAAAAAAAAAAAAGCCTCTAAGAACATCTCCCCATTGGAAGGACATCCTTTATACCATAGTTTCTTTAAAGTATTTACACAGGATTTACCTGCTTTCTTTAAGGCATTTACATAGGTTTACATACTATTTAGATGGTTTCTTTATGGTATTTACCTGGTATTTACCTTTATAACTTAATGCCAGAAGATGGCTTGTTATTAATATAGTAAATTTCAATGTGTAATTCAGAAATCTGATCTGGACAATGGTCATAAGCAGACTACCATAGCTTATTCCTATAAGCCTACTTCACCAAGAGGGACGTATGGTTTAGGAGACTATCTCCCTTTGAACACACTCAGACTTTGCTCAGTATTTCCCCCTCAAAGTTTCACTCATACTCCCCTAGTGCTATCTTTGGAAATATTTAGAACTCATCTCTCATTTAAAAAAAAATACTTATGGCTCCACAGTTTGAGAGAAAAAGAAATCAAACGAAAAATGTTTTTATAAAGTATTTTTGTATACACTGCACACATTGCAGGGTTGTTTCGTAAACAAATGAAAGCCTAAATTCCACTTTATAGAGTGGAAACAGTTCTACTTCAAGATACATCTTTGGAGCACCTGGGTGGCTCAGTAGGTTAAGCGTCTGACTTCCGCTCAGGTTGTGATCTCAGGGTCCTGGATCAAGCCCCGTGTCCCATTGGGCTCCATGCTCAGCGGGGAGTCTGCTTGTCTCTCTCCCTCTGCCCCTTCCCCTGCTTGCGGGTACATGTGCTCTCTCTCTCTCTCAAATAAATAAAATCTTTAAAAATACATCATTATACCAAAAATTCTTCAAATATTAACTACAGTTAAATATGAGAATAAATGATGCTAAAAGTTCAACTAACATCTAGTGAGCATTTACAGAGCCTCACCCACGTGTCGTCAGTGTTGCCATATTTAATTGTTAATACAACTCTGAGAGGCATAAATTTACGTTTTTTAAAAATGAAGCTCAGAGAAGTAAAGTGACTTTCCCACAGTCATAAAACATAAAACTCCAATTGTAGAGATCTTTTCTCTAAAAAACAGCTCTCTATCCAAAAATGTAAAATAACCCAATCTGATTCTTATACATTCTAGTGAAATTTTGAATTATTTACCTGGGACTAAGTTTTTCATACAAAGAATGCTTGCTAAACCTTAAAACACTCAGGACTTCTAAATAATATTTCATTTTTTAAAAAGTTCATCAGTCCATTTATTAATAGCAAATAAAACTAAGTACATATTAAACTAACTCAAGTATTTATTTAATCTATTAAAATTTTCTCCTTACGTTACATGGCATATTTAAATCCATACAGAAGAATGACCTGCTATATACTTCAAGCATTTTCTTTTCTTAAAAAAAATATTTATTTGAGAGCAAGAGGGAACAGGGGGAAGGGCAGAGGAAGAGACAGACTCTCAAGCAGACTCCCCCCTAGGTGCAGAGCATGATGCGGGGCTTGATCTCAGGACCCTGAGATCATGACCTAATTGAAATCAAGAGTCAGAGGCTTAACCTACTGAGCCACCCAGGCACCCCCAAGCATTTTCTTTTTAATAAAGCCTTAGATAATTTAGATTTTACAGAAAGCAAAATTCCAAACTGAATACCCGGGAAAAATGATACTTCACAGAAATTTATCAGTTTGACTGTTGAACACTTCTGAGCATAGTATGAACAGACTTATACCAAATAATGACTGATAACTGGAATGCCAAAATTATTTATGTATGCTTTACATAAACTTATTTATTTATTTATTTATTTATTTATTTATTTAGGCTAAAAGAGCACAGAATCATGTACTTCTCCTAAAATTTCTGCTTAATTGCTTTTCCCTTTCCTGCATTTTAATAAATATGGAACTCCCTAAAAGCAGGAGAGAACCAAAGAATGGAAAGAAATAAATCATTTACTAAATGCACAGTTAAAAGAATACGGTAGTGGTCAATCACATCTAGCACACATCCAAACAATAAAACAAGAGCATTATATCACGCAAATATTCGCAGTTTAAAACAATTTATACAAGGACCAGCATTTTGCCCATACCATCAAAGCCTATCTGAGCTCTACTGAAAATTTACAATCCATTGCCTTTTAAACATATCTACCAAAATCAAGGAACATAGTTTTAGTTACATTCCTCATTTGCTGCTATTTTGCCAGAAAATATCTATTAATCATAAATATGCAAGGACAGAATTGATCATTTAGGGCAAGAAACAAACCTCTCTCTTTTCCAAATACAGTATTATACTGCTAGAATTGTCTTCTTAAACATGAAGTTAATCAGCTACTAAATTTTCATTTCATGAGATTTTCAAATCATAAAGGAAAGATCCTGAATTTCCAAAACACTTTTCTGCTAAGGATTTCTGATGGGAATTACTTTACTAATCTAAAGTTTAGTTGAGACTCTTATTAACAATATTCTCTCCGCATAGAGAAGGACATGGAAAAAAAGATACTACACTAAAATTGATCAGAAAAAAAACTAAAAACAGGGGCGCCTGGGTGGCTCAGTTGATTAAGCGTCTGACTCTTGCTTTCAGCTCAGGTAACGCTCTCAGGGCCATGAGATCAAGCCCCATGTCCGCTTCCCACTGGGCGTGGAGCCTGCTTAAGATTCTCTCTCCTTCTCCCTCTGCCCCTCCCACCTACAAAAACAAAACAAAACAAAACAACAACATGCTCCTACAGGGTTATAGTAGATGGAATCAAATGAAAACTCCCATACACTTCTACCTGGGAGCACAACCTTTCTGTAAACCTACTTGGCAATATTTATCAAGAGATTTAAATTTTGTACCTTTTAACCTAATCACTAGCAAAATAATAAGAGACAACGGCAAAGATTCATATAATAAGATGTTCATTCACTCAAACTGCAAACTAAATGTCCAACAAGAGTGACAGAAAGGTACGGTTAAATAAAATCATGATGTAGCTACTGAAGTCATGATTATGAAAAACTGTTAATTGCATAGGAAGTGCACGGCATGCCCTAAAATACAACATTAAGGGAAAAAAGTAAGATATAAAAAAGTCAGAGGATGATAAAAATTATTTTAAACACACACACACAATCTTTGGAATCTAGGGCCAGTTTCCTCTTGTTTCTACACAACTCCTAGATTTTCTATAATGAACATGCTTGTGAGTGCTAATAACTTCTCCCAGATCAGCCTTCAATGTTGTGTAGCATGTACCTTGCTTGACAGGTTGTATTCTGAAAATTCCATCTGTGCCAAATGGTCCACTCCCTTGTCAGTGCCTAAGTACCTTGCAGCAGAACTCCCCAACCAGTGTTCTCCAGTAATCTGAAGCAGTTTCCCAGGCTCTTTATCCTACAGAGCGCCCTTACTGTAGAGCATAGCCTACCATGTTATAATTGTTTATACATTTGTCTTCTTAATCACTGAGCAGCTTCCTGAGGAGAGGGTCTATGTCTTATTCCAGTACCCAGCGAAACCTGACAGAAAGAATGAAATGAGTAGAGTTTACATCAAACAAGAACAATATAAAATAAAATGATTACTTTAAAATTTTGCTGTGGAATTGCTCCTGTTCACTTTTTTCCCCGTATTTCTCAAGTGAGACAGTAAATGCACACAGCTTTATTTCATATCAAATAGACAAAGATAGAGAAATACACATAAACTCAAACACAGATGTCTATTTTTACACATATTTTCTTATAAAGAAGCTTTATTAACATGAGTTATTTTCAGAAGCTACTTATTTTTTGATATGAATAAAATCTTGTTTACTCTGAATCAGAGAACAGATTTTATTTTTAGGTTAAAAACAATTATATCCCTTCCCTTTGGGCAGACAGGAATCTCCAATTTAAGCTTAAATTTCAGTTTATTTTAACTACCAATGAATAATGCAGTCCCCTCTGAGCAGATACAAGTAATTCTGAGCATGTACACAGTCTAGAGAAGACATAGGTATAGAAGGTCAGACCCATATCATGTGATTCTACTATTTGAAGCCCTATAATGATCTAGAATGTCAGGGACTCACCTTGTTAAATGTACATACAACTAAATTTTCCAAATCTAAGTTAATTTAGGATTATCAATGATACCACACTGGCAACGAATGTTAGTAGGTGACTCAACTTCATTAGACTGAACTACGGAGACTATATAATTGCACAAAATTTGATGGGGCTCGAAGGAAACATAGAGATAATATAATCCAACTTGGTCACTCATCATATTTCATAAAATAGAACACTGAGTCTCAAAGGGGTTAGGTAACTTGCCAAAAGTTACACAATTACTGGTGGCCCGAACTATTCATTAGGGTCCAAACTGAAGTAGAGTAGGTCAGGAAAAGAGTATCACATCAGACATGAAGCATTCATTTCCTCACTAGCTCTCAATGAATGTAGCCTATCATAGTCTGATATTTCCAGGAGCGCAAGGGCATCCTGATACATAAGGTAAGATCTGCCCTCCAAGAACTTGTACCCCAGTGAATAGGAAGATGGTGTGAAGCATAAAGGAAGTAGCATAAAAAGTACTTAGAATTACTGAATCTTAGAAATAGGGTACTTTTTTTCTTTCCCTTACCTTTGGTTGAAAGGTGGCCTAAAACAGAGTATCAAATATATAGAGTTGCTCTGTTTGGGGGAGAGGGGCAGGGAGAGTTTATACAGAAACCTGCTCCATTCTGCTAGTTCTACAGAAACTACAATAGTCTGTTAAGGAGCTTATAAATCAGAGATCTAGTTCAACCAATTTATTTCACAAATACAGAAACTGAGGCCCGGAGAGACTTGCCAATGGTCTCATAGCTAATTAGTGACATAGTTTGGACTAGAATCTATGTTTCCAGTCTCCTAATCCTGGAACTTTTCCACTACACTACACCATTAATACACTGTTTTAGCAATTTGGGGATAACAGCTAATGGGTAACCTATCTTTCTTTTTCCTTTCATAATTTATGTCTATTAAACACATAATATATGTTATGTTCACTAAAGACAATTAGAAAATAAAGCTAAGCAAATAGAAAATAATTTCACTCATCTACCATTCCTCCTCTAGAGAAAACTGACATCAATATTTTGGTGTATATATTTCCTTCCAGACTTTTTCGTATGTAAATATATACAAATATACACTTTAGAAAAATGTTCTCCAAATCTACTTATTTTTATTTAATACGTTACGAATGTCTTTCCATATTAATATATTTATCTGCACACTGAAGGCTGCATAATATTCCATTACATGAATAAACCACATTTTATTTATTTATTATTTATTTATTTTATTTATTTATTAGGTTTGTATGCTGTTCATTAAACTTTCTTATTCCACTATTAGTATTAGCATTATTACTATTACAACCACTTTATAGACAATCCCTATGAAAAACCATGAGTAGTTTTTAGGATAAATTTCTAAGAATGGATTTGCTGGCTCAAACAGTTTGATTTAGTTTTATATAAAAAATTTCAAAGTGCTATCTATGCAACAGAGAACAAAGTCACAAACCCACTGACAACTCTGAGCCTGCAGTATCCATATTCCCGCGTACGATGGGTAGTCATTTTTTAATCTTTGCAAATATGCTATGATGAAAAATGTTTTCTTATTTTAATTTTTTGTTTCTTTCATTAGTAGTAAGACTAAACATCTTTGCATATAACATCCTATTCTTAAAGACCTATAATATAAATAACAATGGAAAAAACATACAGAATCTCTAGCTTAAGACTGAATTACAAAAGAATATGTCGTCATTGGAGTTCAGAACACATTTCTCATACAAGACTATAAATGAGGGTTGACAGTAATAGCTTAAATCATGGTTGTAGAAATCAAAGCCAAATCCCTGGGAACTAGAAAGAGAGCTTAAAATACATAGGAACTCAAAAGCGACCATGTCGGGAAACAGACCCCAGATCTCAAAGAGTAGACAACAAGATGCTCAAGGAAGGAGGGCCAAACTATCTCAGGTTCAGAGCAATCTGAGCACTGGGATGTACCCTAACTTCAGGCAGAGACATCCAGCTTTGAGTTGCAAGGTCCAGCAAAGGAAACAAGATGACGTGATCTAACAGCATCCATAGTCCCCTGGGGAAGACAGGGCTTAGAGATGGAGCAAGTAGGCTGCCATCCAATTCCTAATGTAGTAATGTCCATTCTGCATATGCCCATTCAAATGCGTCACTATTTCTTGGTCAAACTCAATTGTGCTTTATTTATTTCGAAAACACAGCTACATAAAAAATTCCAAATGCAAGAGGTCCTTGTTTTATAATTTGTTCACAAAAAGTTATGATTAAATATTAACAAGTATTTTATCCACATTTTAGAGGCACTGGTAGAGCTTCTTATTTAAAGGAACTCTGGGATAAAGTCTTTTGGAAGGCAATAAATTATTTTAATCACTCCATAATTTATGACCTATAAATATAACTGCCTTTCAACATATTTCTGGAAACTATAAATTGGATCATTTTTTTTTAAAGATTTTATTTATTTATTTGAAAGAGAGAATGAGAGACAGAGAGCACGAGAGGGAAGAGGGTCAGAGGGAGAAGCAGACCCCCTGCTGAGCAGGGAGCCCGATGCGGGACTCGATCCCGGGACTCCAGGATCATGACCTGAGCCGAAGGCAGTCGCTTAACCAACTGAGCCACCCAGGCGCCCGGATCATTTTTAATAGATAATATTTTCACATAAAAAAGTCCTTTAATTAGCTAAAACACAGAAATGATTTAACTGTATATCAGAAAAGCAAAGATAAAACAATTTAAAGCCTCTAAAGCCATTTAAAAATGCAAACTGTTACAATTTTTAAATAGGCATATACACCAGCTGCTGCATATCATACAAGGAGGATCTTAAACTATTACAAAATACGTACAATACTCATAAAAAATACAAATCCAACATACCATAAATTTTACTAAAAATTTATGTTAGAAATAAGAAACATTAATCATTCAGATTGGCCTGAACAACCAAAAAGGACTTATATATTAAAAGAAGGCCTTTCTACTTCCTTTACACTCCTTTGCTTTGGTTATAATGCAAGTATTTATAATTGCATTGATGCCACAGGGCATTTCTTTAAATACTACCTGGCTGGACCATCTCCCAAATCATTTCCAGATTTTTGTTGATGATATTGATACTGTTGTTGTAGAATTAATTCAAATTTTGACTAAATAATTATAATTTCCACAGGAAGAAATAAGAGTCTATCTTCTTATAAACTAGTCCTATTTTTTGAAAACTGATTTTCCACTCACTCTCTGTCAGGATCTTATACTCAAATAGATAGTGTCAATGAGTAAAGTATTTAATAAGTGGTTCTTAAGGGGGCGCCTGGGAGGCTCCATCAGTTAAGCGTCTGCCTTCAGCTTGGGTCGTGATCCCAGAGTCCTAGGATCAAGCCTCGTATCTGGCTCCCTGCTCGGTGGAGAGCCTGCTTCTCCCTCTGCCCCTCACCCTGCTTGTTGCTTGCTCTCTCTCTCTCTCTCTCAAATGAATAAATAAAATCTTAAAAAAAAAAAAAGTGATTCTTAAGGACTTCTGACAAATGAAGACCTGAGATTGATACTAACTTGCTTTGGTTATTCAAATAGAAACTACTCAAAGAACTGAAAACTGGATGACATTAGTCCATTTTTATGGATTTTTTAACAGTACACTCAAAGATATTAGGTAACAAGTTCTCAGAGCTAGTGCATGATGGGCCAAAGATCTGAACAGATACTTCCAAAAGAGGGAATCCAAATGGTCAATAAGCTAAGAAAAGATGCTCAACCTCATTAGTCATCAGACAAATGCAAATGTAAACCATAAGATACTACTAACCATACACCAAAATACCTAAAAGAAATTTTTTTAACTGACAATCAATTATTGGCAAGGATGTAGAGTAACAAGAATTTTCAGATACTGCTGATGGGAGTATAAATTGATACAACCACTTAGAAAAACTGCTTATAGTATCTGTTAAAGTTTGGCCATAAAATGTGTGTATCTTGTGTCCCAATAACTTCACTCCTAGATATAGATTCAACAGAAATCCACACATATAAAACTGTTCAAAAACATTTATAGCAGCATTATTTGTAAAGGCTAAAAGTTGGAAACAAGCCAAATGTCCATCAAATGAATGGATAAATAAATCATGGTATATACATACAATGAACTACTATAAATAAAATTTTACAAATTTATAGCTAATGCAACAATATGGATGACTTCAAAGATAACACTAAGTAGGGGTGCCTTGGTGACTCAGTTGGTTAAGCATCTAACTCTTGATTTCCGCTTAGGTCATGATCTCGGGTCATGAGATCAAGCCCATGTGGGACTCCGCGTTGGGTGTGGAGCCTGCATAAGATTCTCTCTCCCTCTGCCCCTCCCCCCAACAGCCCCCCCCCCACATGCTTTCCCTCTCTCTCTCTAAAAAAATAAATCAATCAAGCAATAAAAAGATAATACTAAGTTAAAAAAGTCAAACACAAGAGTACATACAATGTGACAGCATTCATAAAATTCAAAACAGGCAAACCAATATATGTTGATTATCTTTAAAGGAGAGAAAAATGACCCCAAGGGACATAACAGAGGCTACTAAGGAGCTGATAATATGCTATAGCTTGATCTGGTCAATGATCCACAGGTGTGATCACTCTGTAAAATTCATCAAGCTATGTATTTATGATTTATGCATGCTGTGTATTGCTATATTTCTTTTAAAAATGTTTACATGTTTGTGAAAACATAAATCTGATTGTGTTATTGTCATGCTAAAAACCCTACAATAGGCCTCCCATCACACTTGGAAAGGAAATCCAAAACTCTTACAGACCCTCCATGACCTTGGTCCTGGATAGGGCTCTGACCTAATTCCCTACCTCCTCTCCCCCCTGCTCACCAGCTCCTGCCACACTAGCCTCAGACACACCAAACTCTTTCCCATCTTAGGGGCTTTATCTTTGCAATTTCCTCTACCCGAGTGCTGATATTTATATGGCTTGCTACTTAATTCCTTAAGGACTCTGCCTACACATCATCTATTCAGAGAAGTTACTCTGTTCAGAGGGGCTTTTCCTGACCACCTTATCTATCTCTCCATCACTCCATTCTCCTTTATTTTTCCTCATAGCACTTGTCCCAATATGAAACACGTTTGCTTGCTTGCCTGATTGATCGACTGACTGATTTTCTGTTCCACGCCCCCACCATTAAAATGTTAGGTCCATAAGAACAGGAATTTTGTTTTGTTCACACCAGAACAGTAGCACAAAGCAGGTACATATAAAAAAACTGTATTGAATCAATAGAAAATGAGTATTTTCTTTTCCCATAAAGGAAATTTTATATTTGTAATTACTTATTTTTTATATTTGTATTACTTACTACTTATTTCGTTTGTTTACATCTGTCTCCCCTACTTGATTATAATCTCCAAGAACACAGACGTACATGCTCAGCATTTTATAGCTAATATCTAGCACAGAAGCCAGGTAAAAACCAGGTACTCAATAAATATTTGTGGAAGCAACGGATGTACATCAATGCACCACTGAAACTTCATTGTTTTCTAAGCTGGCTACACAGTAGGATTACTGCCTGAATTAAGGTCCTTTAATTTCAAGGCCCGAAAAAGCATCACTTCTCCCTCACTGCTAGGCAAAGGCCCAGAATCATCAATTTAACAAAGTATTTTGACTGATTACCATTATTTATGGTAAGCTTAACATAAATTCCCATTCCCTCCTGTGCAGAAAAGAGTTAACCCAGCAGGCCTGAGACTGCCATCCTCAAGAGAGGCCTGCTTACAAGGTAGGTCCTGGATTGTCATCTGAGTATTTGATTCCAGGAGGGGGCTCCCACCATTCCCTAACTGATAAAAGTGGCTCACTGTGTCTAACCTGTGTGTGCAAACAGCATGGCTTATGCTGAATACCTGTTTTCCTTCTGGGAGTCTGGAATTTGGGTCCATGCCGGGCAGAAGGTCATTTATCTTAAATGCGTTTCCCTGGTAGACAACATTTCACACATACTATCACATTTTGATGCTGGAGGAATTAAGTGTATCGTGTGTAACTCCACTGGGGAGACTCCTGGAAGCTTGTGTGGTTTTCTCTGAGCTTTGTCCCATATGCCTTTTCCTTTGCTGATTTTGCTTTGTGTACTTGGCTGTTATGAACCATAGTTTAGTACTGCAATATGAGGAATCCTGTAAGTCCTCTGAGCACATCATCAAACCAGAAGGTTTTGGGGGGGATCCCCAACATACTTACCAATTCTGAAATGGATTATAATCAATCCCAACTATAGAAAGACAAAAGAAGAAAGAGAACTGTGATCCCCACCTTCTGGTGTTCTTGCCTACAGATAACCCCCTCCCCTTGAGTGTGGGCTGGACCTGGTGAATTCTAATGAAAGGAATTCAGCAAATGTGATGGGATGTCACTTCCAAGATTAGATTACAAAAGACTGTGACCTCTGTCTTGCCCGCACCCTCACTCCGGCTCTTCTCCCTTGCTCCTTCTTATGAAACAAGCTGCCATCTTGTGAGCTGCCATCGTGTGAGCTGCCCTCTGGAGAGGCCCAGGTGACAAGAAACCAAGGACAGCCTCCAGCTAACAGCCAGCAAAGAACTGAGGCCCTCACAGCCCAACTGCCTGTGAGAAACTGAATCCCACCAGCAAGCACGTGAGTGAGCTGGAAGCAGATCCCTCCCCAGGCAAGCTCTGGCTGACCCTGAGCGTGGCCTCGTAAGACACTGAGACACTCTGGGCCAGAGGACCTGGTGAAGCCACGCCTGGAATTTTAACCAGCAGAAACTGAGATAATAAATGTTGTTATTCTAAGTCACTGAATTTGGTAGGTAAGCTATTTCTCCACAGTAGATAACTAACACATTCTATTACCTAAAACAACTAAAAATCTAGACAACATACATGAAACAATGGTTCCCAGACACTGGACATCAGACAACAAAGGACAGTGATTGCAGGAAAAAAAAAAAGAAGAAGAAATAAAATGAGCATTACTGCCCTAGCGTACCACAGAGAAAGTGTCAAGGCCGTGGCACACCTGGTGGCCTCCCTAAGTTCACTGTAGCCACGGTGGCCAGAGGTCACAGGGAGGAGTACAAGAAAGTGGCACAGGGAGGGAGCTCTGAACATTCGCCGGGAGCTAGCTCTGTCCGGGTCCTCTCCACCCAGTCTTCAGCTTAGGACTAGTGAGCCCTTATGAGGAGACTAGCCAGGAGAAGAACTGGAGGGACCAACCTTGCAGCTCCCACTGGGATAGGAAGAGCACCAACTCCCACCAGACAGAGCAGGGAAAACGCCCTAAGTCACGGGCACCAGGTAAAATACTCCCAAGTATATTGTCTCACCAATGGGGCAAAATTAGCTCTAGACTAAAGCTGCTCTGGTCCCACTAATAAGGCTTAAAAATAAGACTCAAAAAAAAAAAAAGGGAAGGAAAAGACAAGAGAAAGGATTATATGCCAAAGGAGCTACAGGCCAATATACACGGTTATCCGGGAGAGTCGAGCTGGGTGTCAGATCAAGGGTAGCATAGGAAGCTGGATAATGGTTAAGATGAGGCATTTTACTTGACACAGGATTTAACACTGAGGCAAGGAATAAGACAGGAGAGGCTGGGATACACTACAGGGATGGCTCCAAAAAGCTTGGCGGACGTGATATCCCATATTAAATGAAATATAGATACTAGAACCACTGATTGTGACAGAAGGGGTGGATCTCAAGACCAGAGAACTGGGCATGCCAGACAGGTCTAGTGGGTCAGACCAGAAAACCAACCAGCTGACCAGGGTCCTCGGGAGGGCCCGAGGACACTGCATTTACCAAGGCAATTGAGACGGTATTGATGCAGGTGGATCATCAGCTCCTCGGGGCAGCATGGTGCTGTCTATCCCATTCAGGCCGCACTGACAGCAGTATCTTCTGTCTAGACCTGGGCTTCTTAAGGAGCAAGGAGGATGACAGGATCACAGAACAGCAGAGCCCAGGAAGCAGCATTTAACTTTGAGAGTCAAAGTAGAAAAATTCAGGAATGAGTATCAAAATTAGAATGGCATCCAGGGGGCCTAACCCAGAATCTGCAAAGATAGGTGATAAAACAGGTTGTTCCTTGGGGCCATCTGTCACTGGCTCTCACCCGGCCCTGCAGAAGACAGGAGTAATGTCCCAGAGAGACAAACCTCACTAAGGCAGCAAAGGGGGACAGCTGAAGCTATTAGCTCCTGGAAGATGGACGAAGGGGCAAGAGGGGGTGTGCGACAACAGGGGCAATAAAGGAAAAGATGCCTTCCCACAAGAGGAAAAGAAAAGAGAGAGACCCTACTCAGCTTTCTGTTTTCTTACTTTTCTTCCATCTCTCTCCCCACTTTCCTATCCCACCTTTTCTTCTCCCTGCTCCTATTAGTCCCTGTTCAGGCAACATTTTCTCCAGTACTCCCTAAATCAGCCATCAATTGGAAGTACGCTTTTCCACATTATGAATGCAGCTTTATAATTCCCATTTTAAAAGCCAAAACGTTGAACACTATATTCTTCAACCTAGAGTTTGAGAGGATTATGTATTGCATTTTGGGGGGGAAAATTCTAAGGCACTATGTTGATAAAACTAGGAAATTCTATAGCTCCTACATTTGTTTCTGTTTGGACACTCTTGGGCAAAGTGGGTACTGCACACTTCAACGCACCTACCGTTAAGTTTGTATTAAATGACAGACTTTCCCATTCATCACCTAAACTGAAAGTCACCATGAATGGTACCCTACATAAGCAATGTTCCCCCTCAATCATGAATAAACCTGGCACAACACAGGAGCTAAAACTTCATTCCTCAAATCTATAGCGGCATGTAAGACATATCTTGCTTTTCGAAAAATCACTTTTTGTTAGAACTGGAAGAAAGCAGCCCTGGAATCATCTAATCGTCTGCAGATAAGAACGCTAAAGTCCAGAGAATTAGCGGATTTGTTCAGAATCACACAACCAAGCCCTGGCAGAGCACATCAAGCATGCAGCAGCCTCTACTCTTAGTCCGAAGCCCGCTCTTTGCACCGGACCATCCGACTTCTCAAGCAAATGGTTTCGCCCAAAAGTGGGGAAAGGTAACATTCAAAAGCTATTATTTTTAGTGCTTTTCTCCCTGTCATCAAGTCCAACTATCATCAAAAGGCCAAAACAGATGAGTACGCCATTCCATTCAACCATACACCATTTAGTCTGTCCTTTACAAATCTGTCTTTTCCTTCAGAGAGTTCTATTTTGTCTTTCTTATTCATTTAAACCTGAGTTGACCCAGCAGCCAGAGCTCCCAGGCAGAATATCTAGGCCAAACATGGGCATGACAGAGTTTGCTTTTGGGCCCTCTAGTTACTGATCCAGAGGCAGCTGGCTCAATGTTAACCATCTATATGAACTACATAGTTAAACTAATTGCTTACCATTCCATCTTAACCACTTTTCAGCTCAGAAGCAATTACACATATTGTTAAATGACATCAATGATGCTGCTTTTTAAAATTTTATTTCAACATTAAGCTCTGCTCACATAGGCTCAGTTTATAATTACCTCGCTTATATAACGTGATCACCAACTCAAAGTATATTCATATATGTATATGCATATTAGCAACGCTAAAGTTTCAGTATCAGAACAAAGGAAGAGCTAAGTGACTCATCAACTAACCCACATTACAAAAGGCACCTAAAACTCACAGCCACCAATAGTTACTGCAAAACCCAGTTCTCCCTCCTTCTGTTTTCTTACCTGTCTTACCCTGCTCTCTTCAGCCTTTTATCTCCCCCTCAGTACCGTGTATCTATCATTCCAGACATTCCTATCCCTTTCTTCCCCTCTCCCTACTCCTCTTAGCCCTTTTTTTTTTCAGTCCACTCCTGTCCATCACTCCCGAAATTGGCCATCAACTGAAAATATATACATACATATTTTTTGTCACTTATTCTACATTCTTAATACAGCTTTAGAGTTACCAGTTTTGAAAGCCGATGCACTGAACACTATATGATATCCTTCAGGAAAGAGGCAGTCGAGTGTGAGCGTGAAGAGCAAGAGCTCCAGAGTCTGACTCCCTGGGCTGCATCCTGCTCTGCGCTTCTTAGCTGTGTGTGGCCCTGGGCAAGTGACTGAACCCCATGTTTCATCTGTTTCCCGTAAAGTGGGAGTGTGAAAATCATATCTCGACGGGGCTGTTATAAAGATTTACAGCGGGTTAACTATGTAAAGTATCTGACATACATACGGTAAGTATCCATCAAACATTAGCTATTTTTATCTCTCAAGAAACACTGAACTAAAGCTCCTTCTGACACTGTGCAGCATTTTAGGGGCTCAGTGTTACGGAGCTAGGCATAGGGCATAGAGATGTTTTTTCCCTTCTGTGCCTTAGACCAATAATTCTGACAGCCACAGTTCTGAAGCTTTAGGTCAGTGGTTCTCCAGTCCTACTGATGGAAATGTAGCCGTGGTCTGCTTGGATTTCCCCTCACGATGACTGAGAGGCCTCTTTCCTTCAATTCCCAGCCTCTACCTGCACAAAGTCAGCCCTCTGTGCATTGTGGCAAGGTGAGTGTATCCCGACACATGGAAGTGTTTCTGCTAATCCCCTATTCCTCCTGCCAGCTGACAAGTTTCTCCCGGGTTACTTCCTGGCTGATAGCACCACCGCACCTCTAGTACAAGGCCATTTGTGCAGACGGGAGCAGGGAGCATAACGAGGACAGAGATGACTCAGATGCATGCCACAAAGCCGCGCAGAGGGTTGTCCTGGAGGTCAAGCCAAGACAAAAGTCAATTTACACTATTCTGCCTAGCAAAACTAAACCCTCGGGGTCCTTAACCAGGAATCCGCATTTTCAGGCTCCCTGGTTAAAAAAACAAAGAAGGAGCAATTAACCACTTAGAATTTTTTATAAGTATAATTACTGAAATAATCTAGTAAGTGATAACACCATAATACTTTACATTTCCCTTAATTTTTAAAGGAATATACAACATAAAGTAATATTTGAAGAAAAACAGTTAAATTAAGCATCTTTTAAAAAAAAGACATTTAACAAAACAAAACCACATTTAACTCTTTCCATCATTTAAGGCAGAGCTTTAATGTGTAGGAGAATCACCAGAGGATCTTGTTAAAATGCAAATTCTGATTTTATAGGTCTGGGGTGGGACATGAAAATCTGCATTTCCTACAAACCTCCCGGCCATACAGATACTACAGATACTACTGGTCTGTGGATCACACTTAAGAGTAGCAAGAATTTAAGGTACCTTAAGTGTCAAAAAGCCTATTCCCAATTTCCTAGCTTATCAATTTAAACTCCTTCAACTGGTGTTAGAAGCAGAAGCTTGTTCTAACAGCTGGAAGGAACAAAGTGAGCCGCACCCTACCAACTGCTTCTTAACAATAAAGGAGCAAGGAGAGGAGCTAGAGAAGAGGAAGGAGCTTCAAGGGGGGAGCAATAAAAAATAAATAAATAAATAAAAATTAAAAAGTTCTCTGCAGCCTCTCTTTCTGTCTTCCATTTGGTTTCCCTAAGGAAGAAATGAAAAATGTACACCTGGGTCATCAGTATGGCCATCTCCTGGTTTCCAATTCAAAGAATCTAATCCAAGATTCCTCTGGCTCTTCTTCCCTGAAATGAACTTACACAGAATGACTATTTCTAATAAATAATTAAAGTTTCCAATCATTTTTACAATCTTCTTTCAAAGAAAAAAAAATGTATCTTCTTTAACAGTATGGTTATTTTTCCCTTTGTAACATTTTACAACGAATTTGAACAGAACACTGTTGAGAAGGGGACACGTGAGTAAAAACCTCAAGAAAATGAAAAGGAGTGCCATGCAGAGGCCTGGGAGTAAAGCATTTCAGGAAGAGGCAACAGTAAGCAAAGGCCCTGGGATTGAAACAGCGAGGAGTCCAGTGTGGTTAGGGAAGACGGGGCGGGGGGGGGGGGTGCAGGTGGGCATTGTCCGTAGAAACGAGGTCGTGGAGATGATGGAGGAGGGGGGCAAATCACACAGGGCCCTCGACTTTTATGCTGACTGACTCAGGCCGTCTATGGGGGGCTTTGCATGGAGTAACATGTTCCAGTGTTTAGCAGGATCAGACTGGCTGCTGAGCTGAAAACAGACTATAGGCTCTCTACAAATGTATACAGAGAACGATAATGCCAGGGTCTTCCGCACTTGGCGCTTCCCAGTAGTCCTTTGGAGTTCCCTAGATATGTGGCCGTGCAATATCAATTGTCACAGGGTCTGAGGGAAAACCAAGAACTGGGTTATCGGATATGTCATATACGTGAAGCCTTACTGCCCAACTTCTTGTATGACTGAGCTCCACTATCACCCAACATTCTGCCTCTGGTTCTAAATCCTGTTTAGAACATCTGAAATTTCATACACCAAGGCAGAAAAAAGAGAGAAACACAGGGTCCGCTCTTCCTAATGGTGTTGTGGGAATTGACAGTATTATAATCTATAAAAGAACACTCTACTCTCTAAGATAATATATCTCTTAATATAGAAATGTATTTCATAAAAGTTATCCTTTAAAAGTATTATCACCCTAAAAAATAAATAGACAAATACATAAATAAAAGTATTATCACTCTGACCCAGTAATTTCACTTCTGAAATGGTATCCTATGGAAGTAATCCTAAACAGGAAATCAATTTTAATCACAAAGGTATTCACCATATTTTATTTATAATAGCAAAAAAATGGAAGCAATTTAAATGTCCAGCAACAGTTACATGATTAAATTATTGATAGTGTAATACATAAAATATTAAATACATTATAATGATAATGTACTATTATATAGATAATAAACATTAAAGATATTTTAATGATTATACTAGATATATATTTTTTCTCTAGCTAGCATATTATGCAGCCATTAAATATGATGTCGCAATTTGTGCATACTATGATTACAACTTATAAAATATACATGCACAGAGGAAAACAGCATTATGCGGGCAGGAAAAAAACGGCAGTAAACATATCAAAATATTAACAAGAGTTGTATTTGAGTAATTGAACTAGGTAAATCAATTTATATTTTCCAATTTTTATAATTTTGCTTATAATTTAAAAAATTAAATTAATGGGACCTCTTTACTCCCATCTTTTTATTTCCAATATGGATCTCATACAATATTCACCCTCATACATATGCATCAGCCTAGAATATATTAATAAGAATAGTAAACATTATTAAGTACCATGGTGCCAGGCACTGTGTTAAATGCGGGATCCAGGTCATCAGATTTAATCCTCACAGCAGTTTTGAAGATTCACCGATGAAGGTACTCAAGAGATGAAAAAGAAGAGGTGAGGGAGTAATGCCAGGGCCATCAGAGAGCCAGGGACAGCACCGGGCCTTGAATCCAACTCTTGGGCATGAAAGTCTATATTCTTCCCCATAGCACTATGCTGCCTCCCTACAGCAGTGCAGAAGTAAAGAGACCCTCAATCAGAATTCCCCAGCAGTATGCCCAAGAAGTGCCAACTGAGAACCGTGCCCACTGTGGCGCCCTCCCATTCCCATCACATCACTTATGGGGTCTGCTGCTCCTTCGGTCTGCCTCCCTTGCTCCTTACCCTGCCGCTTCCTTTACTCCTTATTTCTCTCCCACACTTCCCTACCTATATCATAAACTTTCCAGCAGCATCCCTGGGCACTGCTTAGCTTCAGTAGTAAAACTCAAATAAAATCAACTTCTGCCCTAAAGTTTTCTGGAAACCAGAAGTTACACACCTGGAAGCCTCATGCTACATTTGGCAATAGATGTATTTTGCTGAGATCCCGGTATTTTGAAAAATTTGAATGAGTCCCCAACACTTAAAAATTAGGACGAAGTCACAAAAAAAATTTAAGTTCCTCTTGAAAACTAAATGATTGGACAACAGGAGGTCCAACAGGGCATCAATCTCCCGAAGCTGATTCTCCAGTTTGCCACAGTCTCCACCAGCCCCTGTTGTTTTATACCTGATTCTTTTCAATTCTCTTCACTCTTATGGAACCTGCCACCTTGCCCCCAAAGCACTGAGTTTGTGTCTTCCACTAAATATTTTAAGTGCTGGCATAAAGGCCCCAAGAGACGTGATCGCATGCCATTTTTACTTTATGCTAAATTCTGCAAACTCTTCTGAGTGATGTCAGCAACTAAATGGCCTATTGTTGAATGTAAACCACAGGGAAGGCAGCCACAGCAATCCTGCAAAATCCCAAGCCAACGCAGGTCCAAAGGCACTTTCTACTGCTGGCTCACTGGATCAACTTATCCTTAGATTCTGTCACAACTCAAATATTCCTTTGGGATTAGCCAGAACGAAGTCTTGACAAGGTCCTAGACCTCAAACTAGAAAGTTTTCTAACTAATAAGTTTAGTAATAACTGCAAACCAGTTCCTAAGTACTCAATTTTTTTTTTAAGTTTCAGCTTTGGTAAGTTCCTGATATTATGAATTTTACATGCAAAGATAATTGCAGTATCTATCTTCTTTTATTCTCTAAGTAGCCATTCAAAATCCATATTTTTACGGTAATGTAAATCCATTAGGAGAGAACTAGAAAGTGCACTGAGGAATCAATCTTATGCTGGAAGAAATAGAGACTAAATGACCTTCTCCATCTCTAATTTCTGATATGTTAGTTTATTGTATGCAACCTGAACTATGAAAATATCCTTTCACCATTCCTGAATAGACAGAATAGGACATAAAGTAAAGTACTAGACACCCAAAAGTCCCACTTGGAACTAAATCCATGTCTCATAAACTTCTGTGCATGCCGTGGCTATGGGAGAACTGAGAAACGGTGCTGTGTTTCGGCAGGGTGGTGGGGGGGGGAGGTTACATTTCATTTATCATTCACTACTTTCAACACTTTAGTTTCTCTTCTAAATTTCAAACAATACTAAAGAACGTTTTTAAAAGGAAAACGAATACCCACAAAGTGATTAATAACCCTACAAGGTAATTAATTCATAGTTTTTAAAGATTCATTGATAACTAGAACAAAGCTACCATTGGGTATCTGTTTTGTGAGAGAAGCTATTATGCTGAATATGTACGATGTTATTTATGACTTAAAAAAGCAGTCTGCACCTGATAATAACAATGTTGATTGAAGGTTGAAGGGAGAAATAAGAATTTTTGTTTCTTAGGGGAGGAAATTCAAAAGCATATGACAACCTTCATAAAAAAAATATACCCAGCAAAGTTTCTCTATTGCAAAATAACTATTTCCTAAAAGCCTGTCCAGGAACAGAATAAGTTAAAAAATGAACTCCATTTAATCCCATAGTGAAAGAAATTGAGAACTGTATTTCATTTAAGATGAAAAGCTGGCTAAAAAGCAACTCTTCCAAAATCTTGCCTACCTTCCTATAAACACAATATGAAACATCTCTAAAAATATAGAACACTTAACTTTGTTTTACAATTTTATTGCTTTAATTTTTCCTAGTTTTATTTTTTAAGTAATTCATTGTAACTACCCCTCCCCCACCATTTAAAGCTCTACAAAGTCTCATCCGTGCAACTGAAGAGTTAATTCTTGGAGAGAAATTCAGATGATCAGAGTCAAGATACGCCATGTTAAGCAAGTATTTCAACAAAAAGTAACAGTCTAAAAGATTACTTTTTCACTGGTATAGGAAGACACTGATTTTATATCCAGCATTCTCACTGATTTCTTTTTTCTAGTTTATACATTATAGCAGTTTTTAATTGAAAAGCAAAAATACATATATATTTATATATATATATATATTTATCAAACAAACCTGACCACTCCATGCACAGTACAGATTGCACAATAAGCTCCAATTGTGGTTGATCATACAGTCGAAAATCCTGAACTGGGCCATGGCTGCCTATAGCACAGTCTGCATGTCTCCTCTGACTCAGCTCCTGTCAGCTCCGTAGCGCCGTTAACCAGAGCCCTGCAGTGATGGGAGCCGCAAATCCAATCTTCCCCTCCCTTTCCTGTCTAAGCGGCAATAACTCACGGGCAGAACTACATCATCTTCCCAAACACTGGTACATTTAAATTATGAGATCATGAAGGGAAGACTTTTCACAAAAGCCTTATTCTATATTTACTATCATCTGGTTTTTAAAAAGATGATGGCGCTCTCCTTCTTTCTGGAAACCAGAAGCTAGCACCTATATACTCAATGAAGACACAACTTGGGAAGGTGGTACAATAAATGAGTGTTGGCCGCATCCCACAACAAACCAGCTCCTGATGCAAAGCTGGCGTAGCACCCGTGCCCCTCAGACTTTGTTCAATCCGAGGGGTATCCCTGAATCCTTCATCTCTCAGTACATCTCATAGGCTAACAACTCCATAAGGTCCCTCTCGTCCTGGGTACCTTTTACGACTCTCTTGGTTCTCTCCCTACTTCTCTAACCATTCCTTCTTGAAAGAGAGCCTAGACTATAATAAGACAGACTTCACCTCCTCAACTGCTACCTACCAGATGTATGACCAGGAGCTGACCTTAACTTTTGAGCTGCACTTGACTCATTTGTAAAATGGAGGTAACACCTGTCCTCAGGGGGGTTTTAGTATGAAATAAAATAACATTAACTGGGGCACCTGGGTGGCTCAGTCGGTTAAGCATCTGCCTTTGACTCAGGTCATGATCTTAGGGTCCTGGTGAGATCAAGTCCTGCATGGGGCTCCCCGCTCAGTGGGGAGTCTGCTTGGCCCTCTGCCCCTCCCCCTACTCGTGCTCTCTTTTTCTCTCTCTCAAATAAATAAAATCTTTAGAAAAAGAAAAAAACAGTGTCTAACAAACACCTGATAAGTGACAATTATTCATATTCTTAAGATGGGCTTCCTTTGCTGTCCACATCAGAATTCTACCTCTCATTTCTTATGCTGTCCCTAGACGATGTCACCCTCCAGACCCATGATTTTATAATTATGAATTATTTCCAAACCTTTCTTTGGCCCCACCCTCTCTCCCAAGCTCCAAATCTGCATGTCTAAACTCTTGTTAATAAGCACATTCACCTCAATACCTTACACCACATGTCCCAGTTGAACTCACCTTCCCTCCCTCACAACACGCACCAGCTCGGTAGCCCCTCCTCTGCAGAATGGCAGCACAATTCAGCCCCTTAGTCACCGAAACAGAAACCAGTCATCCTAGACTCCTTCTTCCTTACCTCTCACATCCGTCACCAAATCCTGTCTTTTCAATGAAAACGTGGAGTGAACCTGTCTCTTTGCCAGTCCCACTGTCACTGCCTAAATTCAGACCCCCATCAACTCTCTCCTGGACTACCTTGAGGGCCTCCAGCTGGTCTCCCAAACACCCTACCTCGCTCCTTTCTGGAATCTCACCTCCAGAGGACTACCAAAAGAATCTCTGACAGTACAAACTAATCTGATGACTACCCCGCCTAAATCCCTTCCTTGCCCCTTTCTGCCTATGGCAGCATTTCCCAAAAAATGTTCCTACTTGTTCTATAGGATACAGAATGTGAATCAGTTAAGTGAAAAAAGTTTTTCAATGCAAAATAAGTTTGCAAAAAGCCGGGCTAAACAAAAAACAAAGTTGCAAGACTGCTCAGAGTCCAAGCATGGAGATTCAAAGGTTCCTGGAATGCGTGTTTTTAACTAGTTCTTGAAATCTTTAGCTTGTTCTCCTTCCTCTATCTTTCCCTTAATTGGTGGTGTTCCCTAAGGTTCTGACCTTGGCCCTCTCCTCTCATCTCTCTCAATGAGCTCGTCTATTCCCCAAACTATAATTATAGTAGACATTGGCTTAGTTGACCTCTGCCTAAATGACTTGCCAGACAAACCAAAATTCTTAATTCCTGTTGCATAAACACTGGCTGAGCCCATGGCAAGCTCAACTCTTGATGTTTGGGAAGACAGTCTCTAGCCACTTATTTCTGCTGCCACCAAATGAGACCCACACTTGACACAACCAGTTTATTTTTGCAAACCTCTTTATGTCGGTTTTACTTGTGTTACTGTTATTATGTAGCTTAGATGATACACAGACTGATGAAATATGAGTAAAAATGAGAGATGGTATTTCTGTGAAAACCTGAATGCTTTGAAAAGATTTAATAAAGCTGCTGCTCACTTCTACATTTTTTTCCTTCCTTGGTCTTGTACTTTTTTCTCCAGTAAATATACTAGAAATTCACCCCACTAGGCATAATCAGAGACTAAGGTTGTTCCTCTGCCAAACGATCCTTCTTTTTACCCAGCTAACTCCTACCTGACTTAGCTCAACACAATCTTCCCAGGAAGACTTTCCCTGATCCCTACCCTAGGTGAGATCTGTCTGCTCTATGTTTCCATAACTCCTTGCTCTTCTCCTAAAATAATATTCATTGCACTCTATTAAAATTATGTGTTCAATGCTTTGACCTTCTCATTATTCATGTAGATCCATGAAGGCAGAGACCAGACCATGTCCGTATTTCTTCACTGGTGTATCCTCATGTCTAGCACTTAGAAGGTACTTAATAAATATTTTCTGAATGTGTTAATAAAGTGGAAGGACACTTTTAAGCATAATAGGCATCTCTGAAACTGGAAACATCAAATGTGAATCATTTTAAGATAGATGAACTTTTATCCTGGGAACCAAAGGGCCATTATTATCAATTGTGAGCAAAAACACAAATTGCTTCCTTTCTCAATGATCCTATTAAGCTGTTGGAGCAGGCAGGATTTTAGCAAAATCCCCAATACTACACTGACACCATCTATTCTATCCCCACCTTGAGATTCTGAAAAATTCAGAATTCTCCTTGGAGAGGGGAAAGAAAGGTTTCAGGCATCTGATGTTCAAAAGTTCCCAGGTGAGTGACAGACCTTACTAGTTAAGAACAACTGCACAGAAGTACATACCAAAAATAAATAAATAAATAAGACTCAGAGACTAAAGGCCCAACTATAATCAAGCTTTTATAAATCATTCCTATAATCAAGCTTCTAGAAATCATTCTTAAACACAGTGTATAATTCAATAATAATATTGTAGTATTATTAATTTCCTGGTTTTGATAATTGTCCTATGGTTACTTAAGATGTACATTAAAGAAATTTGGGTGAAGAATATAGGGCAACTCTGTACTATATTGCAACTTTTCTGTGAGTCTAAAGTTATTTCAAAATAAAAAAGTTCAGGGGCGCCTGGGTGGCTCAGTTGGTTAAGCAACTGCCTTCGGCGCAGGTCATGATCCTGGAGTCCCTGGATCGAGTCCCGCATCGGGCTCCCTGCTCGGCAGGGAGTCTGCTTCTCCCTCTGGCCCTAACCCCTCTCATGTGCTCTCTCTCATTCTCTCTCTCTCAAATAAATAAATAAAATATTTAAAAAAATAAATAAATAAAAATTAAAAAATTCATATAAAATGGACCATAAACAACTGCAACCCAGTAGCAAGGAACACCCCTAACATCCAGATGTGATCTCAAAATAATCATTCGCCACTAAAAGAAAGCAGGACTTCTTAGAGAAATGGCTGATTCTAAGTCCTGGGCAGGAAATGTACATAAAAGATGAGCTAGAAAACCACACTTGACAGTAAAGACAAAAGACAATCAGGCTCATGTCTAAAGGACTCAGTTGAAAACGTGAAGAGGCTGCCACTGGTCAAAAATAGGAGAACTGGAGCTGCTCTAAGAATCGAAATCTCTGACATAGGTTTGCGTCTACGAGCTAATAATACTAGACAGATAGGCAGACAAATACATAAATACATATATACACACGCAGACCACCTCTGAAAGGAGGTGGAACTCCTTTCCCAACATACAGTTTATGCTCCTAAAAAATTAGTTAATACCCGTCTATAATCCCATATTGACACTTCTGAAATTCAAACATCCCTGAAAGTCAAAACATATTTTTGTAACTCATTGATGGCAAAACCTGCCCTGACCTGAGCTGACACGAAGCTCTGTCTAAGCTTTTATTTATTCCCCAGAGGATAAACAGTCATACATTTTCAGCAGAAATTACTGAGAGAACCTGCATTATCTGACATTTCTAAAATCTGAAAAACCCAAGAATTTTGGATAATAGATTACAGATCTGCACAAATAGCACTGGAAATAAGGGTAATGAGACAGCAGGAATCCAAAAGAAAAAAAAACGGGGAAAGAAGACCACAGAAAGCAAGACCATCGACCCTGAACTGGGACCGTCTTTTTCACCTCAGGTCACTAAGGTCAAAGAAAGCTTTACAAGCGGGTAAGATCTGAGCCAAATTTTGAAAGAAGTGTGGGATTTACATAAATGACAAGACATGAGAAAAGCATTTCAGGCAAAATGGACATGAACAGCCATGAAAACACTTGAGACTTCACATATATTCAAGGGACGATGGACCTGTCATTTGCTTTGAGTCAATGTTCCATGTTGGACAGTAAGACATTATGTGGAAGAAGTATACGTACTTTTAAATGAACTTTTTCTTCAGAAAAACATTTCTTTTTTATATATGATATATGGTGGCTGTCAGGATTAAATGAGGTAAATAAAAATTTTAAGGTATTTAATAAGGGTTCAGTGTTCTCTCTTAAAACCCTAAAAAGTTATCTAAAATCTACTTCTCTCACTGTATGTTTCCAGGAAACAGACATTACAGCCTAGCACTTACCAAAAGTATATTAAGATTAAATAAAAGGCTAGTAAATGTCAATAGTATAAATACCTAAAGTGCAACAGGAATAAAGAATATTAAAAGACTGTGACACTCAAAACTAGAGACAAATAAATATCCCAAGCTAGAAATCAAAGGGCTACTAACTGTTTATACATTTTTAGGCAAAAACAAGTATAAACTATACGGCTCTTTAACAACCATATCACCCTTTGCGAAGACTTAATTACTCTTTTATTTCCAACTATTAGGAATCTATTCTGATGGTCTGTATTTTTGCTCTAAAACCAAAAAATCCAATTGGCCTCTTTTCCTACTAGAGGTTTGAGACCATCTGGCAAACAAAGTCTTCTAGAAATATACACAGTTAATCTAACAGAAACAAATTCACTTTTTCCTGACCTTGCCTGTTAATATTATCTGGAGAAAAGCAAAACCACCACCATAAAAAATATGCAATGAGAAAATGAGAGTCTCTTCAACAAATGTTGCTGGGAAAACTGGATAGCTACCTGCAGAAGAATGAAACTGGACCACTTTCTTACACCATACATAAAAATAAACTAAAAATGAATTAAAGACCTAAATATGAGACCTGAAACCATAAAAATCCTAGAAGGGAGCACAGGTAGTAACTTTTCTGACATTGGCCATAGCAAAGTTTTTCTAGATATATCTCAAAAGAAATAAAAGCAAAACTATGGGCACCTGAGTGGCTTAGTCGGTTAAGTGTCTGACTCGGTTTCAGCTCAGGTCGTTATCTTGTGGTTATGGAATCAAGCCCTGTGGCAGGGTCCACGCTCAGTGCAGAGTCTGGTTTGGATTCTCTCTCCCTCTCCCTCTGCCCTTCCCCCCACTCATGCTCTCTCTCTCAAATAAATAAATAAAATCTTAAAAAAAAAAAAAGCAAAAATAAACCACCAGGACTACATTACAATAAAAAGCTTCTACACAGTGAAGTAAACAATCAACAAAATTAAAAGGCAGCCTACTGAATGGGAGAAGATATCTGCAAATCACATATACAGTTAAGGGCTAGTATCCAAAATCTATAAAGAGCTTATATAACTCAACATCCAAAAACCAAATAATCCAATTTAAAAATGGGCAGAGACATCAACAGACCTTTTTCCAAAGAAGACAGACAGAGAGCCAAAAGACACATGAAGAAAAATGCTCAACATCACTCATCATCAGGGAACTGTAAATCAAAAGTATAATCTGCTATCACCTCACACCTGTCAGAATGGATAAAATCAAAAACACAAGAAATCACAAGTGTTGGTTGAGGATGTGGAGAAAGAGGAACCCTGGTGCACTGTTGGCGGGAACGCAAACTGGTGCAGGCACTGTGGGAAACAGTATGAAGGTTCCTCAAAAGCTTAAAAATAGGGGCACCTGGCTGGCTCAGTTAGTAGAGCATCCAACTCTTGCTCTCAGGGTCGTGAATTTGAGCCCCACATTAGGTGTGGAGCCGAATGAATGAATGAATGAATGAATGAATAAATAAATAAGGTTAAAAACAGAGCTGCCTACAATCCAGTAATTGCACCACTGGGTATTTACCCAAAAAATACAAAAACATTAATTCAAAGGGATACATGCACTCCTCTGTTTATAGCAGCATTATTTACATTAGCCAAATTATGGAAGCAGCCCAAGTGTCCATTTATAGATGAATGGATAAAGAAGATCTGGTGTATATATACAATGGAATATTATTCCAGCCATAAAAAAGAATGAAATCTTGCCATTTGCAACAACATGGATAGAGGTAGAGTATAATCCTAAGCAAAATTAGAGAAAGACAAATACCCTATGATTTCACTCATACATGCAATCTAAGAAACAAATGAGCAAAGAAAAAAGAAAGAGAGAGAGACAAACCAAGAAACAGATTCTTAACTATAGATAACAAATATATGGTTACCAGAGGGGAATGGGGTGGGGATGGGTGAAATAGATGAGGGGGATTGAAGAGTACACTTTTCGCGATGAGAACTGAGTAATGTTAAAAAAAAAAAAAACAATAACAACAACGAAACAACAATAACAACAAAGTTGAAAGACTCACACTCCCCACTTGCAAAACTTACTACAAAACTGCAATAATCACTACAGTGTGCCACACTGTAGCACAGTATAGACCTATGGAACAATGGAATAGATTAGAGAGCCCAGAAATAAATTCTCACATATGTGGTCAATTGATTTTCAATTCAGTGCCAGGACCATTCAATGGGGAAAGGATCGATTTTCAAACAAATGGTACTGAGAAAACTGGATATCCACAAGAATGAAATCATACCTGTATAGAAAAGTTGGCCCCAAATGGACCAAAGATCTAAATTTAAGAGCTAAAACTGTAAAACTCTTAGAAGATTACACTGTGGAAAATCTTCATGACCTTGGATTTGGCAACCGTTTCTCACTTATGATGTCAAAAGCATAGGCAACAAAAGAGAAAGATAAATTGGGCTTCATAAAAATTAAAAATTTTATGCATTAAAGGACACTATCAAGAAAGTGAAAAGAAAACACACAAAATAGGAGAAAATATTTGTTAAGTCATATATCTGATAAAGGACTGATATCCAGAATACATAAAGAACTCCTACAAGTTAACAACAAAAAACATACCCAATCTAAAGATGGGCAAAGACCCAGCAAGCACATAAAAAGATGCTCATCATTAGTCGTTACGGAAATGCAAACCAAAACCACAGTCAGATAACACTTCATACATACACCGGCTGGCTATAATTTTAAAAAAGTATTTTTTTAAATGGAAAATGACAAGTACTGATGAGGATGTAGAAAAACTGCAATGCTCATACACTGCTAGTAGGAATATAAAATAGTAAGCCACTGTGGAAAACAGTTTGGCAGTTCCCCAAAATTGTTAAACACAGAATTACCATGTGACCCAGCAATTCCATGTCTGAGCATATAATCAAAAGAATTAAAAACAGGGACTCAAACAGAAACTTAGGTATAATACTTACAGCAGCATTATTCACCATAGTCAAGGTGAAAACAACCCAAGTGTACATCAACAGATGAATGGATAAGAAAATATAGTATGTACAAACAAAAGAATATTACTCAGCCATAAAAAGGAATGGAGTTCTGACACATTCTCTAACAGGTGAACCTTGAAAACTTCATGCTAAGTGAAATAGGCGAGGCACAACAGGACAATTATTGTATGATTCCACTTATATGAGATATCTACTATAGGCAAATGCATATTAAAAGCAGAATAGAGACTACTAGGGGTTAGGGGGAATGGGGAATTATGACTCACTGAGTACAACGTTTCTGTTTGGGATGATGAAAATGTTCTGGGAATAGTGATAATCATTACACAATACTGTGAATGGACTTAATACACTTAATTGTACATGTAAAAATGATTAAAATGGTAAATTTTATGTTATGTGTATTAACATAGCATAATTTCTGAACCAATAAAAAAATATAATTACTTGTCATAGTTAAGGGAAATGTTACAACTTTTACCTACATAAGAATCTAGTACCACAGTAATTAAGTATAATACTTTCATAAGCAAACAAATCAACTACCTTTTTTTTTTTTAACAAACTATATTCAGAGAAGTTTACTTATTTAGGTAGGCTTCCAAAAGAATCAAAGGCTTAGATAAAATTAAATTGCCTAATAGTTGTATGCCAGTCTCATTAAACCCAAGACATATCAACATTTTGTAACTTAAAATCTACAGAACATGTAATTTTTGAATTATTTTTCATATTCAATTATTTGTAAGTTTTCAATGTTACCTACAATTAAGGAAAAAAATTAAAAATGTTCTCTATTGAAAAACAAACCTTAAGAATTTTGCTAAACTACTTAGGAGGATAAGAGAAGTCCAATGATATGATCTAACATATGATATTAGAGCTATAAATTAAAGTTTTAAGAAGTCAACTTTCTGAAAGGTACAGCAACTCTCTCCCTGACTGTTCTCAAAAAAAGCTTTGAAATCAGATCTTAGAAATCACAGAAGCTAAAAGTATTTTGATTTCCTTCTTTTAAAAAAATATAGTGGGAGGGGGGCACATGGGTGGCTCAGTTGGTTAAGTACCTGCCTTTGGCTCAGGTCATGATCCTTGGGTACTGGGATCGAGTCCCACATTGGGCTCCCTGCTCAGCAGGGAGTCTGCTTCCCCCTCTCCCTCTGTCCCTGCCCCCTGCTCGTTCTCTCTCTCTTTCAAATAAATAAGTAAAAATCTTTAAATATGTGTGTGTGTGTGTGTGTGTGTGTGTGTGTGTGTGTGTGTGTGTATAGTTGGGAGGATTTGAGAGTGAGAGAAGACAAAACTAATACTCCAGTAGTGGCCAAGGTGTTTAATGTCAGCCATTACTTAGTTTTGTCCATTGTTTCTCATTATATTTTGTTTTTTTTTTCCTTGTTTTGCATTAAAAAAAATATGAATCACTTCACAAATTTATGTGTCATCTTTGTGCAGGGGCCATGCTAATCTTCTCTGTATTGTTCCAATTTTAGTATATGTGCTGCTCAAGTGAGCAGTGTTTTATATTTTTAATTCATATTTTTCATATATTTTAATTGAGGCATAAATATTTACACACAATGGTTAACTCTTATAAAGCATAGCTCTTAAGTATACAGTTCATGATATGTTACAAATGCATGTATCTAAGTAATTCACCCCAACCTCAAGAGACAGAACATTTCCATCACCCCCAGGAAGTTTCCTGTGTGTCCTCCTAGTCATTCTGGAAGTCTCCTCCCTTACCCCCAGAGGCAATATTCACTTATCTTGCTATTGATATTGATATTCATCCATATTGCTGCATGTATACATAGTCTTCTGCTTTTTATTGCCAAAAAGTATTCCACAGTAGGAATATATGAAAACCTATCTATTTTCCTATTAATACACAAGGAGTTGTTTCTGGTTTGGAGCCATCATGAATAAAGCTGTTATGAACATTCCTGAACAAGTCTCTCGTGTGAACATGTATTTTATTTCCCTTGGGAGTAATTATGTAGGAATGAAAATGCTAGATCATAAAGTAGGTATATGGTGAACTTTACAAGAAAATGCCAAAAGATTTTTTTAAAATATTGTACCACTTTACACTCCCATCAGCAATCTATCAGAAGTCCAGTTGCTCTACATCTTCACCAAAATCTGGTGTGGTCAAACTGTTCTTTTTTTTTTTTAAAGATTTTATTTATTTGACAGAGAGAGATACAGCGAGAGAGGGAACACAAGCAGCGGGAGTGGGAGAGGGAGAAGCAGGCTTCCCGCGGAGCAGGGAGCCCGATGCGGGGCTCGATCCCAGGACCCTGGGATCATGACCCGAGCCGAAGGCAGACGCTTAACGACTGAGCCACCCAGGCGCCCCTGTTTTTTTTTTTTAATAAATTTTAGTGAAGTTTAATTTATATATGAGTGTACCCCTTTAAAATGTACAGTTCAATGAATTCTGGCCACTGTACACACCCACAGAAGCATAGCCACCAAACAATCAAGAACATTTTCATCTCCCCAACTCCCTTCATGCTTCTTTGCAATCAAAGCCCTCCCAGCTCCAGGCAACCACTGATCTACTCTCTCTCACTATAGATTAGTTTACTCAGTTCTGTAATTTTTATGTAAGTAGAATCACGTACTCTTCCAACTCAGGCTTTTTTCTTAGCATTTTGAGATTCATTCATGGTACTGAGTGTATCAACAGTTTGTTCTTTTTAAATTTCTGAGTAGTATTCCATTACATGGATATACCATAATTTGTCTGTTGATGGATTTGGGGTGGTTTCAAATTTGGGAATACTATGAATAAAGCTGTTAATGAACATTCATATACAAGTCTTTTTGTGGACATTGTTTTCAATTCCCTTAGTAAGTCCCTAGGAGTGGGCCACATAATAAATATATGCTTCACTTCTGAAAACTGCCAAAATATTGTCCTAAGTGGCTATGTCATTTTACATCCCTCTCACAATGTTTGAGTTCAGTTGCCCCACATACCCAATAACCTTTCGTATTTTTATTCTTCTTAATTTTAGCTATTCTAGTGGGAGTACAGTGGCAGTTCATTGTAGTTTTAATTTGCATTTTTCCCCCTACTGGCTGATGCTATTGAACATCTTTTCATGCGCTGATACACAATTCATCTATCTCCTTTTATGTAGTTCAACTTTTGCCCATTTTAAAAACTGTGTTGTCTGGAAGCAGGTCCTTGATCAGATACATGTTTTACAAATATTTTCTCCCCACCTATGGCTTTACTTTTCATCTTCTTAATGGTGTTTCACAAAGAGCACAAGTTTTTAATTTTGATGAAATCCAACTTATCCTTTTATTTCTTTTCTGGTTAGTGCTTTTTGTGTCCTGTCTCAGAACTCTCTGTTTACCCCCAAGGTCATACATATTTTGTTCTTGACTAGAAGTTTTACTGTCTTCGCTTTTACATGTATGTCAGTGATCTAATTGGGGTTAACTTTTCTGTGATGTAAGATAGACATAAAGGTTCATTTTTGCCCATGTGGATATCTACTTGTTCAGTACCACTCAAATCACCCCACTGAATTCAAATGATCATGTTTACATGAGTATCCCAACTCTCCACTGCCTTCCATTATTATATGTATCTATCATTAAACCAATTCTATACTACCTTGATTTTTGTAGCTTTGAGTATTATAAAATAATATAAATAATATAAAATTAATCTTTTTCAAAACTGTTTTGGTTACTCTGTGTCCTTTGCATTTCCAAATAAATTTCAGAATTAGCTTATCTATTTCTAATAAAAAAAATGTGTTAAACCTTGCTGGAATTTTAATTGGAATTGAGCTGGATTTATACAGCAATTTGTGGCTAAGTCACATCTTAATAATACTGAGTCTTCCAATCCATAAACATAGTGTATTTCTCCATTTATTTAGGCTGTCTTCAAGCTATTAAAATAATAAGGGTATTATTTTTATTTCATTTCCCAGTTGTTTTATAGAAATACACTGATTTTTGGGGCGCCTGGGTGGCTCAGTCGTTAAGCGTCTGCCTTCGGCTCAGGTCATGATCTCAGGGTCCTGGGATCAATCCCCACATCGGGCTCCCTGCTCCACAGGGAGCCTGCTTCTCCCTCTCCCACTCCCCCTGCTTGTGTTCCCTCTCTCTCTGTGTCTCTCTCTGTCAAATAAATAAATAAAATCTTAAAAAAAAAAAAAAGAATAGTAAAGAAATACACTGATTTTTGTACAGTAGCCTTGTATCCTTGTATCTTATGAAAAATCTGCTAGTTCTAAAAAGTGTTTTTAGTAGATCCCTTACAATGTCTATGTGCACAATCACACTGTCTGCAAATAAAGTTTTACTTCTTCCTTCCCTTTTTCCTTCCTTCCTTTTATTTCTTTTTCATGATTTATTACATTAAGTAGAGACTCCATAATATTGTTGAATAGAAGTATTGAGAGCGGACATCATCACCCTGTTCCTGACCTTAGCAGTATTCAATATTTCTCCAAGTATGATTGGATAAATTTCTTTATATTCCCAGTTTTCAGAGAGATTTTATGATGAATGAGTGTTAAATTTTGTCAAATGCTTTTTTCTGCATCTACTGAGTGGATGATCATATGAATTTTCTCCTTTATTGTATCTTGTTAAACTGTTAAATATGTTAATTATTAATATGTTAAAATGACAATCTTTCACTTTTGGGATAACTTCAAGTTAATCATGACATTATTATCCTCTTCATATATTGATAGATTTAACTTGCTAACATTTTGTTAAGAATTTTTGTATCTACAACCATGAGGGTTATTGGTCTGAATTCCTTTCCTTATAATGTTCTTGTTTGGTAATTACCAGGCTCATACTGGCCTCATAAAAAGGCGACGGGAAATGTTCCCTCCACCTCGTCTTTTGAGTTCGTATAGAATTGGTATGATTTCTTCCTCAAACACGTTATAGAATATGTCAATGCAGCCATCAGGTTCTGGAGTCTTCTTTGTGGGGAGGTTTTTAACTACAAATTCAATTTCTTTAACCTATATGGCACTAGTCAGGTTTTTTTTTTATTTCTCCTGTGGCAGTTTTGTATCTCTCAAGGTGTAATATTGTGATTTATAGTAAGAAATACATATTTGGTCTTCATCCCCATTCCCAGCACAGAGCTCCTAAAACCCTTGGAATTTCCTAAGTGGTAAGAGTAACAAAGGTGTCTTTTGTTGTGTTAATGAGGTGACTTTTGGACGGCACCTAAGGATAGGGGCTGGTTGCCAAGAGAACCAAACCTGTGATTAGAGAGTTGGCTTTCAATCCCATCCCTCTGACCTCAGAGGAAGAGAAAGGGGCTGCAGCTCAAATCATTTGCAATGGCTAATCATGCAATCAATTATGCACATGTAATGGAGCCTCCATAAAAATCCAAAAGGATGGGGTTCAAAAGCTTCCTGGTTGCTGAACCCGAGAGGATTTGGGGAGAGTGGTGTGCCTGGAGAGGGCATGGAAGCTCTACACCTTTCCCAGTACCTTGCCCCATGCGTCTCTCCCATCTGGCTGTTCCTGAGTTATATTCTTTTGTAATAAACCAGTGATCTAGTCAGTAATATGTTTCTCTGAGTTCTGTGAGTCACTCTACCAAATTAACTGAACCCAAGGAGGGGGTGGTTGGAACCTCCGATCTACAGCCGTCTACAGCTGGTGGGTCAGGCAACAAACCTGGATTCGCAATTGGTGGCTAAAGGGTGAGGGGGCAGTCTTATAGGACTGAGCCCTTAATCTGTGGGATCTGATGCTATGGTGTTATCTCCAGGTAGACAGTGTCAGAACTGAGCTGAATTGCAGGATACCCAGCTGGTGTTGGGAGAACGGCTTGGTTTGGGAACCCACTCCCCCCATATACACAAACAGATCTGAATGGGTACAGAATCCTTACACAATATCTGCTCATTTCATCTAAATTGTCAAATTCACAGACATAAGGTTGTTCATAATATTCCCTTTCTATCTTTTTAATGTCTGCAGGCTTGGAATGATGCCTCCTCTTATTTCTGATTATCAGCATTTTATATTTTACCTCTTAATCACACAAACTGGTTTCTAAAGTTTGAAATCCTTTTCAGAGACTGACATAAAGTCGCTATCTGGTCGGCTGTCAATTCAAAGCCAACTAGAAAAGACATACTGTCAAAAATATGCTAAACATTTCACCACAGTTTGGCAAAATCAAGTAGTATCCACTTTCTAAGCCATGTGTTTTTGGTATCCTTATGCATCCTGAATATATATGAAAAGTTCAGAGCCTTAAGTATCTGCCTACCTTCTCCCTAGAGATCCCACTTGATCCAAACACAATGTTTCAGTAACTAGTTTAAAGTAAGAGTTAGATACAAGATTATGATCAAATAAAGACAGCCAAGAGTGGTGACAGAAGCTAAGGATTAAATAGGGAAAAATGATTCTTCTTCCAAATTCCTCACCTAAACTGAAGACAATTTGCATTATCTCTTGTCTAGAGCAGATGCAGTTCTAGTAACCATAAACTACGATTACGATATGAAGTTCTGTCACTATCTTCATCTGGGGATTCTAGTTTGGCTCATACCACCCCAAGAAAGGCTCCAGGTGTACCTAGTCTCTCCCACTAAGTCTATAGTGTAACTGTACCTACTAGTATGATTTTTAATCAACTGCACATTTTGCTAAGGCATTGCTGGTGCTCTAGGCAGCCAAAACTAGTGAGAGGCAGAAATGAAGGCAGCTAAAAAAACAAAACAAAACAAAAAAGTATATCAATTAAAAAATGGGCAAAGGACCTAAGCACACATTTCTACAAAGACATACAAATGGCCAATACGCATGTAAAGGGTGCTGAACCTCACTAATCATCAGGAAATTGCAAACCAAAACCACAGTGAGATATCACCTCATCCTGTTAGAATGGCTATTACTAAAAAAAAAAAAATGCAAACGGTGTTAGTGAAAATGGGGAAAAAAGAGAACCATGGCACACTGTTGCTGAGAATGTAAATTGGTACAGCCATTATATGGAGGCTCCTCAAAAAATTAAAAATAGAACTATCATATGATCCAGCAATCCCACTTCTGGGTACTTATCCAAAAGAACTGAAATCAGGATCTCGAAGATAATATTATTCAGACTTAAAAAAGAAAGAAATCCTTCCATTTGTGACAACATGAATGAACCTGGAGGATATTATGCTAAGTGAAATAAGTGAGTCATGGAAAAGTAGATAAATACTATATGATCTCACTTATATGTGAAATCTGAAATAGACTCACAGAAGATGAGAGTACATTGCGAGGGGCTAGGGAGTAGGGGAAATGGGAAGGTGATTGTCAAAGGGTACAAAGTTTCACTTATGCAAGATTCTGGAGACCTACTCCAGAGCTTAGTGCTTATAGCTAACAATACTGTATACTTAAAATTTACTAAGAGGATAGATCTTATGTTAAAAGCTCTTACCACACACACACAAAAATTGCAGTAACAATACTACAGGGGCAAGAGGAAACTTGAGGTCAGGATTAACGTTTATGGCCCTCATGGAGGGAATGGTTTCATGGTGTATACTTATCCCCAAACCCACTGAGTTGTACACATTAAATATGTAAGCTTTTTACATATCAATCATACCTCAAAAAAGGCATGTAAAATATTCAGAACTCTAAAATATTTGGGTATCTAACAGCTAGTATAACAGGAGGAACTTTGAAGAAGCAGCGCTGGACCTCTGTTTCAACAGCTTTATATCAAAGTCAACTAGGGAAGCTGGGATTTCCTATTAACTCAGAGGCACCGTCTTTATCCTAGGAAAAGAAAGCAAAAGAGAAATCCATTCACCACTGCCATTCCTTCTTCTATTGATATATTCATACCCGCTTTTTAGTGTCTCTTGAAACAGAGATTCAAGCATGGGGTCTAAACTAAACATCACTTCCTAGAAGACAAGAAATACATCGCATATATGCCATCACAGTTTTCTCAAAGGCTTCTCTTAATCCTTTGAATTCAAATCATTCTCTTTTGAGATGCCTATCAACCTCGGTTATGCCTTCTTCATTTGCTTACTGGTCTCACTCTGCCAGATCCTCCTTATCTTGTCAGTGGCTTTGCTCCTTCTCCAACATCACTTTCGATGACTTAAAGAAATCCTGCTTCTTTTGCAGAATTGGCAACTGGACTCTGTGATTAGCTTACATTGTATTTGCATTGTGTTATCCAGTGCATCTCACATTCCGTAAGATTGAAAGACAAGACTGATTCAACAGACAGACAGTATAGCTGCTGGTGTTAAATGAGGAAGGGTATGTAGACAGAATTCTTCTGTTGATGATTTGTTTATTATTATTATGTTAGAATACCTTCTGAAACCCTTCATGATGTATACCTAAGTAAAGAGCACCATAGATATATATATGAATGACAAATATGAAAGAGCACATACAGAGAGAGAATAAGTATACACATACTTTATTCCATTGTAACTTTTCCTATTCTTGATAGCTAATATGAACAAATGACTATAAGATGCACAAGAGAAATTATTCTAACAGTTATTTGCTTAAAGAAAATATACCCTTCTGTAAATGACACTAAACAAATTACTTTTATAATACAGCTAAAAGGTAACTATAGCTTCAATATGAACAGAGCCAGAGCTCTATCGCTTTAAAAATGTTAACTTTTGATCAACGTATAACATACACACAAAAATGTGTGTCACGTATCACTGTTGAATTTTAAAGTGCTCTTTGACATAAAGTTTATTTTATCCGAAAAGAATATTACTTCAGAATACTAATGACATGTAGAAATACATATGATTACAAATAGGAGAAAAATAATTACAATTTTAATCTTGAAATTTTCACTTGTTTAGTCATTTAAATTTTCTCTCCATATTTTTGCCTGTTTTCTTTACACTGATTTCAATTTGGTCGGAAAAATTCCAAAATCAGGGTACCATAAGAATTCAGACTTTGGAAGGAGCTATGAATGCCTTTTAGTCCTGTTTTTCTCAAACTTGGAAGGTCACCAGGGGATCTTTTTAAAAGTTAAGGCTTTTCAGTCTCACTTCCAGGGATTCTAATTCATTAGCTTAATGGTGGAAAGAAGAATCTGTGGTTTTATAAGTTGTCCAAGTGATTCTAATGATCACTCAGATTTGCCTGGCTTAAATTCCTACCAACACAGGAATTCTGTCTGTTATTCCCCAAGTGAAGGTCATCCTATCTGCAAAGAATACATTCAATCTCAGTTACCTTCTATTAAAAATTTTTTTCTTCTGAATACTGAGCTGAATAAATTGGCTCATCTATCTATCCACTGATCCTAGCTCTGCCCTCCATAGCCATACAGAATAAATCTTATCTCTTTCCCATATTACAATCCTTAAAAATACCTTTGTACAGGGGTTCCTGGGTGGCTCAGTCGTTAAGTGTCTGCCTTCGGCTCGGGTCATGATCCCAGGGTCCTGGGATGGAGCCCCACATCGGCCTCCTTGCTCAGCGGGAAGCCTGCCTCTCCCTCTCCCAATCCCCCTGCTTGTGTTCCCTCTCTCGCTCTCTCTCTCTGTCAAATAAATAAATAAAAATCTTAAAAAATAATACCTTTGTACAGTGCTTTCTAAGTTTCTTTTCTCCATTTACAAAATTGGTAAGATATATGTATGTGTGTGTGTCTAAGTATGTATATGTCTATTTATCCACTATCCATCTACATAGAGAGACCCACATGTACAGAAGGGGTGCTGACCCCCACATAGTTCAAAATTTCTGTGTAACTCTCTATTCCCCAAAACTTACTGTTGACTGGACACCTTACTGATGACAGAAACAGTCGATTAAAACATATTTTGTATATTATATGTATTATATAGTCTATTCTTACAGTGAAGTAAGCTAGAGAAAATATGTTACTAACAAAATCATAAAGAAAAGAAAATATATTTACAGTACTGTCTTGTTTTTGTCGAAAAATATCCGCATGTAAGTAGACCCACACAGTTCAAACCTGTGCTGTTCGGGGTCAACTGTATATATCTTCCCTATGGGCAGAGAATGGTGTCTATAATATATCATTAAATGAAAACAAAAGTAAATTGAAAACATTTCCTAAAAGCATTATAATAAATATCTGATTTAAACTGGGTGCCCAGAGCATTTCCTTCCCTTCACATTCGCTAGATAGATATGTTTCCAGAAGCCAATACGCAGAACCCAGAGGAGAAAGTAAGACTCATTGACAAGCTAACACAAGTTCTTTTAAATATAGAATCTTTACTTATTAGCAAACTTCTAGGAATTAAAGATGCCTAGATATCTTGAGGCTTAAAAAAAAAAATGATACCTATTAATCCCCAAGATCATAGGAGATAAGACATATCCAGGAGAAATGTGATCACAAATCCAGCTTTCTATCTATTGATATTTAAGGATACTCTCCACATTGTAAGAAAAAAGAACATCTTGGCGCCTGGGTGGCTCAGTTGGTTAAGTGACTGCCTTCGGCCCAGGTCATGATCCTGGAGTCCCAGGATCGAGTCCCACATCGGGCTCCCTGCTCAGCAGGGAATCTGCTTCTCCCTCTGACCCTACCCCCTCTCGTGTTCTCTCATTCTCTCTCTCTCAGATAAATAAAATCTTTAAAAAAAAAAAAAAGAAGAACATCTTGATTTTCTTAAGAAGTTCTTAAGAAGTTCAAGATATATGAAAGATTAATGAAGTGAACAAGAGTGTAAGTCAAGAGACTAAGACTATGTCCTCACTTGGTTATAAGAAGGAAAAAGAAGTTGCGGGATCAGGAGCAGCACTCCATATGTAGCACTATTCCTGAGTGCCAGATGTGGATCCAGAACAGGGGTGTGCGACAAGGGGAAAAGGCAAGAAGAAACCAATTCTGAATCAAAAACACGCCCAGTATCAAATAGAAGACTCAACAGCAGCCAGTGTGACTAAGGAAAAGTAAATACACTCTTTAACTCGCCAGTTTTTGATAATAATAGTTTGCTCTGGTCTGCCTAAAAACTTTCCCAAAGGTAGGTGAGCATTCAGAAATATCAGATTTGGGTTCTCAATCTATTCCCTTATTCACAAATCTACACAAGGGGATTCCTTGCATATTAATAGATAACTAGAAGAAAGAGGACTTACAAAAAACAATTTCCATCACATTTAGTTTTTAAACCAAAGTACAGTGTATCCATTTGTCTCTCAGATTATTTTAGAAGTACAAAAGGCCATCTTCCAGATTTTATTGTGAAATAACCTATTTGCACAATACTCAATTTTTTTAAGAATATGAAGCTTCACTCAAAAACTATTTTGGTGGAAGCAATCCAAAATGAAGCTTTTACATGAAGATGTCTTCCTACTTCAAACCAAGAGAACATATAGAAGGCTCATAAGATTTAACATATTTAATTCTTCATGGTCAATTAAAATTAGATAAATAATAGGACAATCTTTAAGTCCAATAACCTTTTTGTTTACTAATCTAATCACATCAACCAGAAAGAAAAACAAGTGCCTCCCATATGGTCTTTCTGTAAGAGAAAGTAGCTGCATTCAGTAACGCATCTGTGCGTCTTTACCCACACTAGCATTGCTCACGCTGAAATCACCATATTGTTGTTAACTATCGTTAAGATGACAGGTCCCTTCACAAAGCAAAGAACAAAAGAAATGGATTATCACTTTTGTACTAGAATTATCTGACCTGGTGAAAACTAAAGAAATGAAGAAAGGATCAGAGACTCTGTAACCAAGGAATAAGGACTTCACAAAATGTTTATCTTAGAAGAAATGAATGCTAAGGAACACTGACAATGTATGGAGAAATTTTCTGCAGCCGGGGGTACTCATTTGTTGATGGCCTGTATCTAGTGATAGGGTCCCACCCAATCCATTCAAATCGGGACTTCTGCTGAAATGTCACTTCATACCTGCTGCTGCTTCTGCTAGTCTGAATTCTGGCAGGCTTTCCCTTTAATCCCAACCCGCAGCATAAAGCTTTTGACATGCAATGGTATTCTGACATACAGACTCAGGTATACAAAGGAACACATGTTTAAAGTTAAATAACAGTGTTATATTACATGGTAGTACAACGAGCCTAGAATGAATCCTCGGCCTCCCCTGAAAAAAAACACATGCTTTTAAAAAAGTACTCAAGTATTGTTTTGTGTAGTGTGTATCCTTCTCAAAGAGTATTTAAGTATTATTTTAAGCAGTGTAGGTTTTCTAGAAACCAGATTTCCACAAGACTAGTAACATATTGCCCATTTTAAAAAATCTGTAAATGGTGTCTTTTTTTTTTGTAAGATTTTTATTTATTTATTGAGAGAGATAGTGATAGAGAGAGAGCATGAGAGGGGGAGAGTCAGAGGGAGAGGCAGACTCCCCGCTGAGCAGGGAGCCTGATGCGGGACTCGATCCCGGGACTTCAGGATCATGACCCGAGCCGAAGGCAGTCGCCTAAACAACTGAGCCACCCAGGCGCCCCTGTAAATGGTGTCTTTTTATCACAGTTTTGGAATTAAGCAAAAAAGAGAAAATACAAAAATAATATAATCCCCAAATTCTCATCATCTAGAATTAACAACTGCTAACATTTTGTCATAATCAATGTCATGATCGTTTTTAACTTGTAATGAAATGTTTATATTACAAGATATTTAATAAAGAACATTAGTATATTAGCTATTCATTTTAAGAAAAAAAATTTTACCAATACAGGCGTATTGTCTTTTTATAGTTTCCCCGCCAGCCTGATTCCCCATCCACTGGTGTGTTAATTACCATTATCTCACCTCTTAGTGCAAATTATTTCATACATGTGTGCTACACACTGGGTTACTGTTACTTGGTTACCAGCTTCCCAAAGGGAGGAAAGATGCAAAGAAAAAAGGCACCAAGATGTGAACAGCAGTCCTAATGGAAATGGAGGTCTAGAAGACAAAATACTCACACCCTACACACTTCTGTACAATCTACATTAAGTATTCACATGTTATGTACCCATATGTAAACTCAGTAACATTTTAGAATTTTTTCTTAGTCTTGATTCACTCATTCATTCACTCATTGGAAAAAATATTTGTGGGCCAATAATGGGCTAGGCATTCTTCTAGGCACAGAAAATACCATGTGAACAAAACGAACTGCACTTAACACTTTTATTTTAGATACATGATCTGCCCAAACAAATAAGCAAAATCAGATGGATAAGCATGTTACATGGAGAGTAAGTGACAGGGGAGAAAAACACAGCAAGGAAGGAGGGCAGGTTGTGTCGTGGGAGAAGGAGAGAGGAGTTCAATAAACTCAATGGTCAGCAAAGGCCTCACTCAGGTGACCTCAAGGCAAAACCTCAAGGAGATGAGGAAGCGAGCCCTGGGGACGCCTGAGCGGGGACAGTGCTCCAAGTGGACGGTACATCTAGTGGTGGGAAGGCTCTGGGGAATGCCATACCCAGTGTGTGTGCACAAGAGTCCAGAATGGCTAGTACAGAGTAAGGACAGTGAGTGAGAGCAGCAGGAGGTGAGATTCGGGAGGTGGGAGGGCAAATTGTGCAGGGCTTTGCAGGGTACGGAAGAACTTCGGCTTTTAACCCTGAGGGAAATGAGAAGCCTCCTGAGGAATGTGAGCAAAGGAGTGACATGCTCTGATTTACAGAAGGTCCACTCTGGTTCCTGTGTGGAGAACAGACTCGAGGCTGGCAAGCACTTGAAGCTGTGAGACAGTCAACCAGATTTGCATGGTATGCATGAGAGAGATCAAAGATCACTCCAAGAAGCCTGACCTGGAAGGCAGGAGGGCTAGTGCTGGAGAGGACGAGAAAACTAGGAAGGTGGTCAGGAAGAGATGTAGAGAATCAGGAGTTCGGTTTTCGATATGCCTCTTTACTATTCAAGTGGAGACTGAGTGGTCAGGTGGACGTAGGAATCTGAATTCAAGGGATATAGAGACCAAATGGGTGGAGACAACACACACACACACAAATATATAGACATAAGTATGGATTATCAGTATATACTTGATGTTTAAAGTCATGAAAGTGAGCACAGAGAGAAGAAAAGAGGGTCAAACTCTGATGTATATGAAGATTTAGCAGGCCAGAAAGTTGAGGAAATCCAGGTACTGAGAAGTGAGAAGGAGGGATCAATGAGGTAGGCGGATAATCAAGACAGTACAGGGTACTGAATCTAAGTGAACAGTGAATAAAATTAAAGGCCTTCCTACATATTCATTAATTCAACACTATTTACTGAGCACCTACTATGAGCCAGACACAGGAGAAGCAAACATGGTGCCTGTTCTTACGGGGGTTGCAGTCCAGGGGGGAATAGAGATAAATAACTTGCAAGCACTATTCCTGATAAAGTACAGGGTGTTTTGGGATAATGCTCTGGGGCAGCTAATCCAGTCTTGGAGGGTCAGGAAAGGCTTTCCTGAGGAAGTGATGTTGAAGAAGAGACCAGAACGATGAGGAAAATCAGGCATGGAGGAGAGAGGGGTGGAGGAGGGGCAGGTGGAAGGAAGGGTGGGAGAAAACAGCATTTGCAAGGACCCAAAGTGGAGAGGCTTGTGGAACGGACAGCATAGGAAACACAGGAAGTGTGGGAGAAGGGCGGCCCAGATTATTTACTGTCCTTGCAGACTTCTCAGGAGTTTGAACTTTATCCCAAAGGCAACGGGAAGCCAGAAAATTGTTTTACACAGGGGTACGTAACAATCGGCCTTCGATTTCAGGAGGAGCACTGTAACTATGGCAGGGGTAGAGTGCTGCTCAGGCTGGGCAACTGGGAAAGTAGTTAGGAAGCCTGGCCGGCCGGTGGCTCAACACCGAGATGCAGCTGACCTGAACTCAGGTAGTGGCGGTGGGATGTGGAATGCAGACTCGACAGGACTTTGGATAGGAGGAATGAGGAGAGAGGAGGGTCAAGGATGATAACCTGGTTTTTGACTGGGACAGATAAGGAGATAGCTGTGCTACTCACTAAAAGAAGCAAGAGGGGAAGGTTGCTGGTTAAGAGTAGAATTTGTTAAGTTTGAAATGCCTGTGGGCAATTAAAAAAAACCCACAAAACTGTTTAGTAAATAGGCAAAAGGCTACATAGGTCTGGAGATCAACTACAAAACCTGCGACTGAGCTATAAATTTGGAGTCCCCAGCATGCAGAGTAAAGCCATGGGAGAGCGTAAAATGAAACCCAGACAGTGAAAAAGAGAAGAGAAGAGGAATGGCAAAAGCCTGGCTCTACGTAAAGCCCACGTGAAAGGGGCAGAGAGGACGAGGAACCCCAGGGAGAGAGAGAGAAAGCAGAAGAGCGCCTGAGAAGGAACAAGGGAGTCTGGGATAAAAGCAAAGTGCACAGTATTCCAGAAAGAGGAGCAAAAGTATGAATCCTCATGAGTTCATACACAGAAAAATGCCTTGCTGTATTATTTACATTATTCCAAAATCAACCTACAATTATCTTTCATCAGCTGTAATACTCAGTCATAGGATAATCTTAGTCTAGATGAAGAAGCCAGACATAAAATGAAATAAATTAATAAATAATACTGATTAGCATCAGTAAACACATTTAACAACAGACAATGAAAGTGCTAAAAATTCTATTACTGGGCAATACTATTGCCTACAGATAAAAAGTAATATAAATATTAGAAATAGGAAAAAGAGGGGCGCCTGGGTGGCTCAGTCGGTTAAGCGGTTAAGTGCCTGCCTTCGGCTCAGGTCATGATCCAGGTCCTGGGATCAGCCCTGTGCAGGGAATCCCTGCTCAACGGGGAGTCTGCTTCTCCCTCTCCCTCTGCCCCTCCCCCTGCTTGTGCGCTCACTCTCTCTGTCAAATAAATGAATAAAACCTTAAAAAAAAAAAATAGGAAAAATAATGTGGTCTAAAAAGCTGAGGAATAAGTTTTCACCTTTGGTTAAAAAAAAAAAGAGGCAAGCTGAACCTTGAAGGATGAGCTCTATAGGATATGAAAGGGGTGATCACATCACCAAGGATTCAGGGTCTAAATTAAGCGATTCTGCGAGCAAAGCCACTCAAGGCAAGATGTCGAAATAGTTCACAGACCAGACTGTACACAGACACACACCAAAACACACTTACCAGCTCAGAGTGAGTGATACGATTATTTGCAGACATGCAAAGTCTATAACTCTGCATGAGTAGAATTGTGCCATCCTTACTGTACAATCCCAAGATACAGTCTACTTACTTGTCACAATTCATTATTTGAAGAGGATTGTTTGTTAGTTGTTTGGTTTTTAACCTTCCAGTATATCCTTGGGGAGGGGTGCTTATATTTATTCATGTACCAACACAATTAGATTCTAATATATAAGATGAACAAGTTTCTGAACATTCTTCAACAAAGCAGTAGCCCTTATTTATAAAAGGTGGAATTAACTAACTAGATAAGTCATGAATCAGAGATTCCTATTAATTTACTATATCAGTTTCTTCTGTCCTGCACAGTTAAGTTTTTTGGCTGATTAACAACATTAATATTAAGACATATATGCTCGTGTCTTCGTTAGGTAAAAACACACGTAAATTTACAAACACACATTTAGCTATTGGTTTCTAAAAGTTTTTAAAGAATGACCGTATACAACTCTAGAATGTAATACTTCTAATAAAATTAAGTGCAGTGTTCAAAGACTTGAATAGATATCAACCCAAAGTATTCCAGTGGCAACTCTCTCTTTATTACTAGTAAATACTCACAAGATTTAAAGTGCATCAGAAGTATCAATAAGAGCTAAATACACAACAATGAAACAGGCAATAATTACTCCTTAAGCTGAGATTTTAAAATGCTGTCTGACAGCATACAGCCCCTTTATTTCCATTCCCACATATTAAGCAAAAAATACCTACCTATTCTTTAAAAATCCAAACAATATGATAGCCTAATACCAAACTCAAGTTCTGTGTATAATCTTTAAATGAGCAAAATACAGGCAATATACTGTTTTCTTGGTCCCCAAACTACAAATAGTATGTCTATGCCAGCAGTAACAGTCAAATGAAAATAAATTTCACAGCCCTTAAAAAAATACGTAACTGTCAGTGTTAATGTAAGCAAGTTTGCAACTGGAAACACTGCTCCCTAGTCAAGGACAAGATGTATCTATTATAAATTCTTGGTTTTGGGAGATCCCTTAAATGATAAAAAAAAAAAAAAAAAAAAAAAAACCAAAAAACAAATAATATTAGTTTTTGCAAATATAATGCAAATAGCATGCTAATTAAAGTATTCACAAGACAAAGACAAATGAGGCTTTGGGACCACAGTACATATTATTATGTAACTACAATACACATTAAGCAATCTCCAAGTTGGAGGTAGGCCTTCCAAAAGGAGTTATTATGGTTTACCATGATCAGAGGACTGTGGTGTTATACTCAATCACGTTTTCACCTGCAAGCAGGTGTTTACAGGTGTCAAAAAGTAAAACACTGATTCTAACTGTAAACTTCTAGTTCTAAGGAGTTGTACAGTACCCACCTCCCTGTATTTTCTGCATAAACTTTCTAATCCTGTATGAAATGAGCTGTATGAAGTGAGCTACATGAAGCAAGTTTCTCTGCATGCTTTAAAAACAAAAATTTAACTTGACTCATTTTTATTAAAATGCCAAAACTCACACACTCAAGAACTAGACCTTGTTTCGATGGCCATGAAGTGAAAATTTAACACTTACAAGGTACAAAAGAAATAGTGAGAGTAAAGCCTCTTTGGGGGATGTTACTATAATCTATTCAATCCTTCAATAAAAATATAGACGGCTCAAAAGTAAAGTTTAAAGGGTAACAATATTCAGTACACTTAGCAAGCAAATTACAGAAACCAATAACCAAGTAAACACAATACAGTCGTTACAGAATGAAATATAACATATAGAGACTATATATATATATATACATACATAAAGAGAAGAAAGAATATAAGAGGCAACAGGGCATATGGGTGTCATAAATCAATGGATTTTCTGATTTCTGTCCTGCCTGCTCAAAACATTTCAGGAAGCCTGGCATATAATCATCTGAGCCTTCCCAAAGATGATGGTCTAAAGGCAATGCAAGCCACCTGACACCCCAGGGCAGCTCACAGAACTTCTGAGCAGTGAAAAGAAGGGCATAAATAAAAGAACAGTAATGTCAGGAGATTTTTCAGGGAGTTGGAATTACAACTCTATAAATCTGTTTTTCAGGGCTGTGCTTAAACTGTCCACGGGAAAAGACTTGTTTTTCTACCCAGAGCAGAGATCCACATCAACAGCAAGCCAGAATACTCATCAAAGCCAAAGTGAGACTGAGGTCCCGTTACAACAAGCATACCCGCTGCCGTCTCTCCACCTCTGGTAGCCAATCTTGCATACATACCCACAAAATGCACAAAGGCATCCCCTAACCGGCCCAACTCCAAAACTACTGGAGGATGGGAACTGAAGGAAAAGAGAGACACTTGCAGTATTCCCAGTCACCTGAAATGGGAGAATTCCCTACTCTGAGGTGATGCATGGGCAAGATGGGGAATTTCAAAGTGAAGAAACCCTTCTTTCAGAAGAATCACTGGAAGTTCCTGGAAACAAAAATGGGCAAGGTTGCACCGCCCTAGGGTCAAGCTGGGACACTCCCACAAATCAGCCCAAAGGCCCCAAAGCCTCTCCTGAGGCCCATGGCAGCTGACCCACCCCACCCCACCGGCAGGACACCTTGTAGACAGTGGCCCAAAGATGCTGCCTCTGTGCTTACCTCACAGGTGGGGGACCCGCAGGCCTTGAGCTTGTCACCATCTCCCTCCGGTAGACCAGTCCGACGTGTGGCCATCATTTCATTTCAAATTACAAAGAAGGGACCAACCCTTTGGAGTCCACATTGGGGGGGCGGAATGCCACCACACACCAAAAAGGGAAGAATTCCACACCAGGCTCCGAGGAGGTGCAGGGCTGGTGAAACAAGTAATGTGCCTGGGGAATGAAATGTTTTTATGAAGCCCCTTCAAAACGCCCTGATGGATTTCTTCGGACTTCAACTGACTTCACCGTCTTCGTCCATTTCTCGAGACTTAAAAAACAAAGAAGACGGGTCTTCTTGGCAGCTAATGAGGCCAACTGCAGAAAGCGGTCCCCCTCCTCCTCCCAGAGCTACTCCGTGACCAAGAGGAATCTGAGTGGGTCGCGAAGGCTCGAGCGTCAGCTCCCAAAGAGATCTCTCCTGGAACAGGGAATAGTTAAGGGCATGAACTTTCTCCGGACGCTGACCTTAGCCTTGCCACAAGTCTACACCAAGTTCGCGGTTCCAACACTTAGAAAGATTATTCGGTCCCTGCTGATGAACCTCACGCACGAAAAGAGGAAATAATCCTCCCAGAGAAAACAGAAAGAAAAAAGGAAAAACCTATAAATCAGGGGAAAAAATGAGAAGCATCGGAACTGCACGGTGGTTGCGTCAAACACGCCTGGTAGGTGTGCAGCCTTCAGGAAAAAAAAAATTCCCTTTTCAAGTGCATTTTAATTAATGTATTTTCTGGGCAGAAGAGAGAGTGTATAGGCTCTTGGGCATCACCCAGATACGTACACTTAACGGAAGTTTTCTCCCCACGAGATTAAAATGTAATACTTTTCAAAAACCCTGATCGCTCCCCTACACCCCCCACCAAAATAAAAACAAAAAGCCAGCCTCGGAGGCGGGCAGCGCCGGCCCAGCCGGCGTTTGCTGGCGGGCGGGGTAAGTCTGGGCGCCCGCAGCCGTGCCCCTGCGCCCCGAGGCTGCCCCCGAGGAGGCGGCTGTTTTGCTTGGCCCGCGGCGGGGCTGGGCGGGGAGGTGTGCGCGGCCGCGAGTGGGACCCGGGCGCAACTCCCTCTCCGGGGCATTATTCTGGAGCGACAAAAATGAAGCCGCAGCCCGGGCAACTTTTATTTACTTGCTGCTCCCCAAACTACCATTCGACACACTATCTTTCCCTTTCCCTGGGGCCACCTAGGGAAGACAAAAAAAAAAAAAAAAAATAGGAAAAAGAAAACCACCACCCACCTACCACTATTTCCTCCGCCCCTTCCAGAGGCGGGTCGGTAATCTCGATCTCCCGGGAAGGGAGACCCAAATATGTACTTTTAAAACAAGGTGTCGGGAGACCCGGGGGAAAAACAAAAAACAAGGGGCTTACCCTTCCCAGCCCGCTTGGCCCAGCTTCCGAGGCGCGGCGGCGAGCAGGAGCGGGGACGCGGGCCGGGCGCCGGGCCCGGCCGGGACACGCTAGGCCGCAGGCTCGGTTAATATTCATGAGCGGACGGGAGGCGCCCCTCCTCCACGGCCGGCCGGCCGGCCGGACCCCGACGCCCGCCGCCGGCCTTTGTGCCCTTCCCTCCTTCCTCCGGCCCTCCCTCGCTCCGCACACGCGGGCGCGGCCCCTCCGCCCCCGCCGGGTGCCCGCCGCGGGCTCCCTCCGGCCCCGCGCCAGCGCCGGGCGGGGTGGCCTGAGGTGGCGGGAAGGGAGGGAGCCCGCGGCGAGCCGGGCTCTCCACCCGCCCGCGGGCGCTGCGCCCTCTCGGCTAAGGCGGAAAGTAAAACAGACACGCACCGGAGAAAGCGGGGGCGACTGGATCCGCTCGGGGCTGGCTGGCCCCAGGCAGCGCGCCCCGCACGCCCGGCGCGAGCCGGACGGAGCGGGAGGACGATCCGGCGCTGCCCCGCCGCCGCCGCGCTCCGAGGCCGCCGCCCCCGGCCGGCCGCTCCCAGGGACCGCCGCGACCTGCCTCGGCCGGCCCCGGGCTCTCGGCCGCCGCGGGAGGGCGTGGGGCGGGGCGGCGGCCGCCGGACTCTCCCCTCGCCTCGCCGGGCCGGGCCGGGGCCGCGCTCGGGCGCCCGCGATCGCCAAGTGACAGAAGTGCCTCGCTCCGCTGCCGCGCCGAGCTGTTTCCCGGGGGCGGATTTCTCGCTTCTTCCTCCCTGGATCCACCTCCTCCCACTCCACCTCCTTCCCCTCCCCTCCCCAGGGGAGGCTCTGAGGCTGAATATTTTCTGTCTTGAATAATACGGTCCCGGGAACCGACGCTGGAGAAGGGGGATTAGCCCGGGTAGGGGGTACTCGCCAACCCCCTCCCAAGGCGTCTCCGACCTACAAGGCCTCAGTGGCCCGCCGGCACCCCCCCCCCCCCAAAATCAGGCACACACAAAACCTCCCCTTCTTTCTCCAGTCTGCCGAGCGCAGAGCGGGAGCGGCCAGGAACCGCGGTTTCTCCTGGGGAAGAAGACTAGGTGCTTGGTTGTCAGGGGCGGAGAGGGGGACAGTGCTATGGCTCGGTTCGCGAATTTGAAGGGTCACAGGTCCCAGACTGCGGGGAACATATCTTGGCGCTGTATTTTGTTTTTGGCTTTTTTTTTTTGGCTGCGGGAGAGGAAAGAAGCGGCGATGCGACGTGCGACTTCAAGATAATAAGGGAGTGTCCTTTCACGCCCAACAGCAAAATAGTTTCTCGTGTTGGGGGAAGGGGGTCGCAGCGAGGCGTTGTTCATTCAATTATTTTTCCTTTCTAAATCTGCAGATAGTTGAATGAAGTCGGCGCGACTAGCGGAACCGAGGAAAGGTGGCTGCGCCGCTCCACTCTACAGGTCACAGCGGCTCCGGGACCAGAGCACAACCGCAGCCCCTCCCCACCCATTCCAAGGCCTGCCTCAGACCCCGGGCGGCTCGCTCCGCCCCGCCGCGCCTCACAACATCTCCCGCTGCAAATGGCCCAATCCGGAGACGCGACGAGAGAACACGAGCCAATCAGGAGCTGCTGACTCAGGCTTCCCTCCACCCTTTGCCCCTCCCCTGGTAGGAAAAGCCACCGCCCCTCTGTCTCCCCTTCCCACCCCCCCCACCCCCCGCCCCACCACCCCCGGGGAGGTGGCTTACCGACCTGCTCGCATCCTCCCGGGGCTGGAGTGGGGTAGCCCGCTGGAGCGGCGGCGTTTGTCACCTTGTCACCCTCATCCTCACCCTCTCCCAGACACACCCCTACTCCCTTTCCCAGTCCTCCTGCTGGTGCTGTTGAGGGTCATTTGTATCCTCACTCCGGCGGAGGACTGCCAGCTATTGTGTCTGATCAGCTGCCACCACCATCCTGAGGGAAAAAAAGGAACAAAACCAAGAAGCTACGGGGTCTGCTTACCTTTTCCTTCTTTCTTACCGCACTACCCCCTGAAGATTTTAAGACACCTTCCCATCCCCTGCTCCCCGTACGCTGCCTGGGGTCCTGTTTCTCCATGAGGAAAAAACCAAACAAACAAATAAAAACACACTCCCTGGAGCCTGAATACCTGTGCCTTAATTTTTAATATTCGTCAGAGTGGAAGGTGCCAAGAATTGAGAATATACAACTAAATCCTCAGCCTCAATTAGAGGAAAGACTTTGACTGGATCATCTTTATATGGCCATGAAATTTGCATGTTCGTGACAGGCCCTGACAAAACTAGTCAGCCAACAACAAAGAAAGAAAGAAAGAGAGAGAGAGAGAGAGAAAGAAAAGAAAGAAAGAAAGAAAGAGAGAGAGAGAGAGAAAAAGAAGAAAGAAAGAGAGGGAGAGAAAGAAAGAAAGAATAAAATAGAGGGAATGCCTACCAGTCATTTGGTAATTTACTGAATAGCCCACTGGGCTATATAGCAGGATCCAGTTCTAGATACTGTTGAGTAAATTAACAAGAAGTGAATAGAAATGCAGGGTTCAAGTAGTGTACCTCTAGTGGGCTTATAGAATATGTCCAGAAAGAAAAAACAATTTCAAGCACAAAACAACTCCTTACAAATGCAAATGTGCATGCATGGCTAAACTGAGTACTTCATAGCTGAGGACATCTAGGGTTAAGATTTTTGCAATGGAAATTTTTATAAATGTTGATTTTGAAAAAGATTTTCAGTTTGGTAAAGGAGAGTAAATATTGGCCATGGATGGAGACATGAAAGGAGGTAAACACATTTTAGAAACTGTAGGAAAATAACATAACCTAGAAAGACATTTCTATAAAAGGTAAATGGAAGCATCAAGATTACAGTCTAGCTCCATCATTTACCTTGTGACTTAAGGCAAACTATTACTTCTGTGTATAAGTATTAGAGCTCTCAAGTAATAATACTGACTGCCATCTAGATAGCACCGCCTCTGTGCTAGGTGTTCCTCCAAGAGCTTTACACACAACTTCATGAGATAACTAACTGTGTGACAGAGCCAGGAATAAGCCCAGAAGGTCAGCTCCAGAGTCCATGCTTTTCTCCACAACACTATACTACCTCTACCATGGTTTTTAACAGTAATAACAACATTAACTAACCTTTACTTAGCTTATTGTGTCCTAATTATTGTGCTTTGTGGGTAACTAATTTAATCTTACCTCTGGGTTAGGCATGATTATGATGTTCCATATTGGGGAATGTTTTTAAGAGCCATTATGAGAAGTTACTATTATATGTATCTTATTTCTGTTAGGATGGGAATGATCATGATGTTCTAAAATTTGAGGATATTTTTAAGAATCACTATGATAAATTGCTATCATATGTATCTATGCATATTAGGCTATCTGAATGGACAGGGACAGTAGCACAGAACTAAGATTGGGGAAATCTGGGCCCTAGTCCTCTCCTGGGACCTCTGTGACAGCACCTTCCCAAGCTAGCTGGGCTGTTGAGAGCATCAAACTAGATAATACAAGTGAAGGAGCTTTCAAAATGTAAAAACATTATTCTGATTACAGTCTTATTATAAAGCAGGTGTGTATCCTGTTTCCCCAACTAGGAACTCTTTATACTCTTTATTTTATTGTTATTTACTAGGAACGTTTTAACCAGCTAAAAATTAGGTCAATTCCTTTCTGAAGGCATGAGCTATAATAATATTTTATTAACGGTTTGAGCTCTCATTTAGATGTATTCTAAGCAGACCAAAGTGGACACTATCTGGGCATCTATAAAGTGGCAGACATCAGCGAGTCATTCGCCATTCCAAAGGCTGATGGTGTAATTAGTGGAGAATGTAAACCCTTCGATCCAGCTCCCTTCAGCTGCCCATCTTGGGCATTTCACTCATTAACACCTCCACCAGAGGGAGGGCAAGAGAAAGGAAAAGGAGCCAAACTTAAATCCTGTGGCTACTTGTTAACTGCTCCAGTGAGATATTTGGTAAAACAATGGGTTTGGGGACCGCTGTAACTGAAAGGAGGTTTGGAATTAACTGTGGGTTTCACAGTTGATATCTTGATAGTCTTCTTCATCCTAAATATCATGGATAAGCAAGAGCTAACAGTAATTCTACCTTTGTTTTACTTTGAAAAGCAATATTTTCCTCTTTTGAGCAAAGCTAATTAATAATCTAGCTTCTTGGGATGCCTGGCTGGCTCAGTCTGTTAAGCGTCTGCCTTCAGCTCAGGTCATGATCCCAGGGCCCTGGGATGGAGTCCCACATCTGGCTCCTTGCTCAGCAGGGAGCCTACATCTCCCTCTGCCTGCCTCTCCTCCTGCTTGTGCTCTCTCTCTCTCTCTGACAAATAAAATCTTAAAAAAAAAAAAAATAACCTAGCTTCTTAGTTTCCCTTGAAATAGTCTCAGAAATTAATACAGCTATATTAATAACAACTACAAGACAATCTTGTACACTATGATTCTGACAAGGTAGGCAAAACATTTTTAAAGATGCAAACTATATCCTTAAAACATAACTTTTGACTTTGTTAATGACACAGTAATACTGTTTTGGTGAACCACAATCAAGGAAAAATGTTGAAGCCAGAAATAGAACCAAGTGTCTTAACCCCTGGTCTAATGTCATTCTGTTATAAACTATGGATGATTTCTACTCTGAATATAGAAGTTGGCAATTCTAAGAGGCACAAGTGTTTGCCAGTGATTTTCACAGATGAAATGTGTAATTTGGGATGAAGCATTTGCAAAACTATGTGTCTGCAGCAGTTAAGACCAATGACCCTCAGAAGAGTTAGCATTTTTTCAGTTTTAGGACAATACTGTAGACTTTACTTCTTTTTCATACAACAGTAAAAAGACACATTACCTGCTAATATTTCTTGGAAAAAGACTTTCATGTTGAACTGAATAGTTCCAGAAAACACACCTCTCTAGCAAGACATTCACTACTGTAATCAAGAGAAATAATAAATAAGATTTCTAAGATTCTTCTTTCTTCATCACCTATTTTACAATAATAGGTTGTCATCCATCCCACTATTTTGGTTGTCATCCATCCCACAATAATAGGTTGTCATCCATCCCACAATATTTTACAAAAATATTATTTACAATAATAATGTAAATGATTTACTAATTTAATGTTCTGCATTGGCTGGATATATGACATTATTTCTGTCCCCAGGATGATTATCATCAATTATTAATTTTTAACCTAAAGGGTAGTGACGCTACTTAAGTCAATGTGTACAGGGCCTAGCAAACTGGCACACACAATAGATATTTTTGAATAATTTCCCTGCCCTCAGCTTATTGTGGTCTTTTCCTCCCCTGGGCTAGTATTCTGCTTGGGATTTTCTTTTTGGTTTATTTGTTTGTTGCTATGAATTACTTACTTGATCATAAACAATCTTATGTTATCATTTAACTGTAACTGAATATTGTCTCCCTTTCTATCTAGATTTTAAACTTCTTTGGGGAGGATTCCTGGGGCTTTTACTTCTCTTCAGACCCCCCATAATACCTACTACAGCTTTCACACACAGAAATCACTATAAAATGATTCAAGAATGGAATGATGATTGTGTCATTATTATTGATAAATAGTGGTACCTCAAGAAATTCCTGGCTGACCAGCAACTCTCTAGAGTGCAAGAAGATGTGTGTACATGTCTGTGTGCATATGCTTAAAATGGAGAGTATAAATTATAAGAGTTGTCCAAAAGAGAGTTCTTCCCTCAACTTCCAGAAATGCTACATCCTATCTCTACTTAACTTCACTTCTGGTGACTGAGATGCTTTTTTGGCCACAACACCATGCCAAAAATTAAGGTCACTTGCATTTTGTCAGTTACTATACAATATTAGCCCATAGTTTATCAAAAATCATGTATCAAACATTTTCTTCTAGATCTTCTAGAAAATTCTTTTTCAGCACCAGCATCTCCATAATTAAACTTCAGTGGTACCGTAGCCATATTCATCAGCATTATTAAGATTGTATTCCTATATTTTAAGAAAAACACGCATAAAAATATACAAGTTTTTATTTTATCCTAAGAATCGTGATTTTCATTTAAAAGCATTCCAGTTTTCCTTAAAATATGGGACACGTTTTTTAAATGTCTCCACCCACCCAACTACTTATGAGTTAGAACATCCTGTGAAAACACCGTGCAATCTGGGTAGAAAGCCATATTACTGGAAAATTGAAATATGCTTTTATTATCTTGGAATAGAAAGCTAAGTCCTAACCATTCTAAGAAAGTGTGCTGGCAATTGACTTTGATATTACAGACCTAATCCAGAGCAACCAAACCTTTTTCAACAGAATGAAAAAAAATGAGCTAGCTTTCACTTTCATCTTCATGGAGCAGAAGTTGGAGAGACATCTAAAAACCTCTCCATTACTTAATTCAGTAAAACTCTGCATGTCCTTTAATATTCTCTAGCACTGTAGATTCCATTCCTCTATTCCTGTAATTGCCTGCATTCCCTACTAATCCAAAAGTCAACTAACCAAGAGTTCTTCCTCCAGATAGGAAAAGATTGAAGGAATATGTGGCAATTCACATCTGGGCTTAAGTATGAAAGATGCAGGCTTGCATAACTTTTCTCCTAAAAGATTTTTTCAATTAAATTTTAATTTAAAAAAATTGCCACATAAAAGGAAAAAAAAATAGACTTTGCAACCATGAGAACCCAATCTTGTATTACATTTCATGAGTCCTCCTCTTGCTTTCTTCCAAGCTCCTCATAGGCTGGATCTAACAGGAAGTCCAAGGTACTCAAAAGTAATTCCTCCACTCTCTTTTATATAAACAGAAAATCTAAATAGCAAATCCTGATCAAAGATGGATGGGAAGAAAATTAAAAGACTGATGTAAACATTTTTAAATGGGGGGGTGTAGAGAAGATGAAATAAAGGAGCATATTAATCAAATGAGAAAGAAAGGATATATTATAGAAAACAACTCACCTCTTATAATAAATAGGAAAAAAATTGCAACAAATGCTTTATACACTGAAGGAAATAAAATATATTAAAAGTGAAATGACAAGAGAATAAATGAGATATAAAAGGAGTTGGAAGAGCTAAGGAAAGACATCGAGAAGGAAAAAATCATACCTTTGTAGAAGTAATAAATGGATTAGAAATAAGAAAGAAAAAGAAGGGATATCTGGTGGAAAAATAGTGGGATGGAGGACAGCCTTATTATTATTATTTTTTTAAGATTTTTATTTATTTATTTGACAGAGAGAAAGAGCACAAGCAGGGGGAGCAGCAGGCTGAGGGAGAAGCAGGCTTCCTATAGAGCAGGGAACCCGATGCTGGGCTCGAACCCAGGACCCTGAGATCATGACCTGAGCCGAAGGCAGATGCTTAACCAACTGAGCCACCCAGGCGCCCCAATGTTGATAACCTTTTTAAAACCACATCAGATACAAAGGAAAAGGACAACGAGGTTAAAGTAATCAGACAAGAGATGAGAAACATGGAGGACAAAGAACAAAAATCAAATTTAGAGAAATTGATGTCTCTAGCAAAGACTTTACATCTAATGAAACTAGAAAAGTATTTGAAGATATAACTTGGCAGACTACCAAATGTCCCCTAAGAGCTGTTCTCGCCTTCTTCTGTAACAATACCATTTTAGCTGAGCACATGATCAACAAGCTAGACTACATCTCCCAGGCTTCCTTCTAAGTAGGTATGGCCACATGTCTAAATTCTAGGCAATGAAATGTGGGCAGGAAGGAGTGTCTGCTACTCTGGAGGTCTTCTCTTATAAGGACTGGACCTGTGCCTTCCGAGTCCTTCTCCTCCTTCCTGGTGGTTGTAGATAAGGATTGCTTCGATGTAGCAAATAAAAATAGAGTTCCCAGTTCAACTGGAATTTCAGATAAACAATGAACACTTTCTTAGTATAAATATGTCTCACGCAATAAATGAGATATACTTACACTAAACATTTATTCACTGTTGATCTGAAATTCCAGTTGAACTGGGTGTCTATTTTTTATCTGGGAACACTCCCATATGCCTTTGACCCCGAGAGGAAAGTCACCTGTGGCAGATGGCAGAGACATTGCAGCAGGCCTCAACTGCCTACTGCACTGTTACCTACAAAAGGCATAATTTTGTATGTCGCACCTCCTTTACATAAGGACCGTGGTATTTTTAAGATCTTTTTGGTATAGGAACTTAGCCTTTGTTCTAACTGATAGGTGAAAACTTTCTTGCAATTCCAAAGATGAGAACAACTAACCATGTTTCCAGAGTTATTAACAGAGAATAAGTACTTGGGGGAAAGGTATTAAACTCTGAGTATAAAAAAGAACCTACAAGCAAATCGAAGTGAATCATCTAAAAGCAAACTATGGCACACAGACTGAATCCGGTCTGCTACCTATTTTTGTAAATAAAGTTTTTTGGAGTACATTCACACTCTTGTTTACACATCTATAGCTGCTTTAACACCACAATAGCAGAGCTGAGTAATCGCAACAGAGACCATGGGGCCTGCAAAGACTAAATAATTTCTATCTGGCCCTTTACAGAAAAAGGTTTGCTGACCTCTGACCCAAAGGAAAAACACTACTGACCTCAGAACTCTTGTCAGCATTAATTGACTTGAGAAGAGTTTTGAAAAAAGAAAAGAATGTGACTTAAAGATCACGACCATGTAGTCATCCACATTTAAAAGAAGCAGAAAGACAGAACGACACTCTCAAATATGTAGAGAGCTGGGAAATATATCACCTGTCCTCAAAGCAATTATATGATATGATTGTGTAAACAACTGAAGGGTGATTTAGAATAAGTATGGAAGGGACAAGCTTCAGCTGAAAGAATCGGATTATTATTGTGATGGTACAAAATTTACATGTCATAAATCTTGAAAGAAAAGTACTACAGTGAGAAGTAATAATATGATAACTATAATATACTAGGACAAAAATGAGCATACAGAAACATTTGAGAGGTGGAACAGGGAGAAATGGAAGAAAGTGTTAACTGCTCTAATTCCTTCACTGGTTATGGGGGTTTATAGAAATAATATTCCTTTGTTATTTAAGACAGGATGGTTGAGTAACTAATTAGAAATAAAGTGAAGAGACAAGCCACAGACTCGCAGAAGAGATACGCAATTGATAGAACCTACCAAAGCTTAATTTTGAGAATTTATGAAGAGCCCCTATAAACCAATAAATAAAATTGAAAAGATAAACAGACAATTCACAAAAGAGGAAACACATGTGGCCACTAACCATAACAAAAGATGCTCTATCACTGGAATCAGGATAATGCAAATGGAAATGATAATGAGACCATTTCAAACCCATCAGACTGGCAAAAATAAGTCTGATAACATCAAGTGTTGAAGTGTTGATGAAAACAGAAGCTCTTACACACTGCAGGTGGGAAATAATAAATTCATAAAACCAGTCATGGCAATACTACTTGCTCAGGTCCCAAACCCTGGATTGTCTGCAAAAATTGGAAATGACTGTTCTCTCCACCTCAGTATCCAGTAGGGGTCTCAGATTTAAGACCCTAATCTACTCCTCCCACATTAAGTGGTAAGTCTGTTCTTTCTACAGCTAAAGACAAAAACATCCAAGGCAGCCCTGAGCCCTTTTTCTCTCACTCCCCACCTCTGGTCATCAGGAAACCCTGGCAGCTCTCACATCAAATTATGTCCAGAATCTGATCACCTCCACAGCTATCACTCATATCCATCTGTCCCCCGGATTATGATGACAGTCTTCTAGGGCTGTTCAACACCAGAGCCAAGGTCACCCTTTTAGGACCTAAGTCAGATCCAGTCACTTTTTTTTTTCTAGAACCTTCTACTGGCTTCCCATTCCACTCAGATACAAAGCCTAAGTCCTTACCGTAGTTTACATTGGCCCTGTTTGATCTACCTCCTGGCTATTTGCTCCTGCGGGGTACCAATTTCCTTGCTGTTCCTCAATCACACCAGGCTGGTTCCCACTGCTCCCGCAGCTCACTTACTGTTTGCACCTGCTAGTCTCCCAGCCTAGACTATGGTTTCTCCAAAGAGGCCCCCGGGTCTCTCTCCCTCATTTCATTCAGGTTCTTGCTTAAACTTCACTTTACTGGACAGGTCTTCCCTGACCACCTGCTTAAAAATAGTGCCATGTTTACTCACCCCACCCCAGCCCAACTGCTCTCTGTCCACCCCTTATACTTTCTTTAATTTTTCAAAGCCCTAATTGCCATCTGGTGTTTTATATTTTTATTTATTCTCTATCTTCTCGGCTTAGAATGTAAACCTCAGAAGGACAGGAAATAAGTCTACTGTTTATTGCTATATCCCTAGAGCTTAGAACAGACCTGTCATATACTAAACACCCAATAAAATACATGCTGAGGAGTAACTGAATAACCACTTTGGAAAAGCACATTTTTTTAGGACACTGGCTCAGAAAGTTGAGGATGCCCATATTCTACCATACAAAAAATCTGCTTCTGGATGTCCAGCCAGAGAAGCTGTGTCTATCGTATATAAGCAGACATGTATAAAGTACACCTTTCTAGAAAAGTAGAAATAACCTGTTCTTTAGTAGGTGAATGGATAAATTCGGTTTTATGTAGGCAGTACAAATCTATTTAGCAGTTAAAATAAGTGACTAACTACATCAATGTATAACAATTTATATCAAAAGAATGATGTAGTGTAAAAATCAAATTGTCAAAGGATGGATAATTTGATGGTGTATATATGGTATACATATGTATCCATACATGTAACATATATTGTTTTTGAATATATAGATATGAATTAAAAGTACAAAAATTGGGGCACCTGGGTGGCTCAGCGGGTTAAGTGTCTGACTTTTGATTTCAGTTCAGGTCATGATCTTGGGGTCCTGGGATCAAGCTGCACATCAGGGCTCTGTGCTCAGCAAGGAGTCTGCTTGTCCCTCTTCTTCTGCTCCCTCTCCCAGCCCCCGATCTATCTCTTTCTAAAATAAATTAGTAGATAAATAAATAAATAAATAAATAAAATCTTTAAAAAATAAAAGTATAAAAATCATGGAGTGATATACATCAGCTTCAGGAGGAGAGAAGAAGGAAAAAAAAAGAGAGATGGAATGAGGGCTTGGCTGCAAAATTTTAGTTCTTTAAAATGAAAAGATAAATCTGAAGACATATAGTTATATATTTTATACATAATGTAGCATACAATTTATTTATCTATTTCTACAGCCAGAAACTGTTAACAGCATGTATCTTTGGGTGTGGAACTGAGAATGGGAGAGGGAAGGAAAAAAGTACCACGATTACCATTTGGAGTTAAAAAAATTATTTATGAGAATGCATTACTTTTATTTTTGAAGTGACAAGTTTAAAATGCCTTTCTTCAGTCCTTGTCAAATCAAGCAGACAGAAAAATAGAAACATTGAGGACCTGAATAATAGAACTAACAAGCTTGAAATAATAAACATCTGTTAAACTCCTTCTGAAAATAAAAGACTACCTTCTGCCCAGGCTCCCATGAAATAGTAATAAAAATTGATCATACATTAAGCCATAGAAAAGACCTCAACACATTCTACAAGGTATAAAGAGCATAAAATATTTTTACCATGTACAACTAGAAGCAGTTGTTTGTTTTTGTTTTCATTTGTTTGTTTGTTTTTCTCAAATGGAAGCAAAGCCTTCAACCCTTTAGAAATGTTCATATGCTCCTCTGAACAACTCTGTACCAAAGGTGATCAAAGCCAAAATGTCAGAATATTAACAAAAGAAGGATAATGAGAATAGTAGTTATCAAAGCCAGAGGAATGTGATCAAAACTGTGCTTTTAAGAAAATTCATAACCTCATATCACCTTATTACTAAAAAAGAAAAAATGAAAATAATTATTTTAAAAAATTAAGAAATTAGAAGAAAGAGTTAAACCTAAGGAAGGCAGAATGAAGGAATTAGCAGAACTAAAATATGGAATCAAATTATTGGAAAGCAAAAAGCAGTGGAAATTACAAGTAAAACTTTTGTAATACAAGCAATAATATAAATTATTTTGTTATTTAATAAGAAAAAAAGGGAGGAAATATGAATACATGGAAATAAGAATGAATAAAGAAAATAACCACAAATCTGGAGGAAAAATAAGAGAAGTAAAATAAGAACTTGATAATATATCTGAAAACCAGGAAAATAAAAATGTCAAAAGTTGGCTTAAGACAAATCATGCTTAAAGAGACCAACAATACTGGAAGAAATTAGGAAAGTTCTTGAAGAATTATCTTTTAAGAAAGTGCCATAACGGGCGCCTGGGTGGCTCAGTCGTTAAGCGTCTGCCTTCGGCTCAGGTCATGATCCCAGGGTCCTGGGATCGAGTCCCACATCGGGCTCCCTGCTCAGCGGGAAGCTGCTTCTCCCTCTCCCACTCCCCCTGCTTGTGTTCCTGTTCTCGCTGTCTCTTTCTGTCATATAAATAAAATCTTTAAAAAAATAAAAATAAAAATAAAAATAAAAAAAAAAGAAAGTGCCATAACCAAGAGGCTTCTAGGAAATAGAATTTTTTTTCTATAGATCTTTAAGGAATAGTAAATTCTTATGCCACGTAGTTCTAGGGCACAAATAAAGAAGAAAAATTTCCACAAACAATATTCTAAAGACTGAAATATAAATATAAATATATGATAGGAAAAGAAAACTCTGAGCCAATTTCACATGTGAACATTGATATTTAAAATCCTAAATAAGATATTAGTATTAGCCTTAAGCAAAATATCACATAATATTTCATGATTGGAAGAAGGGTTCATCACATAAATGGAACTATTGTTCAAAATCAGGAGATCTCTTCATTTTAGCACATCAAGACAGAGGCAGCTGAACCATTCAGTACTCAGTCCTAATAAAATGCCTTGGACTTCTGTTCCTGGGAAGATGGACTAAATATACTTTCCCCTATTCCTTTCACTAAGTACAAAAAAACCCCATATATATATATATATATATATATATCATAAGGAATATCAGAAAGGTAGAGGGAAGGAAGAAGACTGGCTACTAGGAATCACACAATGATGAACCCCCTGGATTTCTATTTCTTTGGCTTCATATTTCCCACAAGTGGAGCTTAAGAAGCTGGCACCTGGAAAGGGCAACAGATGCAGACCAAAAAAAAAAAAAAAATCCCATGAGAAGCCTGCTCTCTCTATCCAGAGGACCAGGAAAGGGGTAGCCTAGCAACAAAGAAAGTTTCTAAACAACCTCTCCAGTGAAACACCACAGAAAACACTGTGACCCCATGACATTGCCACCCAAAATGGCAAAGGTAGTGTAGAGAGCCTGGAAGTCCACACTCACCAGGCTATAATGAGTACCCTCCCCACCACTGCTCACAATGTCAGTGGGGATTGATTGGGGAGGATGGAATTCCATCCCCACCCTGCAGTAAAGAGGTGGCATTTCCTCTCCTCCCTAAGGTGTTGTCTAAGGAGGTTTCAGAGAGAATCAGGACTTCAGTACTTCCCAGTGGTAATGAAGCCATTACAACATGATGCCAACGGAGACCATGTAGGGGGCAGAAACAAAGCACTCTTTTACTACTCCCAGCCAGGAGGTATCAGTGAAAGCCTAATACGTATGAACCAAAGAACAGAGTTCCAAAATATATGAAGCAAAAATGGATAGAAATGAAAGGAGAAAGAAACAAATACACAATTTTTGTTGGAGCTATCAACACAAACTCAACATTTGCTAGAACAACTATACTAATCAGCAAGGATAAAGAGAACTTAACAACACCGTCAACCAACAGGATCTAATCAATATTGAAAGAATACTTCATGAAAACACAGCAAATAAACATGCTTTGCAGGTGCTCACAGAATATACACCAAAACCTCTCCTGGGCCATAAAACAAACCTCAACAAATTACAAAAAATTGAAATTATACAAAGCATGTTAATCATAGTAGAATCAAACTAGAAATCAACAATAGAACGATCACAAGAAAACCCAAACATTTGGAAAGCAAACAACACATTTATATATAATGCATGAAACAAAGAAAAAGTCTTGAAGGAAGTTTAAAATACATTTAAACAGATGAAAATGGAAATACAGTCAACCCTGCAACAACACAGATATGAACTGGATGGGTCTATTTATATGCAGATTTTTAATATAAATACAGCATAGTATTGTAATTATATTTTCTCTTCCTTACGATTTTTTAATAACATTTTCTTTTCTCTAGCTTACTTTATTGTAAAAATACAGTATATAATACATGTAACATGTGTAATATGTGTTAACAAATTGTTTATGTTATTCCAGTCAACAGTAGGCTATTAGTTAAGTTTTGGGGGAGTCAAATACATGGATTTTTGACTGTGTGGTGGGTGGGCACCTCATCCCCAGGTGTTCAAGAAACAACTGTACAACAAATCAAAATCTGTAGGACACAGCTAAAGCCATGCTGAGAAGCAAGAAGCATAGCACTAAAATGCACAGATTACAAAAGAGGAAAATTCTCAAATCAATAATCTAAGCTCCCACCTCAAAAACCTAGAAAAAGAAGATCAAAATAAACACAAACAAGCAGAAGGAAGGAACTAATAAAGGCAGGAGCAGAAATCAATGAAATTGAATCAGAAAAACCAAAGAGAAAAATCAATGAAACAAATTGGCTATTTCTTTGAAAGATCAATAAAATTAACAAACCTGCAGCAAAACTGACAAAGACAAGAGAGAAGACACAGAATACAAATATCAGAAGTGAAACAGAAGGTATCATCACTACAGACCCAGCAGACATCAAAAGGAAAAGCAGATGAGGCTAGGCTACCAGAGTAGGAGAGCAACTGTATCAATGTGTAGAGCCTGGTTGTGACCTTGTGCTGGAGTGTTGCAAAATGTTACTAGCGGGGAAACCAGTGAAAGGGTACAGTGGATCTCCCTATATAACTTTTTACAACTGCTTTTGAATCCCCAGTTATCTCAAAATAGAATTTTAATTTAATGAACTCTAAAACAATCCCATAGCAAAGTATAATTAGAAGCTTACTTCTTCAACGTAACGGTTGTCATGATATAATGAGACACTAGTGGTATCTTCATTAAAGATAGGAACACGATAAGGTAGGTGGCCTACCTCCTCAACTGTATTTTATATTGTTCTAGAAACTCTAGCCTAAGCATTTTGACAAGGGAATGAAATAAAAAGCATAAAATATTGCAGAAGAGGGGATAAAAATTCCAATGTTAGAACTGATAAATTATGCAACTAGAATATCCAATAGAAACAAATGGCAAACTATTAGTAATCAAGGAGTTCAGATAGAAGGCCAGTCATAAAATAAAAATATAAAGATGTTCTCATTTGAGATTGTCAAAAATAGGAACAGTTTGAATGTGTATAAGTAGGGATTGATTAAATACAACATGGTGATCCAAAGAATGCAATCCCATGCACCTGCTTAAAAAAATGTGTAGAGCCATATGTGTTTATATGTAAATGTGTTTGTATCAGTCAGGGTAGGCCAGGTTGAAGCTACCATAACAAATGACTCCCAAATCTCAGAGGACTTTTTCTTGCTCACTTCACATATTCTCTGTAAATCAGCTTTACATCATTTTCTCTACACCATCTTAACTCTAGAACTCAGCATGATAGAACAACCTCTATACAAAATTTTCTGATCTCATGGAAGAGGGTAAAGAGAGACATGTCGAAAGTACAAGCTAGTTTTTAAAGCTTTTGCTTAAAGATGATACATATCTGCTCACATTTCCTTGGCCAAAGTTAGTCAGTGGCCATGCCTGAGATCAACAAAAACAAAATTTATTATCTTCGCACAGAAAACAACACCTTAGAAAGGAGCACCAGATGTAGATGGACCTAATATCATCTACCATAATATCCATAAAATATTATCAAGTAAAAACCAAATAAAACAGGTTGGAGTTGGGAAGAGTATTCACTATAAATATTGGCTTTTTTTTTGGTAGGGTGGGTAGGATTAAGGGACAACTCTACTACTATTTTCTGCTTTTTATATTTTTGTAATGTTACAGGATTTTGTAATAGATATTTGTCAATTTCAGATTAAAATAATATTTGATTTAAAAAGTGAAAAAAGGGGAAAATCTGATCTTAGTCTCTTCTGCTTTAATTTAAAGCACATGCATTTTATATGATAAGGAATCAGTGACACCAGGACTGTAGTTCGTGAGTAGGTACAAGAGAGGAAACTGAGTAATAAAAATATACAATGGAACCAAAAATTAAAAATTGAAAATTAAAAAAATAAACACATGCATTTTTCCTTTTTCATTTGTGGACATGGAGAATAGGTGTTATCATTCACAGAATAATGCTTGGAAGCATTTATTAAATGAGTTGGTAGATTAAAAAAACTAATTTTTTTGAACCAAACACACAATTGATTAAGTAAGAGGTTCTATGTACTGCATCAGGCTATAAGAAATTCAAATCTAGTCAGATAAGAAAATACCCTTCCATCCTACATTTAACAACTGCAGAGCATAACCATATATGCAATACGTGGCAGAATGTTATTCACCAGAACCAAAAACAAAGGAAGAACAGTAGTATTTCCTAGGGGGTTTTGTGGACTTTCCCTTATGCAGAGAAAGAAAAGAGAGGAATGGTGGTAACACAGAGCTGCCTGCTCTTGTGGCCAATGAGTGCCTTGGTTCTGCCATCAGGCAAGAGTGCAAGTCCCAGTGACCATTTTCAGCTGGGAGGCTGGGTGACATGGAGGCGACAGGGGATGAGAAAGAAGTTAAGAGAACGAGTGGTGATGAGGTTGTATATGGCTGAAAGAAGAGATATTTTTAGCAAATTTCCATAAAAGTGAATTAGAAGGGGTGCCTGGGTGGCTCAGTTGGTTAAGCGACTGCCTTCGGCTCAGGTCATGATCCTGGAGTCCTGGGATCGAACCCTGCATCAGGCTCCCGACTCAGCGGGGGGTCTGTTTCTCCCTCTCCTTCTGCCCCTCTCCCTGCTCCATCTCTCTCTCTCTCTCAAAGGAATGAATAAAATCTTTATAAAAAAAGTGAAGGAGGATGGGGCAGAGAGTGGGGTGTTCTTTCTGTGTAATGTACTGTGTAAACCCCATACCACCCCCATGAAGGAAAACTGCTGTAAAGAGTTACAGGCACTTGTCCCAGAGGTAGGGATCCTCCCTATTCTTCTGTGACATCAACACGGCAAGCCCTTGGCATTCTTCAAAAATATCTATTAAGAGCTCCACCAACCCCCAAATCCTTAGGTGTAACTGGAAGTACCATATGCACTTGCTGCTATGACCTCTAGGGGCTCATGGGATGGGTGGGGATGGAGATGAGGGTAGCAAAATACCTTTTTCTACAATTCCTCTCCTTCTGACACAATTAGCAGGGAGTGCAGTTTTGAGCATAGTAAAGAAAAACCCGTAATTTCAAAACCCAGGCAGTTGTCCAATTAGCCAAGCGGTTGAGGACTGTATTGTTTGGAAAGGCATCATAAGGGACGGCATTTTCTATGCCCAGCAAGGCCCCTTGGCATGGCCCAGGGGAAGAAAATGAGAAGAAAAGGTTTGAAATTGCTCTGGGGTATAATTTAGAATGTGCTCTCCACTGTGAGAGCACATTCTAAATGTGGGGCAGCTGCACAGATTTTGTTGCTTCTAGGAAACTGTGTCTTTCCCTTAGTGTGGATGTAGACTATTGTCTGTCTCTGAGAATTGTTTGTCCTTGGGAGAATGTGTGAATGTGTGTGAGGGGATGTAAGTGGGTGTATCTGTGTAGGAGTATGTTTGAGCATGTTTCTGCAGTTACTCACAAAGACAGTTAGCCTCGGCGAGAATGAGGGCTTTCACCTCACTTTGGTACAAAGATCGCAAAGACAGGGAGCCTTTGAGTGCCCAAATCAACCCTGGACTGTTCTGCCTGTCAGAGCCCACCTGGATGATTCTGCAGATGCCCGTAAGTGGCCTTTTACGTCAGGTTATTGTCTAAAGCAGGAGTTAGCAAGCTAGGACCCAAGGACAAAATCTGGCCCACTACCTGTTTTTGTAAATAAAGTTTTATTGGAACACAGCCATACCCATTTATCTACATTTTGTCTATAGTGGCTTTCATATTATAACAGCAGACTTGAGTAATTGGGACAGAGACCATATCGCCTGCTAAGCCTAAAATAGTTACTATCTGGCTTTTTGCATAAAAAGTCTGTTGACCTCTGGTCTAAAGTCAGCACTTCCAAAGAGAAAATTACGTATAAACATTACCCTTGAAAATCCGTTAGGAAGTGAAGATGGATATTTTGTCACCCAATAAGCCCCTATCAGTGTTTTCTGCAGGAATAGAAGAATAGTGTTTCTTAAACTGAATGCCGAATAAACAATTGGCATGTGTTTAGGAACCGTGATGTGTGAAAAACACATATATCTAATAGCAGAATTACCCTTAGCACAGTGAAATGAGAAGCTCGGAGAAATGCTACCCATAAAGGGCATGCAGATTCATGTTTCCCATCTCATTTACACTTTTGGTCAAAAGCTTTTTAAGAAGAAAGTAGGCAGCATCACCTCCACTATACAAATTGTCACTGCTTGCTATTTTTAAAGGAGGAGTATATAGTTGAATTTGAGTAAATGAAGTGGATGTATGCTGCAAATCCATTTTGGGAAATGTACTCTGGGGGGTTTTGGGTGCTATGTATAGCCCCGGTTGGGGGAAAGAGTTATTTCAGAGGGAGGGAAAGGTCTTTCCAGTACTGTAAAGAATTAGAGAAAGGCTTTTCTGCACAGAGAGATAAGTAGGTAGATCTGACATAAGGAAGATAGGTCAAGAACTGGAATGTGCCAGGAGAAGGCTATAGGAGAATTGTTTCATTTCATTTTCTTTTGCCTTAGCCTGACAACAGTCAGAGTTTGCCTCCTCCTTGAAGTTCCTTTGCCTAAATTGTAATTCCGTCCAGTTAGTTGCAAACCTTCAGGAAATCTCATGGGCTCAGGTTGTGCCCCATGAGAAACTCTCCAACTTTGGAAAACCAAAGGTGGGAACAGTAAATGGACATTTGCCCTTCCCCCCAAATCACCCCTCTGACCAGCATGACAATCAAAAGGTTGATTAAGATTTTCAGCAGCAACCAGCTGCAAATGAACAGAGGCTTAGTACAAAAGCTGGAAGCCTTGGGAGGGAAGAGGGGATAGTGGAACCACAGTTACATTGTTGCATGATTTGGGGACAAACATCAACGAACTATTTCTTTTCCCCCAAATATACTATAGATACATGACTGGCTCCTGAAAATGGTGGAGAACATACGTGGGCGTGTGTGTGTTGGGGGGAGGTTGACACATGAGTTACATAAACATGGGAATGTTTTACAATTGAACATTTTGATGTATATCTTCATACCAAAAGTCAATTGCTCTTTTCACTGTCACCAACATGTTCTTTCTCACTTGGAGGCCATTTCTAACTGGGAGAAAAAGGTGTCACGCCCTGAGCACCCCCGGAACAAGCAGAGTACTGGGAAACTGAATTGAGACATGGATGCTCCTGCTCTCCAACCTAGAAGCACATCTCATTCCAATTTGTGCTTCAGCCAAATTACAACCTGCTATGTGTCAGAGACCTCCAGTTTGCGCATGCATGTCCAAGTTGCAATATCTAATTTGCTAATTTTTTTTTACTAGTAAAACTTAGAAGCGTTTTAATTTTTTAACTTGATTGAGGAATAACTGACAAGTATAACTGTGTGTATTTAAAGTGCATAATGTGATGATTTGATATACATATACATTGCAGAATGATTACCAAGACCTACACAACTATTTTACTAATTTAAAATTGAGCTGTCTGATCACTTGAAGAGAGAACTTAGAACTTGGAACCAGAATGCCAAGTGTGATTAAAATTCCAGTGACATTTTTCAACAATGCAGTTTCATTAGCCTAGGAAGTGAGTTGATAAAAATGGCAAATTAAGTTGCCCTTAGATTTGATCAAAATCATGAAACTTTGTGCTTCTCGACCTAGGCCGCATTTGAAACTTCTGGGAGCTTTAAAAACTCCTGAGGCTCAGGCCACATTGGAGATAGTCATTCACTTCCCTGGGGGCTGGGGCGGGGGTGTGGTGTGGTGGGGGGAGCCATCAGTAGTTTTGAAAGCTCCTGGAGGGAGGCGTCCCATCCTGCAGTCAGTGCTGGGTCCGTGCTGGTAATCAGGGCTCCAGATGCAAGGAAAAGGTAAAGGGAATGGCTATCTCCCAGAAGCCTCCAGAAACTTGACAAGTCGAAACGTGTAGAAGGCTTTCTTGTATTCTAGAGCAGAAGACATTTTAGGAGTGCTTATTTAGTCCAGAAACGGGAACTGTTCTGTTTAGACTTCATTAAAGCACATGTGGGCGATGTCACCATGAAATCACTTCAGCCATCTGGCAACACAACAGGAAGTTATTCTGGTTTTGAATAAAGTGCAACAAGGCGGGTGAGGCAGCAATTAAAACTTATCAAAACGGCTTTGATTTTCTGACTGGTACAGAAGGGGATGCAACATTTCCAAAGGGATTTTTTTTTTTCTTTCTCCCTTATTTCCATAGAAAATATTTCTAAAGTGAAGATTCAATTCAATTTAATTGTACTGATTATATTTTAAAAAATCAAATAAACTCTAGTACTTCAAAGGCTTTACTGAAAACATAAAACTCCGCTTCTCCTGGAGAAGAATGTATAAATCCCATTAGTGGGCATTTGAAGTGAATATGGAAGCACTATTAAAACTAAAACAACTTTATAATGTAAGAAGGACTTGACCAGTCCAGGACTAAATGGGGAGCAGCGAACATTAATCTGGGTAGTGAGGTGGGTGGGGGGATGTTCTCGGTAATATGCTTTTACTGGCCTTTAGATGTGGTTTTTTTGAGGTAATCATCATAATATCCACTGTCTAGTCTTAACATTGTTTTATTTTATTATATTGTTTTTCATTTGCTTTTATGAGTTCTATTTTTTTAGACTCTAATTTGAAGAATATCTTCAAGCCCCATCATCACCCCACCCAATCTTGCCCCCTGTGCTGTAAAAGATATTAGAGGGATAAATCTGAGCCTGTCTTTTTATTGCCCTTGAACACAAATATGGTTTTCTAGATTTCAACACATTACTTATTTCCTTTTATTATTATTAGTGAAGGATAGTCAACAAGGATGTTTCATTAGTTTCAGGTGTATGACGTAGTGACTGGACAAGTCTATAGGTTATGCTATGCTCACCACAGTGTGATTACCATCTGTCACCGTATTATGCTATTATAATCCCTGACTATATTCCCTCTGCTGCACCTTTCCTCCCATGGTTTCTCATCCCATAACTGGAACATATTACCTGTTTCTTATTTAAACTTTTTATTTTGGGAAAATTGGAGATTCACATGCAGTTATAAGAAATGATGCACAGAGATCCCACGCTCCCTTTACCCAGTTCCCCCTTAAAGGAAACATCCTACAAAACTATGATACAACCAGGATGCTGACATTATTGCAGCAACGATGGAGGACAATTCTTTTACTGAAAGAATCTCAAGCTGCCCTTTTGTGAGCGACCCCCCCCATTTCTCTCCCACTCCCAATCCCTCCGTTATATAAATGGAATCACATTGTCTGTGACTTCTTGGGATCACCTTTTTTTCACTCAGCATAATTCTCTGGAGATTCAGCCAAATGAATGCATGTGTCAATATACATGTATTTTATTGCTGAGTAGTATTCCGTGGTATGGCTATATCATACTTTGTTCTACCGTTTGCCTGATGAAAGACATCTAGGTTGCTTCCGGTTTTTGGCTGTTACTAATAAAAACATTTGTGTACAGGTTTTTGCACGAATGCAAGTTTTTATTTCCTTGGGATAAATATCCAAAAATGCAGTTGCTGGGTCATACGATAATTACATGTTTTTCAAGAAACTACCACCATATTTTTTGGAGTGACTCTACCATTTTACATTCCTTCTAGCAAAGTGTGAAATCAAGTTTCTCACATCCCTGCCAGCATTTGGTATTACCGTTTTTTTTTTGTTTGTTTTTGTTTTTATTGTAGCCACTCTGATAAGCATGGAGTAATAGCTCGTTGTGGTTTTAATTTGCATTTCCCTAATGGCTATTGATACAGAAATCTCTTCATGTGCTCTTCTGTTTGCTTTATATATAATATACAGGATTGTATTTAGCACCAGCAAGAGGAAAGTTCCACATTATCTTTTATGATGGGTCAAAATAGAATAGTGGTTGAGAGAGCAAGTTCTGTTCTCACATGGCCAAGGTTCGAATCCTGGCTTAACCACATCCGGGCTTTGCAAACTTGGGCAACTTCTCTTTTCTCAGTTTCCCAATCTGTCAAATAGGGATAACACCTACCTTGTTTTGAGGGTTTAATGAGCTAATGCAAAGCACTTCAAACAACATGTTTGATAATTTTTATTTAAATAGAATTTATAATGCATTTCATAAAATTAATAACAGTAAAAAATAACATAGTTTCACAAAATTGTAAGATTTGCTTAATTTTCCTCTGGCATTTCACATTACAGAAAATTATTTTGATGCCAAGCCCATTTTTCCTTTTTTAAGTAACCTTTCTTGGGCATATCCACCCTGCTTGGGGGATTTTATTTTTCCTTGCAATTCCCAGCTGTCATCAGTCTGTGTATAGGGAAGCGTCTCTTCATGCTTGATAAATATTTGATAAGCTCTTCCAGTCTCAAAGTGCAAGTGTTTCAGCAATTCACAGAGTCATGGGTAAATCGGGTCCAGATTCTCTGAATTTCTAAGCATGTGCAAGACAGGCTTTCTTTACTTAATATTAAATTCCTACAGTCATTTCCAAGATTAAGAAAAGAGGGCTATATAGCAAGGGGAGAATATTTTGAAACCTGATTATTCTACTCAAAACCCAAGATATAAACCAGGTTTTCTAGTATTTACTCTTCTTCTAAGGTTTTTAGTAATATTCTACTATTGTGAAAATTTGTCTGTCTTTTTAAAGATTTTATATGTATTTATTTGAGAGAGAGAGAGTAAGTGCACAAGCTGGGGGAGAAGCAGAGGGAGAGGGACAAGCAGATTCCACACTGAGCGCAGAGCCCAATGTGGGGTTGGATCCCAGAACCCTGAGATTATGACCTGAGCTGAAACTGAGTCAGTCGCTTAACTGACTGAGCCACCCAGGCGCCCCTACGGTATTTTTAAAACTGTAAAATACATCCTTAAAGTGTAAAGATGGAAAATGTTCTCTTGTGAGTGACAAAGAAGGGACCATCAAATCACTGGCAACATAATAATAATTTTACACCACTTCCCAATCATTGACTAATCTTTAAAGGATATCTACAAATGATGTAAGCAGTATTTTCATATTTTTTTCATATTTATTATACAACAAATAGAACACAGATTCTGAAGTGAGTTTGATGAAATAGACAAAGCTCTCCCCTATGAGGGGACATTTGGCTAAATAGCTATAACTATGGGATTGGTTAAATAAATTATGGCACATCTCTAAACTAGAGTATTATGTGGTTGTTAAGATGAGTTAGACAAATACATATGCACTGATGTGCAAGGCAGTAGTAGATACAGAATTATCTCAGGAGGAAAATAGATTATATACATATATATGGGGGTATGTGATTTACACATCAAAACATTTATGAAAAACATTTGTTGGCAGAAGACTATAAAACACTGCAGAGTGGGACTAGGTAGAGAGATGGAGATTTATTTTACATCTTTCTATATTATTTGAAAAATTTTAACATTGCACGTTACAAAAACAATTAATTTTTTCAAAAATTGATGCATCACCACAAAGAATATTGGATGTTTGGATGTTCATGGACAAAGCACACCGTTTCTGTTAAATAAGGAGAAAAATAGGGATAGGGATATCAGGATCTATCTGAACACATAAATAAGCCATGGTATCGAATTCTGTATTTATTTAAGATGTTATTTTTCTTTGTATCTCTTAACAACAAGCTCCGTCCAGGAGAATAATGAGGAAAACAAGGAACAATCTTGGCTGTTATTATAACTGAACACTGAACCCACAGATCTTTAATGTATTTACATATGTATGCTTGAAATCCTTTTTTGCTGACTGATTTTAAAAGAATTGTAGGCTTCTTTGATGAGACAGAGGAAGTGCTGAAGAATAAATTAGTGAAGGGGAAAGAATCAAGCCCCAGGAAAGAGACAATGGTGATGTCCTTAGTGCTACAATATTCCCGAGAGGAATCCAGGTTATTTCTCACTGTTGGGACAGCCACCATGCAGACCATGAAAAGAACTACCAGGACAGCCGATAAGGTCTTTTCTGAAGTGGCCATGCATTTTGTATTTTATCTTTGGGTCAACATGTCCTTGAGGCTTTTAAAATTTATATTCGTAAGTACTAGCCTGTCAATCAAAAATATACATATGTTAACTTTCATTTAATATTCAACATGAAATGTCATGTAATATCATAGCTCTGGGGCACAACTCCAATTATGTATCTGATGAACTGAAGACACAATTTAATAAGTTATAGTCTTTCGGGACCCTAAATCTTGGCAAGTCTTTCTTTTTGTAAGTTATTTAGAGTAGTTGATGACATTCACATGGTATAGAATAAAATCCATCAGTCCTTACAGATATATGTTGATCATATTTACTTTTAAGCATAAACTGAAATACTACATGAAAGTACAACATTATTTTTGTGTATATAAAAACTTTGTAGGGGCGCCTGGATGGATCAGTCTTGATCAACTCTTGATTTCGGCTCAGGTCATGATCTCAGGGTCGTGAGATGAAGCCCTGGGTTAGACTCTGCGCTCAGTGGGGAGTCTGCTTCTATCCCTCTTCCTCTCCCTCTGCCCCTCCGCCCCGCTCATGCTCTGTCTCTAAAATAAATAAAATAAATCTTTCTAAAAAAACTTTTTAAAGTTATAATTCATTAAGGCTGACATTTTACAATGAAAGTGTTACAGCCTTTTAAAACAAATATCTTAAAATAGACATGCATTAATACAAATACTATCACAATGCATACAAATAAACCAGAAGTGATGGCAGATCAATGGCAGCTGATTCTAAGGAATAAAACCATTTGGAAATTGCTTCTCCCCTAAATAAACAATTATGTTTGAAAATACTAACATAAAAATGCTTAAAATATGTTTCCTCAGCTTCTATAAAAGAGATCAATAGAGGACCTTGAGAATAACTAGAGGGATATATTTCTTTTTCTTTTCTTTTTTTTTTTTTTAAAGATTTTATGTATTTATTTGAGAGAGAGAGAGAGAGCATGAGTTGGGGAAGGGGCAGAGGGAGAAGCAGACTCCCTGCTGAGCACAGAGCCTAATGTGGGACTCATTCCCAGGACCCCAATATCATGACCTGAGCCGAAGTCAGATGCTTAATTGACTGAGCCAACCAGGCACCCCTAGATGGATATATTTCATAAAGGATCATCTCAGTCTTCACAAAATCATGGACAATAGGAAGAAGCTTGTTTTTGAGCAAACTTATTTTTAAAAATTATGAAGTCATAGAATTGCCATGATAGGACATTGAACCATTTCTTGAAATGTGAAAATTCACAGGGGATTTGAATCTTGGCCCTTCTTAGACGATGAAGCCTCCACAATACCCCTCTCAGTTGCGACTGTTGAGATCAGTCGACAAGGGAGATCCTTGCAAATCACAGAATAGGAGCAGACTGGCTGATCAAGAAACCCACTCTTACTACAGGGTAAGTCCCTGCCTTTCCTGGGGGATATGATACAGGGTATGAATTGGCGACTCACTACAAAAATGGTGCCAATTCTCTACCCTTCCCTCTATTCATGTCCCTTGCAAGGTGACTTTGCAATTCTCACTGTCAAGAGACGGTGTTGGTTTCTTCATCCATTGACTCTGACCTGACCCTATGACTTGTTCTGCCAATAGCGTGCAGGTAAAGTGCCAATGTGACAGTTCTGAGTCTTGGCCTCAAGAAGCTTTGTGTGCTCCTACTCTCTTCTTTGGAACCCTGCCATCACCATATGAACAAGTCCAGCTCGCCTACTGCAGGACAACAGACACATGGAGCAGAGATGAATCGTCTCAGCTGAAACCATCCTAGACCAGCCAGTCCCCAGCCTACCTACAAGCCGACAGCTGATGCATGAGCTAGCACAGCCGAGATCTGCTGAGCGTGATTTAGATCAGAAAAACCACCCAACAGCCCTGCAGCCTGGTGAACTTTTGGTATTGTCACTAGGTTTTGGTGTAGTTTGTTATACAGCGATAGCTAACGGAGGTACAAAGTAAGTATCTTCAAGTCTTCTATTTCAAAACAAAATTAAATGAATCCTTCAACTATTTATTTACTCTCATCTTCTCTTCAAGTTTCTTAAATGAATAGTCTATGTATGCCTCAACTTCTTTTCTTTTCATTTATTCCTTGACAATTCTAAAACTGTTCTTGTTAAGGAGTGCAGACTTTTTAATTGTTAAGTCCAGTGGGCACTTTCTTTCTTTCTTTTTTGAATTATATAGCTTTTTAGGTCATGGTATCTGATTTCACTGAAAACTGTAATTGATTTTGCTATAACATAGCCATTAAAATTACTATTTTAATGCTTAAGTAATTTATTTTCTTATAATTTTTTTTGGATCCAGATGGGTGATTATTTGCTTTTTTAATTGAGATATAACTGACATATAATGTTACATTAATTTCAGGTGAACAACAATGATTTGATATTCATGTATGTTGTGAAATGATCACCACAATAAGTCTAGTTAATATCCATCACCACGTGTAGTTACAAATTTTTTGTGTGATAAAAACCTTTAAGATTTTCTATCTTAGCAACTTTCCAATACGTAATACAGTATTATTAACTATAGTTGTGATGCTGTGCCTTATATCCCTTGGACTTATTTATTTTGTAACTGGAAATTTGTACCTTTTGACTACCTTCTGTGGGCATTTTAATTCTTATCTTACTCAAGTTTCTGTACCATTTGACACTGTTGATGACTCCTTTCTTGAATCGGCTCTGCTGGTGTTTATGACACTACTATCATATGATTTTCCTCCTGTTTATATGGCTATTGCTCTTAATTCGCTAACATAGGTCCATCTTCCTTTGCTTCCCCATGAAGGCACATGATCCTCACTGATCTGTCCTCAGTCCTTTTCTTTTCTCAGTATACATATGTCCCTTGGTTGACTTCATCGAGGTTCACAGATTCTATCATCAAATCTAGATTCATTTCTAAGAAGTAGACTTTCATACTGAATTAACATAGATCTATATTGTAGATGGATCAGTTTGGTGATATTGTGGAGGATATATTTGAGGGGAAGCTGGAAGCAGTTATGAGGACATTGCAGTAATCCAAAGGATAGAGGAGAAATACTTTATCTTGGTCACAAAACAAGGAAGGGATGTTGAGAAATACTTCAAAGGCAAAATGTACCAGATATGAAGAGTAAGGGATAGTGAAAAGTCTTAGATGAAACATTTCTTGAATTTTTCTCCTCTTGTCTGTACTAATTGAGATGAGAAATGAGAAAAAATACGTTTCTTTCTGTTAATTCTGAAAAGTAAAGAACATCTGTAGATGAAAAATCAGAGAGTTAAAGTCGGAAATACAAAAAAAAAAAAAGGTTTAACACACTATACAAATAAAAACATTTTTGAAAAGCCACAAAGTAAAGTTTATTCAAATGCTATTATTGCTTGCAAGTTCTATTTCTAGTCTTTCTGAGCTTATAGCTCAGTAATATGTCACTCACTCTCCTCAAACTAAATATTTGTTAAGCTTACAGTTGAGTGAGTTGTATTATGTTTATTAATTAATTTGTTCAATGTATAAAACGATTATCTACTTTTTGTCAAGTACTTTGATGGAAGCTATGGAACACACCAAGTGGATAAGCAATTTCCTACAGGGAATTCATATTCTCATAAAATAGGCTAAAATTTGTCTCTAAATGCTCATGCTTTGAGGTATAACTTGAGGTACCAAAGGATCGACAGAGGGAAAGAAAACCTGTAGGTATAAGAAATCAGGTGAGATTAAAAGGTGGAGTAGATTTGGACATGTAGAGGTGGGAGGAAAGAGCATTCTAGAATTGATAAAATCACAAATGTAGCAAAATGGAATGCATCCTCAGTGCCCAATGAGTAGCCCCAACTGGGCCACAGATTGAGACAGGAGGTTAATGAGAGATAAAGCCAAGAAGACAGGTTAAGGGCTCAAAGTATAGGACCTTTGCCTAATATAGTCTGAACAGTTTAGACTACATTCAGGAGACGACTAGGGGGTGGCTAAAGCTTTTAAAGCATGTGACTAGGACCCCCTTTAGAGTGATTAGTCAGATAACAACAGCATGGTTCGAGGCTGAACCACTGGCCTGGAGCTGGAGTCTGGAGAAGCCATTGGAGTCAAAGTGATCGCTGTGAACACCACCAGGCAGTAGCTTAGGGATGGGGTAGTAATCCTAAACCTGACTTAGATAGTAAGCAGTGGAAATAGAAGAGAAGTATTGAACTTTTTGAATCCATCTGATTTGTGACTTAATTGGCTATATGAGAGCAATTTGGGGAAGGACATATTTGAACATGTTGATTCCAAATTTCTGGCTGGATTTCAAAGTCCACAGGCATTTGGAAGGCTGAGAACCAACTCAGAGCTGAATTTTTTTTTTTTTTGAGAGAGAGAGAGAGAGAGAGAGTACGCACACGCAAGAGAGAGCAGGTGGGGGAGGGGCAGAGGGAGAGGGAGAGTGAGACTCTCAAGCAGGCTCCACGCCCAAGGCAGAGCCAGTTTTGAGGCTCCATCTCACGACCCTGAGATCATGACCTGAGCTAAAATCAAGATTCAGATGCTTAACTGACTGAGCCACCCAGGTGCCCCTGAAAATTTATTTTTTACTTGTATTCTCTATTAATGATAATCTGTAAAAGTAAGCCTCTTCCCTAAGTGATATTTTTCTTATCTGTTTTTTTTGGCTGTTTGTGTTTGGTCATTGCAAAGAACCCCATTACAATTTTAATTGAAATAGTATTAAATGGATAATTTAATTTGGGAAAAATTCACGTTCAGTATGTAAGAATAGAATATTATGCTTTCCTATCCATGAACACAGATTTTTCTCTTCAGTGGTTTGTCTTCTTTTACCTCCCTCAGTGAAGTTTCGTAATTTTTTTCATATAATTCCTGCCTATTTCTTATTCAGTTTATTCCTAGGTATTTTATAATGGATAGTGATTTGTGATTAGGATGTTTGGCTGCTATATTTTCAAACTCTTTACTGGTATACGGGAAAATGATCCATTTTGCATGTTGATTTTATAATTGGACAACTTATGCAACTCTCTCAGCTCTAATAGCTTCTGTTTCTCTTCCTTTCTTATATTTATATCTGTTTATTTTTCTTGTCTTATGTCATGACTAGAATGCCCAGAGCAATCTTAAATAACAACAATGACTAAGAGCAGAAACGCTAGATATTTTCTTAATCCTTGCAATTTCAGGGAAGTCATTATGTTATCTTCATAAATGAAACACAGTTTTATCTGTACTATTTATTTTTACTTTATCTTATTTTACCCGTTAACATTTGCTTTTGCCTTTTTATCCCATCCTGTCGTCTTTTTGTCCTTTTCTCTCCTCTTTGGTTTTTCTGCTCCCATTCATTGTGACTGCCTCTTTCTGCACTCTATTGAGGAAGTCAAAGAGATTCCTGAAATTCTTCAAAACTTTGTGGAGATTACTCTTTCCCCCTAGTTTTATACTATATTTTTTATAGACCTTTATTTACCTTCTGTTGTTCATTCTTGAGTAAGTTGAAATTTAGTCATCCTTTTTTGTTAACAGATAGCAGTGGGGACTGCCCTGGCGTCTCTCTCTACACATTTATGGGAAGATCGTGTTCCCTTCTTAGATCTATTGTTTGGAAGTAGGTAAAAGAGCTATGTGTTCAGTTGCCAGTTTTTAGAGTATTTGCACTTATTGTGATTCTACTCGTCTTATCTCACCCCTTGTACTTTGAAACTATGGTGTGTTCGAAAAACTAATATCCCCACTAGGTACCAGTGATGGTTAATTTTATGTGTCAACTAGACTGGGCCATGGGGTGCCCAGACATTTGGTCAAACATTATTATAGATATGTCTATAAGGGTACTTCTGGATAAAATTAATATTTGAATGGGTAAACTGAGTGAAGCAGATTACTCTCCCTTATGTGGGTGGGCCTCGTCCAATCAGTTGAAGGTCTGAATAGAACAAAAAGGCGGAGTAAGAGGCAACTGCTTCTGCCTGACTGCCTTCAAGCGAGAGCATTGCTTTCTTTCTTGCCTTTGGACTCAATCTGAAATGCTGGCTCTTGAAGCTTGCCAGCTTTTGGACTGGAACTACACCATCAGCTCTCCTGAGTCTCCAGTTTGCCAAATGCAAATGTTGGGATTTCTCAGCCTCCAAAACTGGGTGAGTCAATTTCTTATAAGAAATCTCTTTCTATATACATACTATTGGTTCTGTTTCTCTGGAGAACCTGACTAATATAGCACTCCTACTGGGATTCTCCAATCTTGGCCCTCCACCTTTGGAACTTTACACATGGATTCTACACCTGCAATATACTACTACCAGCTTTCCTGAGCCCTACCTGTGTCTAATCACACTCTAGAATTATGATCAGCTCTGAGTTATAAAAATAAAAATGATAATAAAATGGCTAACATTGATGAGAACTTATTCTGACTCAAGTACTATGCTAAGGGCTTATCCACCTCAGTCAATGCAAAAATATAGAAAGAAGTGGGGGGAAAGAGAGTGATGCAAAGAGCAAGAAGGAAGAATGAGTACTCTGGCTGCTGCATGGGTCAGGATCCGCCTGCCCAATGTTCCAAATGATACCAATACGGGTACAGGAATAACAAGGTTGATAAAAATCATGTTCTACCTCTTTTCAAGTGGTTTAGATATACTACAAAGCAAAGTCTGGGAGATTATAATCAGTTGAGCTAGACTATAAACTCTGTAAAGACTGATTCTCATTTTATTTGTTTATGATGTATTCCCAGTACTTAGCACAGTGCCTCGCACACGGGAAGCACTCAATATTTCTCATTAATGTTTGCCAAATCTACTTTTCAGTTAGTCAAGATTTCCCCCAGATTCTGGTAAGTCGTATATCTGTCTTATATTAACTCGTGATAATTTTTTCTTCCTCTTTCTGTAGTTTCTTAGCTATTTTAGGGGACAATTGAGAGAAATTTTTAAACCAGAAGTCACTTTAATGAATTTTAAATGATATAGTATTAAAACTGAGGAATGGATCTACTAACAGGCAATAATACTACACATTTCATTAATTGAAGTAGGTGATTAATGCACAGGAGTCAGAAATATCAAGGAGGAATAAGATTTTGTGACTAAGTAAATTCCTTCATTACTTACAGCTCATTTCTTTATCTGTACATGAAGATAATCGCAGCCACCCCTCTCGTTTGTTGTGTGTGTGTGTGTGTGTGTGTGTGTATTTGGTGGAAGAGGGACTACACTGTATGTAAAACTGCGGATCCTATAATATATTTTAGTTGCGATCGCTACAATAGTTTTCTGTGTTTCATGCTAATCTGTGTACAGCATCCTTTCTGGACCAAGATTCTAACCACATATTTTATTCTGTCATTCCCAGAAGCAACAGTACAGTATTATACTCAATTTCTCTACCAGATTCGAGGGTCATGCTCTCTTTGGCAGGGAGAGAGTTACTGTCAGGGAAATTTTACTGTTGGATCCAGGACAAATCGTTACAAAGTTGCATAAGTCTTTGTCAGCATTAGGCTGTGGTTCTGCAGGTGTTTTGCCATGTTGACACAGCTCATGTTTGCCCTGTTTTATTTATTGCTCTTTCTTTTGGAGGAAATTATAGAGAAAATAGGACTCATACCACAAATGGAAACAGTTTATATATTTAGCTGTTGAACTCCTTGGGAAAGAGGGAAGAAATAAGTAAGAAATGCACAAATGAATAAAAATATTCACGTGTTCACCTTCAAAACACACTGAAAAGAGCAATGAAGGATGCAGATTAGAAAAACTCGTGCCAGAGACACTGGAGCTCCTGGAAATGGAGAGGGAAACGTGAAAAGCAATTCCATTAATTTTAAAAGAGTAAATGTTAATCCGCAGTCGTATTCAAGGCTCTGAAGCTGTTACATAGGTGAGTAAAAGCAACAATCCCTGTCCTCCCCTTGCTTATAGCTGAGCAGAAAATAGAGCTAGCAAATAACTCTGATATAAAAGCAAACCATAATAAAATGGCTATAGCCAGCTAGAATGGGGGATCCATTCTAGCAGATCTTAATAATTGTTAATTATATTAACACTTATTTCTCAAATTATGTATTTTATGATAAACTCACGTAAGTATTTTATTCTCAAATACAGCACATAATGAGTCCAATGAATAAACCTTCAGAGAATGATGTAGACTTGTCTGGGAAGAAATAAAGGTTTTAGAAGATATAAGTAGCTTCTGTCCAAATGTCTGTCTCTGCGCTTGTTGATGGCTATTGGAAAGGCTGAGCATATAGGAAATAGTCTTCTTTCTAATATGAAAGGCATATTTGTGTCCATGGAATGAGAGGTATGCGTGGTATGAGAACAGGACCCAAGGTCATTGCAGGGCTCACAGTTGTAATGCATATTTCCTGAGTTACGATCCTCCACATGGATCATTGCTTGTTGGTTATTCATATCCATTCCTTCTATTGGATCAGTCCTAGGGTGTTTAATTCTTGTACCAATTTTTAATCATTTTTCCCTGTCTTCATCTTTCTCTATCTTTGTTATTGTGCAGTTTCACTTCTGTCTGGAAGCCCATCTGATCTCATGTCCATCGTTTCAACAGCATTTGTTTTACAATTTCTCAGATTCTTTACACATGGCTCAGCAATTTTTCACTTCTTAAACCTTTTAACTCTTCAATGAAGTAAAGGCTCGGAAATACATACAACGTGTGTATTTCCAAACACATGTATGTCTTTACAAACACATGCATTTTAAGCTTGAAGAGATGACATGAGTTTAATGAGAGTAGAAATTGGGAGGCTACTTTAAAAAATTAAAGAAATATTCAGGAACACAAACAAGCTTTATAAACTGTCACTCATCATTCATATGTTACATGACAAAGTTAATGTTTGTTTGATTTTCAAAGCAAGATTCAGGTAGAATAAAATACAGAAGTATGAAACATACATTTTGATAAATTTTGATAAATGTATACATCCATGAAACCACCACCCCAATCAAGACAACCAACATTTCCATCACCCCAGAAAATTCTTTCGTGTATCTTTTTCCAGGTTAATCTTCAACATCCAGGGGCAACCACTGTTCTGACTCTTGTCACCATGGATTAGTTTTGCCTCTTCTTTAACTTCACCTGTGGAAAGACAGTTTTTATACCTTTGTGATTGTCTTCTTTCACTCAACATACTGTTTTTGAGATTAATCAATATTGTTGTATGTATTAGTACTTTCTTTTCTTTCTGAGTATAAATATACTCCATTGTATGAATATATCACAATTTGTCCATTCAGCTTGTGATGGATATTTGGGTTATGTCCTGTTTTTCAATTATTATTAATATACATTTACAACTGATCCAAGTCCCCTTTCCAATAATACTATACTACTTCATGAGTAATGTGAGTGCCTTATAATAAAAAAAATTATCCTAATTCTTCCTCCTGTCCTTTGTATCATTCAGGTTATTCATTTCACTTATATATAAGGACACATAAGCATATATATGTGTATATATATATATATATATGATATATACATAAGCATACATAATTGAATACATTGTTGCTATTATTATTCTCAGTAAGCTATTATCAGATCAATTAAAGATAAGAAAAAAGTTTTTATCTTACCTTCACTTATTTATTCTTTGATGCTCTTCCTTTCTTTATGTGGATCCAAATTTCTTACCTGTAATATTTCCTTCTCTTCAACGAACTTCTTTTAATGTTTCTACAGGCCACAAATCCCCTCAATTTTTGTTTTTCTCCTTCACTTTTTTTTTTTTTTTTTTTTAAAGATTTTATTTATTTATTTGAGAGAGAGAGAATGAGAGAGAGAGCACATGAGAGGGAGGAGGGTCAGAGGGAGAAGCAGGCTCCACGCCAAGCAGGGAGCCCGATGCGGGACTCGATCCCGGGACTCCAGGATCATGACCTGAGCCGAAGGCAGTCGCTTAACCAACTGAGCCACCCAGGCGCCCTCTCCTTCACTTTTGAAAGACAATTTTGCATGGGATGTCTGGGTCGCTCAGTCGGTGAAGCACCTGCTTTCAGCTCAGATCATGATCCCGGGGTCCTGGGATCGAGTCCCACATTGGGATCCCTGCTCAGTGGGGAGCCTCCTTCTCTCCTTCCCTCTGCCCCCTGCCCCCCCGCTTGTGCACGCTCTCTCTCTCAAATAAATAAATAAAATTAAAAAAAATAATTTTGCAGAATACAGAATTCTAAATTGGTGTTTCTCTCAACATTTTAGTTATTTCACTCCACTTTCTTCTTGCTTGCATGGTTTCTGAGAATAAGTCAAATATAATTCTTATCTTTGTTCTTCTATAGATCAGATACTTTTTCCCTCTGGCCTCTTTCAGGATTTTGTCTTTGTTTCTTCTTCTTTTTTTTTCCCCCCCTTTGTCTTTCATTTTGAATAGTTTCTATTGCTTTATCTTCAAGTTCCCTAATTTTTTCTTCTGCAATGTCTAATTTGTTGTTAATCCCATCCAGAGTGTTTTCAGCTCATACATTGTATGTTTATCTCTACAAGTTCAATTGGGTCCTTTAAAAATATCTTCCATGTCAAAAAAAAAAAATGCATCTTTCATGTCTCTGTGTAACTTTTTGAACATATGGAGTACAGTAATAATTACTGTTTTAATGTCCATGTCTGCCATTTCTCACATCTATGTTGGTTTGGGGTCATTTGAATTGAGGGATATTTCTTCTCATTGTAAGTTCTATTTTTTCTGCTTCTTTTATGCCTGGTAATATTTGATCAGATGCCAGACATAGTAAGTTTTACTTTGTTGGGTGCTGGATATTTTATATTATTATAGATACTTCTGAGGTGCAGTTAATTTCCTTGGGAAGAGTGTGACTCATTTGGGTCTTACTTTTAAGTTTGTTAGGAAGAACCAGAGTTGTGCTCAATTATTCTTCACTATGGAAGCCAGGGTCTTCTCTCCATATATACTCTACCCAATGCCTGCTGAATTATGGTGTTTTTCCAGTCTGTCTAGTGGGAACAGTCACTACTCCTGGTCATGTGTATGCAAGAGGTTCTGTTCCATCAACCCTTTGGATGGATCTCTTCCCAGCATCAACTAGTTTCCTTACATAGATCTATTGATCAGTACTCTCCTGCATACTGGAGGGGCACCTTCTTTAGATAAGTGGATTTCTCTTTTCACGCAAAACTCTCTTCTCTGTTACTCTGTCCTGAATACTCTAGCTCTCACAATCTCTCTGGACTCTCACTTCCATCTCCTGAATTCAAGGAGTCTACTGGGCTTTGCCTGGTTTTCTTTCTGTATATGGAAACCTAGAAGATCTCCGACTTTCTCAAGGTCATATGTGTAGGCCCTTGTAGCACTCACTTTTTTCATTTCCTGTTTCTCAGGGATTATTGTCTTCCATTGCCTAATACTCAGTGTCTTCAAAGTCATCATTTCATATATTTTGTCTTGATTTTTGGTTTGTTTGTATTTTGTTGTTGTTGTTGCTTCTTGGTTGTTTTAGGTGGAAGAGTGAACCTGGGGTGGAAGCAGAAGTCTCTATTTTATATTTTTTGATGGTATTTTAAATGGACTTCTATACATTTATTTTCCAATTGTTTTTTGTTAGTACCTAGAAATACAACTGATTTTTGTATCCTCCAAGCAAGTATGGTTTTAACAAGATCATTGGATTACTCTCACACACATTTAAAGAAAGCTAAACATAAAGGGATATGATGGATTAAGGGAGCAAGAACTTGCAGCAGGTTGGGGAAATTACTAGAAAGGCTACATGGAGGAGGTGGGATTTGAAAAATATGTGCAATATATTATAAATAAAAACTACAGCATAAACAAAGCACAGAAGAAAGCATAATCGGGGATTCTGAGTAGTTTGATTTAAGTGAAAGATTGATTATGTTAGAGGACATGAGGAAATGAAAATCTCTCTGCATATGATCCATACACATAAAACTTCTGTAGGAGAGCCTTCCCTGATCTTCCAGACCAGGTGAAGTCATCTGAAATGCATTTTATTTCCCTTTCATAATGTGCTCACAATTCTAATTAACTTTTTGTTCACTTACTCATGTAATGTTTGTCTTCCATACTAGACTGAAAATTCAGTGAAGGCAGGAACTATGCCTGTTTTGCTCACTGTTTTATTTCCAGTATTTAACAATAAATATTCATTGAATGAGTTAGTAAATTGAACCAGGATCAGAAGTCTGAATTTAATTACATGTGCAATTGGGAGTCTTTAAAAGTGTTTGCTTTGGAAGAATGATATGTCCAGAGTTGTGCTTTAGGAAGACTTTTCTGGTGGCATGTAGTGAATGAACTTGAGAGAGAGGAGCTAGGCATGAGGAAAGATGTGAGGAGCCTACTGGAATAGTTTAGACAGGAGGTAAGGTGAGTGTGAGCCATGGCAGTGGCATAGAAATAGGAAGGAAATAAATACAAAAGAATCTGTAGAAGGAAAATCAGCAAAGTATAAAAATTGAGGATGAGAAAGAATAAGGGAGAAAAATGGTGTCATTCATAGAAATAGGAAATCTAATAGCAAGAGCTATGTTGTGGTAGTAGCTGTCCATCTTGAGTGTCAATTACTTGTGAACTTTCTAGGTAGGTCTATTGATTGATCAGGCAATTGGAAACTGTGGATTCCAGAACAAAATTGTGTATTAGGGACGTGAAAGTGAGAATTGTCCATCTAAAGGTGATACTTAGCCCTAGGGAACAATGAGATCAGAGAGAGAGAGAGAGATGTACAAAGAGCAGAGAAGAAGCCCGAAGAAGCCCAAGGAGACAATTTCAGAGGACATTAATTTTAGGACACAAGAAGAAGTCAACAAAGGATATGGATAGGAAAAATTTTCTAAAGTTGGAAGCAGAACCAATAGAATATTATGTTTTACAAAGAAAGAGTTTGAGGTTACTTAACTGAGTATGTAGACAGTTTGAATAGCACAAAGACAGAAAAGGCCATTGACTTTGATCATTAGATCACTAGCAAACTTCAAGATAATTTGAGTAACTTCATTTGATTCTTAGGATAACCATAAAAGAGAAGAGGGGTATTATTACCCTCATTTTATTTTTTATTTTTTAAAGATTTTATTTATTTGACAGACAGAGAGAGAGCACAAACAGGGGGAACTGCAGGCAGAGGGAGAAGGAGAAGCAGGGAGCCCTCTGCAGGGAGCCCAATGTGGGGCTCAATCCCAGGACCCTGAGACCATGACCTGAGCTGAAGTCAGAAAAAAATTACTGAGCCACCCACGTGCCCGTCACTTTTTTTAAAAAGATTTATTTGTTTATTTGAGAGACAGAGTGCAAGTACACCCGTGTGTGCCGAGTGAGGGGCAGAGGAGAGAATCTTCAAGCAGACTCCCCACTGAGCACAGAACCCAACGCGAGGCTCGATCTCATGACCCATGAGATCATGACCTGAGCCGAAATCAAGTTAGATGCACAACCAACTGAACCATGCAGGCACCCCTATCCTCAATTTGTAGATGAAGGAACCAGGTCTCAGAGAGTTCAGTGGCTTTCTCAAGGCCACACAAACATGAAACTTGAGAACTGGATCTTTACGCCGATGTCATCCCCAACATTGTCCCCCAATACCACCCTGCATGCTATTCTTTCTAACATTCTTCAGAAAAATATATTTGTTCTCAGAACTATACTGTTGTTATGCATCTCATCATTGTCCATTTCCTTAAGAAATGTATAAAAACACTTATCTTGGATACTGATAGTATAACGATTAATATTAGTAGCTCCTATCAATAATGTAGATGGAGTAAGGGCTCAGAATGTTTGTTTACCATAATAAGATGTTGTGTGTTGAAATGAAATATGTAAATAAATATTATTAAGGGGTTTCCCTTTCTATCAGAGCAGTGACACTAATTCAGGAATATGTCAAGTTTCCCTCATCAATTCTATAAGTAAATTAAATATGCTCCATATTTATTTCAGTTTAAACGTGACTAAAGACTCATATACGCATTCACCTACTTCATCTAATCAGTGACTTACTGTTATTATCTGAAATCATATAAGAATATTTAACTATCAATAACATTTTATGAGTATACTATAATACTCTAAAGCCCAGAAGAGCCTCCTGTCCCAATGTTGTTAAACATTCATCCCAAAAGGCACAGGTATGTGATGAGGGATACAGAAAACGCTCAGAGGATTTCAACTTACTAATTTACTTTTTCTTACCTCAGGAAAATAGGAAGACATTGGAGATAGTTAAGCTGATAGTCTCAATTGCTGTCTTAAGTAAGGAGTTAATATGGGACAACAATGTGGGCTATTGTCATCTTCGAGAACTTCTAAGACAAATAAACAAGAAAATAACTGTTTTGTAGAAGCTATTGTTGGAATCTGTGAGTAGAATATTAGGTTTGCTGATTGCTATGATGGGTATTTGTACATAGGAAGAACTGACCCCATCATAATCAATAGTCATTAAAATGCTTTCTTTTAAACCAGAGTCTGGTTCATTTAGTTCAGAGAAGAATTGCAATTATTGTCCTGAAAAGACTGATGTCTGGGCCTCACAGAAACAGAGTAGTCACTCTGAAGGAGCAAGAGCTCTTTCTTGTGCAGCTGATAAAGGTGAGAGAATGTTCTGGTTAGTTGTCTGACTACTGCCTCAGAGCATGATGCTAACACCGAAGTTTTGGTAGGTTGATTCTTCTTTGAGAATCTCTATTCAGTGGGCATGCTGACCCCTTGGACTAGGATTCAAATTTACTGTATAAATTGATACCATTTTTCAGAAGAAAATAAGGACAATTTTAAGAGCATTTCCACGGATATTCACTTTTCCCTTGCCAAAAAGTAATGACACAAGCCTACAGGCTTGGTTCCATTTTGGTCAAATTGCAAATATGTGACATTTTAGAAATGTTGGGCTGTTTTACTTTTCACACCCATTTAATCACAGTTTGGTGACTGGGGCTTGATGGAATAAGGGAGTTCTGTAGATTCGGTGCAGTTGTGTTTCTGGGATTTTGTAGCAACTATGGTTTCAGAAGAGAATGGAAAAAATAAACATACTTAGCAACTCAAGGGCCAGCTGCCTTAAAAACTGGCGTGGACATTCTGGACATTCTGGACTCATCACTATGTCTTTTTCAATCTTTGTCGTTGTTCTAAATTGTAAACAGACTTGTATGGATACTCCTTTTGTATATTTATATTTGGGGAAGGATCAGGTTGGGTTATTTTTCTTTTCTACATTTTTATAACCTTTAGAAATTTAAAATAATAAGACCCAGCTTTTATATTTATTAAAAATGGAGAGAAAAGACTTGAAAGAAATGTAACTAATGACTATTGGCACCATTTGCTTCCCCTTTAAGTGAAACCGGATAACTATTCTTCACCTAATAACACCTTCTAGTCTAGTCTGTCAAAAAGCTTTAGAAAACATTCATTTAGACTCAGAGACCTCTACTGTGTGTGATGACTATTGTACTGACTTGTGTAATAGGGAATGCAAGAGAAATGTGGTTAAAAGCTTAACTAGTAGAGGTTAACTGAATTGCCCGTTTACAGAGTAGCATAGTTGGGAGGTTACTCATTCACTGAAGTCTCTCCTCCTTTGGTGTGGACAAAGCTCTTGAAATTGAATTCCCACTACTGTGGTACATCTAATAATTTTATACCTTCTATGATACTTACCCAAATATATCCATCATATATATATACACACACACACACACACATTATACATATATATAATGTATATAATATACGTTATATATACATATGTAATTATATATAAATATATAATGATGGGATGCCATCATAGTATAGTGGAAAGGATGCTGCTCAGGAATATAAAAACTAAATCTAGGCTATACTATTGCCTAAGTTCTGTGAACCCTATTATGGCATTTTAACACATCCTTAGACATCATTTTGGAGAAAGAGTAAAAATGAAGGGTGTAGTGGATATTTTGGGGGTGACTCACTCTAATCTATTCTTCTCTTCTTTTGCTTAAAGTACTCTGAGTTTTTTGAGGGGAATCTCTTTGCAAATCCATTATCCGTTAGTCATGAAACTTCAGTTAATGCAGTGGGGTTGACCCAGACATGGGCCTGATTGATTAGGCCTATCTTAAACATTCTATCTTTCTCACCATAAAGATTACTCAGAGATAAACATCATCAAATTTGGGTCAGTGAGATATAACTATATGTATTCTGAGGCTTCTGAGAAGTTATTTCCCTCACTCTTCTAACTACCCCAAAAGAAAATTCTTCCTCTGGATGGGGTGGGAAGGTCTAGAACTTTGTCACCATGAACACCAAGAACATTGTCACCATGAATGGAGCTGGCCTGAAGACAAAGCTGAAGCATTAGGGGGTGGGGAGGAAGCGAGGAGAGAGTAGACATGAAAGATGAGCAGATAACGGGAGGAGGAGCCCGAATGGTCCAAGAACCTCTGGATCAAGGCCTGGACTATTCCATTATGTTAGCCAATAAATTCCCCACTCTTTTATTCTTTGGTTAAGTCAGTCTGGGCCAGGTTTTCTCCTACTTGTGATCAAAGACATCCTAATTGCTACAAAGGGGTTGAATTAGAATGTAGTCACTAAAGCTACACTGTCCAAAAGAAATGTCTGTGATGATAGAAATAGTTTTATAAATGTACTGTCCAATATGGTAGCCACATGTGTCTGAGAAAATAAGTTTTTAATCTGATTAATTAAAATTTAAGTTTAAATAGTCACATATGGCTAGTGGCTTTTTTTTTTAGATTTTATTTATTTATTCATAAGAGACAGAGAGAGGCAGAGGGAGAAGCCCGATGCGGGACTTGATCCCAGGACCCTGGGATCATGACCTGAGCCAAAGGCAGATGCTTAACCATCTGAGCCACCCAGGTGCCCACTAGATGATCTTTAAGACCCCTAATTGTTCTAATATTGTAGGATTTTGTGCATAATTTAGTACACATAACACCCGTGAATGGATCCAAATGTTACCTAAACTAAAATCTTTGGGAACTGCCAACACACACAAGACAACCGATTTCCATTAAGAATGAATATACTAGATTTATGTTTCCATTCAAAGCTGCTATGGCAGTTAATTTAATAGCAGATGATAAAAATATCAATATTCACTACTTCTTTCCCCATTAAGTATTTTATAGCTGGGAAGACTCAGGCAAATTACATAAAAGCTCTAATGATATTTTGAGGGTTAAGTGAGTAAACGCATGTAACGGACCTAGCATAGACTCTTGCCCACAGTCAGTTTTCAATGAATGGCAATTGTGCCTCTTGCTACTACTGCTACTTAAGACTAACATAAATGACCATAAATGACACTTCTTAGTGTCTAGAAGTGCCAGTGTCTGACCGAGCAGACCCGCGATCGGTCACTGAAATACGGGGACATACTGAAGTTGGAAAAGACTTGGAGAGCAAGTAAGATATAGTTGCAGAAAGTTAAACTAAGTCTCGGTCATCAAAATGACCAGGTCATTAGTATAGGAGAGAGATTAAAACCAAGATCTTCTGGCTCGAAATTCAGGGTCCTGATTACTCTCCTACACTGCACTTCATTTTGTTGCACCTTTTCTCGGATTTTTCAAACTGCCTGGCATTGTCCATTCAATTTAGCAAACAGGTTAATCCTGGTGACTTTTAGAAAATTCCATTTGTCTCCTAGGCAATTTTACAATGGGACAATCTTCTCAAGACCATTTAACCTCATGGTTGACTCTCGATTCCCTCTTCAAGAAGTAATGGGAAGACTCTTGTTGTCAGTGTTACTGAATGTCTGGAACATAGCTGTTTAAAAGATTACTGTTTTGATCTCTTTCTCTATTTCGTTTTTTTTTTTTTTGTAGCAGGGAAATAATCTTTTTCTTGAGTTTATAGCACTATATTAATATGGTGAAAGGCGGAATCATTCCTTATTGACTCAGAGATTTTCCTCTTTACTTCACTTTCTTGTTTATGGGCTGCCATTTTATTGCCTTCGAAATGGAGCAAACAATGCCTAAAAACAAAATCCCTGCTGATCCAATATTGAGTTAGCTCATCTTTGGGTCAAGGTGGTAGGACTAGAGCCACCTACAATTTATCACTGTGTTTCACATCTCCAAATTTAGAATTTCAAAGTCATTCCAATCCTCTCTGTGGCATTGTATGGATGGGCTGGTTGGAGTGTGAATTTTGTAGCTGCATTATTTCACTAAAAATTATTATTAGATCAGTATTCCTATTAGATTGTGATTAGTACTTTATGGTTGGGAAATCAGAATGAGAAGGTAAGACCCTATTTGAGTTAATTTTGCATTATATTGCTTCTACATGGGTCTGTATCTTTTAAGCTACCACATGAAATTAAGTATGAGTATTTTGAAAGAAATATGTGATTTACAAAGACTTTTTTTGTTTTACCATCCATCTCAGGCTATACCCGATGTTCCAAGAGGCTCACCTAAGCTACCTGAAAAGGAAGAAAAGATTCTTATGCTTCTATACTCAGGAAAAAAAAAATAAGTCAACAGACTGTTGTTTCCATAGCTGTAAGAAAGAGAAGAATGTGTTATTAGGGTGGTCACATTTCTTCCCTTCTCATATGAAAATTTAAGGGAACAAGTATTTTCTCCAAAAAAAAATGTGTCTTTTTTTTAAGCCAAAGAGTTGGCTTTCCCAAACATTGTTATATATGATGATTAGACATCTAGGATGATCCACACCTAAACACTTAAAAATATATTTCTACTACTTTAGGGATTAAGTTGGCTTTGGGTGGCTAGGGTGGGAATTAATCATGGATTTCAGAATTATTTCAGGGAAATGTCACCTAAGCTCCCAAAAGCAGACTATAGATTTTTAGAACATAACCCATGCGGAAGTTGGGGACTTCCTATACTCCTATCAGATTTAAAGTCTGAATGATATGAACTCAAACATTTTAACAATATAATTCAATTTATGGGCAGCAATGCAAAATAAAATAACAGATTGTGAAAATAGAATAATGAATATGTTATACAAAAAATTTCAAAATGTAAGGTATCAATGCAAATGAAAGAGGACCAGATATATTCAGGAAGGCATTCTAATATTGGCAGCCAAAAAAATAAAATGCCTTGTTTGAAAAATAAATGTTACGGTTGATATATACATAAAAAGGATGCAATAGGTTGATGTTAATCATATCATCCATTGCATTTTTTCACTTTGAAAGCACTGAGAAATCCAGTAGTGACTCATAACTGTTCTTCCAAACTAGATCAATTTTGAAGGAGACCTAGTCCTGAGACTAGCTGATAAATGTCATTTGTAATGGGAAACATTTGCTTTCTGGCTAGTTTAGTGCATTTAGGTAGACAGTAATGAGTTGCAGCTGAAGGGTGGAGTTCCTCTAAAAAGAAGTATATTTTTTCTTTGCCAAATATAATGAAGAAAGTATGATTTCCAACTGCCCCACTATTGATATTCATTCAAGAAGGATTCTTGCAATGTGACTCTTTCACAGCAAAACCCCCAAAACACTGGAAAATCAGAAGAGAGAATTATTATAGCTCAATAAACTGTAGGGAGACATAAGAATCAAGATTTATCACTATAGAAACAAAGACACAAATTAAAACAAAGACTAAGATGGCTTGAAGTACAGGAAAATATGTGAATGATAAACCACATATTAGGATGGGCTAGTTTAGGTTTTAGTTACAAATAAATCCCAAATCTCAGGTGCTCAAGACAATAAAGGTTTATTTCTCACTAGGCTCCATGTCTGAGAGGGGTCTGCAAGGAGGTTTTGTTCATCCTTGCCACTAGTATTTCCCTAGTCAACATGGGAAGGGGATTGCAGCACCAAAATACCTAGCACTGGCCATTAAATGCTTCCTCCTAGAAAGGACACTCATCACTTTCAGTTTCATTTTATTGGCCAAAGCAAGTCACATGGCCATGGCTAGCTTCAAGAGGGTGAATTGCTCTTCTATCATGTGTCTCCCTGGGAATATGTGGTGTGTGTGTGTGTGTGTGTGTGTGTGTGTGTGTGTGTGTGTGGTTGAGACAAAAGTTTCACAAAATACAAAACACCTTTACTACATGGAATAAACTCTGATATATTCTTTTCTAGGCGATTTTTTTTAGTGCCAATTTCAACTCTCTAAATTGTTTCATGATCCACTAAAAGATCACCACCGTAGTTTGAAAACACTGACCTGAGGGAAGTTTCTAGTTGGAATGCTACAGGGATCTAGTCTGTTAAACACTTCTCGTGGTGGTTTGAATTAGGGTATTGATTGAACACTGATCATGTTTGCAGATGATATCAGACTGGAAGATGTAGCTAATATGGCTTTAATAGGCTGCAACAATGGGTCCAAGAAAACAAGTCGAGGTTTCGAAAAGTTAATGTATAATCCCACGTTTGAATCTAAATGATATAAACCATATATACCAAATAGGAGAAATATTTTAAAATTTATTTTTGTCTTGCTGGAGATGTGGCTTACACGTAGAACATATGGAAAATATTTCGAGATTTTAATTTACTCTAAGCACAATATGAGTCATCCGTGTTAGGTGATTGCCAAAACAACCAGGTGAAACTGAGTTGAAGAGCAATCAGATGAAGAGTCCCTGAGAGCCTTTTCTGAGGCCAGAGCTTACCTGGAAATTTGTGTTTCATTTTCAGGACCACATTTTAATCAGATGGTCAATGGCAAATCAAATTCCATAAGGACAGTGGTAGAAGAACTCTGTCACATGAGGGAGAGTTGAAGGATCTAAGGCCGGGGAGCCTGAAAATAAAAGACTAAAGGAATAGTGGTCTTCAAGTATCAGAAAGTCTGATATGAAATCCCATGAAAGAAAGATGATACTTGCTCCCTCTAATGCAAGAGGGCAGAGCCATTCACGTGTTCATTCATTCATTTGTTCATTCATTCAACAAATATCTGCTGAGTACTTACCACTATTTACCAAGGTAGGTTTTAGAGGTACAGGAGTAAAAGCAACTCTGCCTGCCCTCAAGGAGTACACAGGCTAATGGGGAAGAAGGACAAGTCCCAGCTTTCTGAACCTTGTGTTTTTGTTTCCATGGGCTGGCATGGCCCCCTGGCAAGGCACTACTTTCTGAGTGGGACTCTTTTATTGGCAGCCTCACTGTACCTAACCATGTCACCATCCAGCAAAAATCTTTCAAAGGCCCCCAGTTACCTTCAGAGTAAAATCTAAAATCCAAATGGCACCCATGGCTTGTTTTCAAAATCTCTGTATATCTTCATCAATATTGCCCGCCACTCCCCCCAGGATACCTACACCTGGCATCCAGCCTTTCTGAATTAATGTCAGCTTTCTGAATGTGCTGTCCTTTCTCACTACTTTCACAACACTGCCTGCCTTTCAGCACTGTCAGCCCCTGGCTGACTTCAGCTTGTCCACCATGACAACTCAGTCACTGCCTTCCTTGTAAAACCTCCATGACTCCCATGGACCCTTCCCCTTGGCTCCTGCAGCACATAATGCCCCTTTGTTACTTACCCTAGTGAACTACCACTTATCTGTAAACTCCATGAAGACAGGAGTGTTTCCCATCAGTACTTCTGCACCAGGTGCAGTGTGTGTGTGTGTGTGTGTGTGTGTGTGTGTGTGTGGCGGGGGGTGGGCGGGGTACAAAACTGGTCCTCAACCAATGCCTGTTAAACATATCAGTGAATGAATGGTGCAGAATCGCTCTTTACAAAGATAAAGCTGTTCATTGGCTTTCAACTTTTGAAAATGAATCTAACTACAGGAAATATGGCAGAGATCCCTAGAAACTCACTTCTAATTTCAAGACCACTATTGTCTGCTAAGAGTCACAAGTCAGTCAGGTGACAGGAAGGACTTCCCCAAACTTGCTTCCTTGGGAGCAAAAGAGGAGAGTCATCCAACAGAAGGTGCTCTCCATTGGCTGCTTTGCAAAGTATCCTCACATGGCGGGGGCACCCGGCATTCCTCTCCTGCATGTGGGCTGGCACCGGCGGTCCGTGCGTCGGGAGGGTAAAACAATCTCGCATGAAGGGCAGCACGTTGTCTGTGGGCCATGCCAGCCCAAGGCAACAGTGCCGCCTTTGAGAGACACAAAGAGCCACTGTCCTCGCCTCTTTTTTTCCTTCTTCAAAAACTGTAAGAGTCCAAAACTTGCTGTGGCGATAACAAAGGCTCCTCGCAGAAGGATCAGGAGGCTGCAGTTATTCACCTGTAGAATTCCAGCCAAGACCAGCCCACAGGACGCAGCCCACAAGATTGGGGTCCTCAAGCATCCTTTTCACCTGGGCTGTAATCTGAAAGAAAAATAAATTCTGCAGAAAGTAGATGATCCATTTTTTCTCAGCACCTCTCTGTTCTGGGTTGCCCTATCCTCAACAGCACAACAAATCTGCTCCTGAATGCCAGGAGCTCTTCTTGGTAACGTTGACCTCATGTGCCAGAGTCTTCCATGATATTTCCGTCATGTGCACTTCCTATAAGAGCCTTAGGAATTTTTTTCAGCAGAGACTGAGTGACCATCCATCAGGGTGAGTCCTGCACTAAATGGAAGGTTGGATGGGCCACCGAGATTCTTTCCTGGCTCTCTAATGCCGGAACATGTGATTCATTCAAATCCGTGGTCACCTGGTGGTCACGTTACCACCCAGATGGCTCACCTATGGACAGTGCTGCCATGCATTCAAGCGCAGAGGGCAAGGGTCTAGGGGAGGACAGAAGGAAGAGGAAGGCTAAGAGATAGGGCTGCAGTGAAGAAGAAAATTGACTTAACAAATCTATACTGGGCACTTGCTCTGTTTCAGGAGGGGGCTGGAAACGCAGAGCTGAAACTCAGATTTCCTCTAGCCGAGCAGTGAAAACAGACCTGCACCCAGGCCATTATAATACAGTGGAATACAGTTCCAGGTATAGACGGCAACATATGCAAAGCCATAAGGGGAGAAAACATGGCAGACATGGTTCGATGCCAGTGGTTCCTTGGCATGGCTGGCCTGGAGGATACATGTGGAAAGATGATAGGAGACATGTTGGAGAAATAGGTAGAGGCTAAATGGTGAAAAACTTTCCCACCATCCATAGTAGTAGGGAATCTACTGCAGTGATGGGAAGCAATGGGTTCCTGAGCCATGGGGAAGAAGAGCTGCTTCCTGGTAGTGACCCGGGGAGGGGGCAAGACTTCAGAGACCACACGTGCTGGCCTTTCCAGCCTCATCACACATCCCCTCATCCCAGGCATGGCAGGAGGGTTGATTGAAAGACCCCTGTGGGCCAGGGCAATAGACATCTCAAAGATCGACTAGAATCCCTTACCCCTCACCCCTGACCACATCCTGGTACTGTGTAAGGCTCGGGAACTCCGTCTGGGGATGTGTGTTAAGAAAGCTTCTAAGGTTCAATTTCCAGTGCCCAGGGGGTTAGGGCTCAGAGAATATGTGATTTAAAAAAACACATCAGAATTTTTGAGTTGAGATTTATGCCTACTGCATGTAACATCTCATTTAAGACTCACAATAGGGGCACCTGGGTGGCTTAGTTGGTTAAGCGTCTGCCTTCGGCTCAGGTCATAATTCCAGGGTTCTGGGATCAAGTCCTGCGTCCAGCTCCCTGCTCAGTGGGGAGCCTACTTCTCCCTCTCCCTCTGCTGCTCCCCCTGCTTGTGCTCTCTCACTATCTCTGTGTGTGTGTCAAATAAATAAATACAATCTTAAAAAAAAATGGCTCACAATAACCTTAATGTGTGAGGTATTATTGTCCCCATTTTTCAGTAATTAAAATGGAAGTTACATAAAGAAGGAGAAAATAAAAAGACATACTCTCATTCGAACACTTCATTTTGCAACTGAGGTCATGGAGGTTTTGGAAAAGCAAAGTGGGTCTTCAAGTTCACAGACCGGGCCTGGAGGAAAGACTGGTTATACCAACTTGATTTTTTTTAACTTGAACCCTTTATGAGGCAGGCCCATTTGAAAGTCAAATTTCTTGGTGATTTCCTACTTTTGAAATATTAATTTTAGCCTAGCATGGTAGGCATACGTTGTAGAGCATAAAAGCCCTTGGGTCTAGGAGGGATAACCTCTTCCTGAAAGTCCTCCTGTTGTAAGTTCCCAAGACAGAGGCAGCAAATACGAGGAAAAAGGAGAGGGAAACTTCTGGAAGAGATGCTGCGGGCTGCGGCTGCTGGGGCAGGGCGGGGAACCAAGGGGATCCAGCCGACTGAGCCACGCCAGTACCACCAATCAGCGGCCAGTACAAACAGCTAGCCCAGTGGTCCAGGGCATCCTGGTTAGAGGCAGAAGTTCCAACTCTGCTGTCAGCCTGCTCTGGGCGTCAAGAAGACACTACTGTTTCTAAGAGCCTACTGTGTGCCAGGAACTTTTACCTGCGTTATCTGATTTCATCATGAGAATGATATTTCCACTTAACAGGAGACAAAACCAAGGATCAAAGAGGTTAGGGATCTCGACAAAGTCAGAGAGCTAGAAATCGGAGGCGCTGAGATGCAAAGCAAAGTCTTCCTATCCTCAAGCCCATCTGCTTTTGTTTTTGCCTCCCCGGTCCCCATCCCTCATTCCATACCACCCTCCCTTACTGTTCTCCATTTATAAAAGGGGTTTAGAGAAGGGTCAGTAAAACCTTCCTTACCTTCCTGAAAATTGAGTGAACAAATATAAAAATATTTTGAAAGAGAAAGATGTAAAATATATGTCAATATATGTATGCATCTATGTAATATATGCGTATCTTCGCATATATATTTATACGTAAAGATGGGTATGTATCTTGTAGTAAAAAGACACGTGGATTAGGTTTTGCATTACCCTGTGTTGGTGTAAGTCCCCACGCTTAGTCCCAACATACAAAACCCTTTTGATTCCATTACTAGTATGGGAGAGGCAGGGAGAAGGGCAGATGCGCTGTATTTCCTAGGGATTGTTTTTGGAAAGAAAAAAAAAAAAAATCCTTGGTGCTCTAATCTTGAACTTGAGGAACTGTGCCTTTGTTATGCAGCTGCCGCCTTAGGATCCTGTGTTTGTGTTATGGACAATCGCCACGGAAGTGTTTCATTTCATTTATTTATTATTCATATCCCTCCAACTTCCAAAGATAAATGCAAGGCATGGAAAGGAAATTTTGTTTTTGTTTTGTTTTTTTCATTTTCATACTCTAGCTCATACCACAACCGCTCTGGTTTGCTGAGGCGTCCGTTCAAAAAGTACGGAGCTAAATACAAGCACCCGTCGGGAGGGCTAGGGGTAGTAATTACTCTAAAATTTAAATATTTGGATCTGACACAGAGGTCTAAGGGCTAGGATGTGCTGATCTGTGATTGAAGAGCTAAAGCATGAAAGCCCCAACCTTATTCTCTCTCCCGACTATGTCACAGGGGTGCACTGTGGATTTAATCTCTTTAATCTGCCTTGATGCTTCCAAAGCCACAATTATTCGGAAGCCATGCAAGGGCCGAGGCGGCGAGGAGCTGGTCCCGGAGCGCAGTGCACTGCTGGGACCACAGATCCCCGCCGACTCTTTGTTGCCTAGGCAGAGGATTCTCTCGGTGGCCAGCTGAAGGCCTTTCTTTGTGTCGTGATTGACAGACATGAATTAAATATCACCCCACTGGGCTCTCTGATTGGTGAATGACTATAGATTACAAGAATGTCTTGGGAAAATGGTGTTTCATGATAGGGGGACGGGACCAGAAAGGCAGGGTTTTTCCAGCTAATCCTGAACTTGACAACGGCAGAGACCTTGATTCTGGGCTCTGTTTTTTCAGCTTGATCGGCCTTGCTCAGGCCCCGCAGAGAACAATCCTAGAATGGCCAAGAGATGAGGATGAAGCCAAAGGAAGTGAAAATTTGGGGGAGAGAAAAGGATGATTTTCTCAAAATGACTGGTGTTTCTGGAGATGTGCTTTAAGGATTTCTATTCTAAAATGGGTCTGGCATTTTCCCTGAGGCATTTTTCTGTCTCAGTTTATCAGAGTGGCAATTAGTGTTCCTTATGCCAATGCTCTGCGGAGTCCACCCTATTGGCAGCATGCGATGCACAGCCTTGGGCATAAACAGCTCTGCACACATGATCCTCTGCTTTTGAACCAGCAGAAACGGTGTGATAAGAAAGCATGGAAAAATGGAAGAGCAAAGAAAGACATCCCAGAATTCTAGGCGACACGGTGTGTACGTGGTTAACTAGAAAGGGAAGGAGGGAAGGGGGACAGTATGATAGAATGACAGAAACAAACCTGCCATCTAGTCCAAGAGCTGGTGGAGGTTCACATGAGTGTGGATTTCAAAGAGATGTGGTGAGGCTGATGAGCCCCCAAGACAGAAAGGGGTGCTTGTAATGAGAGTTCTTACAGCCGTTGGGCGAGGCATGATTTGTGAATATTTTTTGATCCATCTACCATGCATTCCAAAGTGAAAGTAGCCTGGTTCTTAGGTCAGCCACACAGATTTGCTATCAGTAAGACTGCTGGAAGAGAGCGTTAGAGAGGAATCTTTTGCCTGGCTTCCATAAATACCAAATTTGTTTGGCTATTGAATTGGGTGCAAAGTTTCCTTCTACAAGAGGAGAAGAAGGGAGAAGCAGTTAAGTGTGGGCCAGACTTCAGGCAGTAAAAGGCAAAGGAGTAAAGAGGTGACAAGCACTAAGAGCTTGTTCTTGGCCTGGAGTTCTCACAAGGCACGGAAAGGTTGGGTTCATATTAGACTGATATGAGGGACAGGCTTATAACCTCAACTAGGAAAACTCACGGGCCCCATCCAGGTGAGCAGGTGAGAATTGGACAGTCATATCCAATGGTCAGGGCTGCTGCTGAGTCCACTATCCAGGCAGCTCAGCCATGGACTAGCCTGGAACAAAGGGGGGGGGGGGGGTCAGATTAAGAAGCACACTGCGTACATGGCCCAGGAAATTAGGGGAAAAGCTGGGACAACCGTTCAACTCTTGGCAAGAAAATTTGGGGAACAGGTAGAGTCCATAGCACCGGAAAGATGCTTGAACCAGAGCTGTCTCTGCCTGGAGTCTGTAATGTTCCCTTAAAGAAGCAAAAGTGAATGCTGGCATGGCCAGGCTGAGTAGGCGGTGTGACCATATGGCTCCTGTGGGGGTGTCGGAGGTGGTGGTGAGGGAGAAGCTCAAAGCAGACACTTTCGGAGTACAAAGCCAATGAGCTAACCACCTACATTCTCTGACTGCTGGAAATGGCATCCTTCTTTTGGGATTAAAGTTTGGGGATTTTCATATTCATGTAAATCACGATCAAAACAAGATCCTTATTTAGAGACGGCACAGTTTGAGTGAAGTGTTTGTGACTCTGGTAAATGGAAACCTGGGTGCTGAGCTATTAATACAGCAATGCCAGCCCCTGGGGAGACTTCCTAAACCGGAAGAGTCCTCCTCTGGGAGGAAATGGGAGTAATAACAAATATGCTTTTTCAGTAAGCCAACAGCTTGCTGAGCTGGAGCATGGTACATCCCTACCCCCTCCCACCATGCTTTCTTCCTTCCTAAAGCACACTGTGTTGCTAGGAAGATTTATTAGCTGTGGGTTTCTTCGGCTCCTTCGTGAATCCAAACAGTTCAATCCAGACGTCTTGCCTATGATGTCACTGAAGGCATGGGATTAAGTGGGCAGAGAAGCGGACTAGCAATGGTAGAGCATACTAGTTCACTCGGGCGGCCATAAACCACATACCACAGCCTGGGCAGCATAAGCAACAGAAATTTATTCTTTCACAATTCTAGAGGCAAGAGGCTCCAGATTAAGGTGTTGGCAGGGTCTCTCTCTTTGGCTTGTAGAGGACTGACTTCTCTCTGTGTTTTCACGCGATCTTTCCTCTGTGTGTATCCATGTCCTTATTTCCTCTTCTTATAAGGACACCGGAAATACTGGTTTAGGGCCCATCCAAAGGACCTCATTTGATCTTAACTATTTCTTTAAAGACCTTATCTCCAAATATGTTCTGAGGCCCTGGGGTTAGGACTTCAACACATGAATTTGGGTGGTGGGGGACAGGGCACATTTTGGTCCATAGCATGTCACTGGTGGCCTCCCTGAATACTCAGGAGATACAACTGCTTTGGGGTTTATAAGATTGTGGTGAAGTAGTTTTCATATAAAAACAGAATGTTTATGGACCTACAACCAGTGGATTTCCATTTAATCAATCACCCTATTATTATCACATGCTGCCAAATGATCATATCAATATCAATAAATATTTATTGAATAAATGAATAACTCTTCTTTCTTGAAAAGACCCGCCTTTCCCCTTTAGGAGGATCTGACAGTTGAGAGTTAGGCCAAAGTCTCACGTTACACTGCCGATTGCCTCCTATTGAACGAGCTGTGGGCAGTCTCCAGTGGACTATAAAGCATCATAAATAATTCAAATTAAACAAGCTTTGTCAACAAAATTAATAAACTGCTCTTTATGACACAGTCATTTCAGTTTTTTCAAATCTGTCAGCTTGTTCCCTAACTTGAAAACTTCAACAACACCAGGTGCTGTGGCTGCCCCCCCACCCCCCACCCCATGAGGATGAGGTCCTCTCCTGAGAATGGAGGAGAAATGCTGGGCAAAGCCTCCTTCAGAATGAGTTTCTGTGGAAAATGCCAGATTGGCCCGAATGTGGATAGGGATCCTTCATGTCAGGCTCAGTCCAGACTAGAGCCAAACCAGCTCTTGGTTAATTAATGGGCCTGCTCCATGCAGGTTTAAAGGCAGATGAGCCTCTTGAGTGGCGTGTGAGTCTTGCCCTAGAAGATTCTAGAATCTGTCTGTTGGCTGCAGTCCCTGCTCTGGGAACACAGTTTTCCATTCGCTAACATTTTGTCACAGGCACAGCAGCTGTGAGCAACTGCACAAGGAAGGGCAAACACAATACACAAGGAAGGGCAAAGTTGTGGATCAGATCCAGGAAAAGGGGTGAAGAATTGAATTCTGTAATATCTAAGGGCCACGGATAGACTGATTCTTTTTTTTACTGTGATAAAATATATATACATATATATTTTACACACCTATTTTAAATATATTTAATATGTATTACATACATATTTTAAATATATGTATATATAGTTTATCCTGTATATATATGTATATATATTTTATCATTTTAACCATTTTTAAGTGTTCGGTTCAGTAGCACTGAGTACACGCCACTGTGCAATCATCACCACCATCCATCTCCAGAGCTCTGTTTATCTTGCAAAACTGACGCTCTGTAGCCATTAAACACTACCTCCCTATTCTCCCCTCCCTCCAACCCCTGGCAAGCACCCTTCTCCTTTCCATTTCAATGAATTTGACTACTCTAGATACCTCATATAAATGGAACCATATGACATTTGTCTTCCTGCTGCTGGCTTATTTCACGTAGCATAATGCCTGCAAGTTTCCCTCCTCCCGTAGCCTGTATCCGAATTTCCTAGCTTTTTAAGGCTGAAAAATATTCCACCGTATGTATATAGCATACTTGGTTTATTCACTCACGCATCAATAGACACATGCGTTGCTTCTACCTTTTGGCTATTGTGACGAATGTTGCTGTGAACATGGGAATACATATATCTATTCAAATTCCTGCCTTCGATATTTTTGAGCATTTACCCAAGCGCGGGATCCCCGGAAGGTTTCGTTCTTAAAGCCAGGCCTCTCAAACCCAGAGGGAACGATAAGAACAAACAGGGACACACACCAAGCACCGGGACCGGGACGGATTGGGAAGAGACAACTTGGCAAACAGGGTCCAAGTCCAGTCAAAGAACCTGGGCAGTAGGGCTCTGTCCTACTGAGATATTGCTCATTAGGAAGGATTTCTGCTTTTAGAGGATGCATCTCTATTGGATCCGTAGCTCTGCATCTGTACTATTCTACCATCTGGTGTCCCTTTCCTGCTGCTACATTGTTATTTATGCATGTACTTTAAGTTCCCTACTAAACTGTAAACTTCCTGAAGGCGTCTATGCTTTGCTCATCTTAGGAGCCCCACCAGTACCTAGTACAGTCTCTGGAGCATAGCTGTGGTTAATAAATATTTACTAGATAGATGAACCTAATATTCAACATTACAGAAACAGACCTACTTACTCATTTCCTGGTATTCTTCAAGGAAAGCACCGCACTCATGTCAGCTTAGATGTTATTAATAGCAGTTGAGTAACCAGAGGAAGTAATAATACCACTGTGGGAAAATTAGGACACATCTGAAATACCATGTGCAAGTTCAAGCCTGCCTTAAAGAGTCTCTCTCCTAGGTATTGGGGATAATCTAGAAAGAGCTCAGGGGAAGGGTCAGCAGAAGCATAAAGACTCTAGAAGCTGTCAGGTGGAAAACAGTTGAATAATTGTTTAGCTTGGAGACTAGAAGAGATGTAGTAAGTATTTGTAAATATTGGAAAGGTGTTCTTGCAGAAGAAAAAGCTAAATTTTGCTCCAGAGAAAGATCCAGAACCAACGGATTTGAGAGCAAGATCAGATTCAATATAAGAGAGAACTGTTGAACTTTTAAATTTGAGCTCTCCAACAATGGAATGGACTGATTGATAAGATGATGAGTTCCCTGTTAACACAGAGATATTCAGAAATGCAGTAGAAAGGGATATACAGACTAGATACTGTAGATTCTTCTTTTGACCCTCATAGTTTTTATTCCCAAGCCTCAAATAGTTCCCGTTTTTTTTAAAAAAAGTCCTGTTCAGTTTCAGAAATGCAATATCCTCTCTTATCTCTCTGAGAATATTACCCCTGTGTCCTCAGGGGGAAAAAAAAAAGCTTCCATTTACTGAGTTTGGTACAACTCTTTGGGATATTAGTTTTTCTCAAATGATTGACCATTCTTAGCTGTGAACTCATGGTTGTAGGTGGAATCTCTTTGTAGTCTGTCTGCGAATGTTTTCTCTGCTTCCTAGCATTCTCATGCACAAGTGTCAGCAAGGTGAGCCGGTGGTTAGTCTTCTGGGTATAGGGATTCCCCTTTATTTCTGGATGTTTCCAAAGCATTCTTCCAAAATTCATATTCATTGCCCCTGCCTGAAGGCAGAGCCTCTATTTGGCAAGAAGGAGTCAGACCTTGTCCCATCTGACTGCTACCAGCATCCCTAGCTTTGCCTCTGGGCTCCCCTCTTGCTTCTCATCACGGCTACTTCCAAGCCTGGGGTTGGTGTCTTGGAGAATTCCAGAACGTTTTCTTCCCTCTAAAACAGGCTTTTATTTTTTTGAAAAACATCTTCCTCTATAATCCCAATCCTCTCTGCCTTCTCTTATTTAGGAATTCCTTCCTATTTCTGGTCCACCGAGAATATCTCTTCTTGTTTTCCAGTTATATTGTGGGTTTATTATTTTAAACATGTAACCACTTTCTGTCATTTTTAGGCATCTGTGCTCAGTTAACCATCTTAATTCAATCTCCTGTCTCTTCCAATTCTAAATGTTATAATTTTATAAATTCAAAAGGAAAAGTAAACAGAAAACACTCAGTAATTATAAAAAGAACTCATTTAAAAATGTTTTTTTCCTAATTATAATAGTAACAGCAGAGATGAAATCCAAGATCATTCACAATACCAAATTCAACTATCATAATACAGATCTCTGCTAATATTTTGAAATATATGTAGAATATACATATATATGACTTACAATAAATATGTATATAATATGCTACTTTTATTACATGGATATATAAAATGAGAATAAACTCTCCAAATTACCCTGTCTCTTGAATTCCCTCATAAACTGTTATGTGATTATTTCCATAATTAAGCCACATATAAATTTCTGGTTACCTTTTCTCTTTAAACTCTTTTTGGTTTTTTTCTTTTTTGTGCCTTTCCTCTTGTAATTAAGTGTTACTCTTTCACTGGCTAACCACAAGAGCTTTGTTTTTTAGACATTTTTGTTTCCTTCTCTATGAATAGCAACCTCTGCAAGGTTTAGCAAGTACCAAAACATGGCATCTGCCATGCTAGATGTCTGGAATGGTGCGTCCTTACTTCCTTTTAAGGTTAATTAATTTTAATTTCAATTTTAATTACCGTAACTCATGAACATAATTTTAGAAATCTAATCATAATTCCCATTCTTCCAATTTATATCATAATTTTTAAAGATTTATTTAATTGTTTATTTGCGAGACCAAGGGAGAATGAAAGAGAGCAGGGGGAGGGGCAGAGGGAGAGAGAGAATCCACAAGCATTTCCCCCCCCCCCCCCAGCCCGGAGACACACATGGGGTATGGGGCTTGATCCCAGGACCCTGAGATCACGACCTGAGCCAAAACCAAGAGTCAGTCAATTAACAGACTGAACCACCCAGGCACCTCTATATCATAATTTTTGAGTGAATCGATATTCAGAGTTTGCATTATTATGACTGTGTAATTTTTTTTTTTTTTTGGTTGAGATAAGTAGACCATCAGGATTACATTCCTTTTCTTATTCAAATTTAAACAATGTTTCAGGAGTTAAACTGAGTCCTGCTTGGGAAGCAGGCTGGACCGATGAACAGACAGACAGAGGTGCCCATCCCTACCCTTCCAACGTGGTCTAGACCCCACACCAAAGTACTGGCTGGTAGGCCTCGAGCTGTCCCTGCTCCCCGCCCCGCCCCCCCATACCCCCCCGCAGCCCACCGACTCCAGCCCCTCTGATGGTCTCCTGTTGCTGCTTCTGCCCATGCTGTGGCGAAGGGGAGGCTCCAGCCCAGACTATCCCTCCAGGGTCCCCCACCTATCCTAACCCCATTTGAGGCCCTGGCTTTTCCAAGGGAGTCGGGTGCCTCTATCCCCCTGGGCCTTTGCAGTTGCCCTGGCTCTGCTCCCTTTTCCCCCTCGGGGTGGGGGTGGGGTGGGATGCACCACGAGAGGCCCCATGGGGGCGGGCCACCCTCCACCTTTCACCTGTCCCGGGTCAGTTCAGTAGCTGTGTAACCCTGGTGCCTGACATGTGGAACGTGTGCTGTGGGGCCGTCGCTAACCTCTCAGTGGCGCGAGTCTGCAGGAGATTGTGGTCTCCCGGTCCCTGGTGCCTGCCCCCTCCGCAACCCTCCGCAATCCCCGGGGCCCCCGGGGTGTGTGGGATGTGCTGCTGTCGCTCGCCTGCCTGCCAGGGCCTGGCCAACCCCCTCCCTCCCCCGACCAGGGCTGTGCGTCTGGCTCCAGGGACTTGGGGAAAACCCAAGTGTCAACACTGAAGTCGCCTCCACTCCTATCTGGGCGGCCGGGTGTCCTCACGCCTCTGCGGGCAGTCCCAGCGGGGTGCTCCTCCCGAGCCCAGGGCCCCAGCAGACATGGCCCAAGGCGGAGCCTTACCTGTCCCACCTGGGCCTGCAGGCCTGGGGCCCAGTGCATGGCCTGTTGGTATTGCTTGCGTCCTCTGGGCCCGCTGGTCTGCCATCTCTGCCCCAGCCTCGTTGCCACCATCCCTGGCAGGCCCTCCCGGGACCCCAGCCAGGGCAGCCGGGAAGAAGCTCATGCCTTTGCGGGGGGGGGGGGGGGGGGGGGGGGGGAGGGGGGGGCGGTTGGTGGTGCCGGGTGTGCGTCCCCTCCTGTACAGGAGCCGGGAAATAAACTCCCTTGAAGGGGAAAATATTATTATTAAAATTAAAATATTATTATTATTAATTGACTATTTTTTTCTTAACATGTACAATCATTAATTCTAAATATTCCAGTCGCTTGGTAATATGCCTCTTGATTCTATTTTCCTCTCAATCCAGTACATTAGTTTTGTTTTTGTTTTGTTTTTTTATCCAGAAGATCTCCCTGGAGCCGTCCCTTCTCATATTCCAACCTGGACTGGTTGGTTTCTAGGCCTCCTGGACAGATGTCATCCTGTGTTAGGTCCTCTTGTTCCTATGATTTCTGTTTCATGGTTTTCTCCCATATTTTTTTGAAGAACATCATTCAGTATTTTTCTGACAAGGAGCATATGAAAGGTAAAACATTTGAGGATTTAAATATCTAAAAGGATCTTTTATTCCATCTTTGTATGTGGTTAATAATTTGGCTGGCTATAGAACTCATGCCGGAAAAAAAAAAATTCCGATTTTTTGAAGGTAATGATCTATTGACCTATAGCTTCTGCTATCCTGATACTTTTTATGTGAACAGCTTTATTTTTCCTCTCTAGACATTTTTAGGATCTCCTCTTTGTTTTTGATGTTCTAAAATTTCCCAGTGATATTTATGGTTTAGGTCCTTTGTGGTAGATGTTCATCAATGCCCTTTTAAATCTAGAGAATCAGATTGAAAATAATTTTTTGTTTCCCACGCATGTGTCCATGTGTCTGTGTGTGTGGGCGGGAGGTAGGCAGTTTGGCTGGCTGTAGGAGGAAAGGACAGAAGCTGAACCGTGTCTGCATTCTTTTATCTGCGTTTTCTTTGTAAGTCTCACACAACCTTCTGTGCTACTTGGTGACTCCAAGACCTGAGTCTTTCTAGGTCTCTGGGGGTCAAACTGACTCCCTTCTCTTTGTTGTCCCCCAGGAAGCCATTTTGGGTGGCTGGGTTCTCCTTTCTGTGTAAAAATCTCATCAAATTTTTGTCTTCTAAAGAGATATGAACATATTCGTTTGGTCTCTTGGACCTTTTACGTTTTTGTTCCTGACATTCTGTTATTGACATTTTATTAGATTTATTAAGCTGTGTTAAACCCACTGTATTTTACTAGAAGTTTAAAGAGCTTTTAGAGTGAGTCTCTGAAGGCAAAAATGGCCATTCTTTTCTATCAAAGGAGTTGCTAGGGAAATGTTTCCTGGCAAGGCAAAGAACAGTGATATAGTGTTTCTCCCATCTTTAGTAAACTCAATCTCTTGCGTCCTGGCAGCAAATGATATAAATGACAGATGTCAATCAATTCTAGCCTTCCCCTCTTGCCTGAAGTCTTACCCACTGCTGACTTCCCCAACTCTTCTTTGGTTGCTAACAAATGAGGGATTTATTGTTTTACACTTGGACTGACCAATGAATATGGGCAAGGAGTCATTTAGAGGGCTCTTCTGCAAACCTGACCTAAACTAAATACAGAGATTGTTGGAGTAGTTAGTCCTAGGGACCAGATGTTACTATATCTGAAGGGTACTAGACTCTGAATCCCCCTCACTCCCCCCCCCCTTTTTTTTTTACAAAAGCAAAGGCAAGAAGAAAGTAAGATGCTGAGCCGTGATGTCCATCACAGCTGTTTTGGTATCTGATGTATTTCTGATGATGCATTTGATATATTTTCCATAATAAATATCCTTGTAATTCAGCATAGTATCTCTCTCCTAGAGTTGTTACAAGCCTGCACTGGAGCCAAATTGCATAGGTTTGAATTCTGGCACCATCACTGCTTAGACCTTGACCTTGGGCAAGAGACAAGTCTCTCATACCTCAGTTCCCTCATCTGTGAAATGCAGGTGCAAAAAGAACGGCCTCATCAGGTCACTGTGAGCATAAAAGTAAAATAAAGTCTCAGGCATTTTAAGTATTATGTGTTTGCTATGATCATTGCTGTTGTTATTTCAAATGACAAGATGTTGAGGTTGTTACTTTGATTTTAAAGAAACTCATTAGAGAAGGAACACAACTGAATGATCTGGAGCAGCTGCTGTTGATCAAATACAAGATAGGGAGCCAATTCCTTAGCAACCAAGCCTCAAATGACATTCTGGAGACTCCTTTTTGAAGACCCATCATATGCCTTTTCTGTGTTAGCTGTTTTCCAAGGTGAGAAAGTTTGAGTTTGCCTAATAAAGCAAGTACTCCGGATGTGAATAGAGTGGGTCAAGGGGACGCCTCATGTGCTCACGTGACATCCCTAGGTTTCCTCTTTCCTTCTCTTCAGGAAATCTCCTTTCTTATCTGATTCTTTCTCTATAAATAGACGCAATATGTTTGGAAGGCCATGACTAGCCTGGGATTCAGATAGGAAGGTCTGTGAGGAGGGAGATCCTTTGCTCTGGCTTTTCTGCAGCAGGGAGCCCTTGCTCAGTGCTGAGGGAGGCGAGGGGCTGGGGGAGGGAAGGACCTGCACACAGGGGCCAGGGTGAGCCATCAGGAACAGACCCAAGGAGGGTTCTCTCAATAAGGAGGACTTGTGGTGCACTGGAAAAAGCTCAGGGCCCAGAGTCAATCAGATCCAACTTCCAGTTTTATCCCTGATTCAATTTCTCAAAGCTTTATGAACAACGATGTCCTCATCTGTAAAAGGAATACTTCTCAGTGTTGTAATGTGGAGTAAATGAGTGAGTTTACATCTATAAAATGGCTTGGCACATCACAGAACTCTCTCTATTCGCATTCTTCTCTCCTTTCCCTATTTCACGTGTTTATCACTCTCAAATGCTTCTCCCAGATTTCCACGGCAAGACAGGATCTGGCCAGGCAACACCAGGATGCACAGTGCCCTGGTGATTATCCTCTAGGACATTCACTTAAAGGATCTGCAGAGGTCAGATTTTCAAGGCTATCCTAAATTATCTCTGATAATGGCTTGTTTCCCCTCAGCAATTGAATCATGTGTATCCAATCAATTTAACAGCATATTTATTAAGCCCTGTCCTGTGCTCTAGGTACTACAGAGGATATAAAGGAAGAAGAAAGAAGCTTGCAATTTCGTGGACAAAGCCAAACAACTAGATAAGTAATATAGAACTAACCCAAGTAATGGACTGTGGAAAAAGTCTGTGACTCACTGATGTTCAGAGTGGGACACACTTGGCTTTGACGCCTCATTCACTGCTCCTATACAATAGAATCAAGTGTTGGGTAGGGATGTCCTCACTTCATCCAAGCGGAGGGGGGTTTAGGGAGTTACATGCCAATATGGGTTGGGGTCTTGGGGGGGAGCTGTTCTGGGAACATGTGCATCTGCTGATTTGTCTTCAGGTGCCAAAACGCTTTCCCAGCCCAGAGTTGTTTCCGTTCAGGATTGTTTTCTCAGCTTCTTGGGAAAAAAAAACCAAAGGCAGAGTGCTGATGGACACAGAAATTCTTTTCAGAACGTGTTCTAGGCAGACTTGGCTGCCTACCGATTTTTCATTTTTGGTGATTTGCTAGAAGCAAGGCCTCTGTTTCATAGTATGGAGTCTTTTTTAGAGGACAATTCTCTTCCTGCCTGTCCCCCTCCATTTTGCTCACAGATGATGGAGAGACTCTTGTCTTCCGCATCAGTAAAATACTTGGCACATCTGTGTTACTTCTCATTCATAGAACCTCAAACTCTCTGAAAACACAACTAAAAGCAGTTACTCGGTGCGCAGGTCATGGTTATTGGTGGTCAGCATTTTCTAGGCAGGCACTAGGATTGATGATCAGCAAGACCCTCTTTTTTCCCTCGTCTTATATAAAAATTGGAAGGCCTCCCCATGCTAACTTCTGCTTTTCTTCACTATCTGTGCCCTTTGCCTTGGTTTGACCGAAGGTAATTAATTTGACTGGGTGGTCTCCCACATCAGAGAATTCCCAGTTTATGCCTTGTAGAGTAAGTAAAGGTAGACCAACTTCGGGTTAAATTCAGACGCCATCCTGGCACGTTCAGTCTCGGAGTCTTCTGTTTTCCAGCTACTGTTTCTCTTCTAGTGGCGGACTGGCCCGTTGGAAGTTCCAGGGAGATTCTGTTCCGACCTCAACTTTGCCCAGGTCACAAGGGTCTGAGGCGAAAACGGGATTGCGTTGAGTGAAAAGCAATACTTTCTTGCTTCTGGCTTCCCTTTGCTAATGCAGTGCCTCTGGGAATCTTGAACGTTCACCCCAGTTTTTCTGAGGGGTGACCAGTTGGTGTTTCACGTGGGTTTGCAAATAAGTCTTTCCCCTGTTGGCCAACTGTTAGCTCTCCCGCTTTGGCTCCTTCAGGGGACATTGCCCTGGAAGTCCCAGCAAAGCCCCTCATCTGAGCAGAAGTGCTGACACCCGGTCAAGGTCGCCCTCAGCTGCTGGTGAAGTCACCACCACCGCTGAAGGCCCTGCCGCTCCCGGGATGCTCTGCCCAAAGCCGGGCTGGGTCTGCCCCGCCATGATGAGGCAGCTGGTGCTGGCCTGGGGGTACAAATGCTGATTCTGTGGGCTGCTTTCCGGGGTGGCAGGCACCTTCTATACAGAAGAGGGCTAAAGCTTTCTCCCACTCTCAGGGCGTGCTCTCACGCATCCGGCCCAAGTAGTGCTGCTTTATGCCACCAGAGTCTTATAGAGAGTTTTGCGAGAGAACCCACTTTCAATTTTTACGTGCCTCCCCCCTCTCATCCATGAAGACCCTGCTGCGTGTTCACTGGGGATGAAGCCATGGAAACATCCAGGTCCCAGGCACGGGCTATTTGCTCCGCCCACACTGAGCATTATGTTGAATCAGGCTGCCGAGTGCTTTCCGAGGGGTCCTTCAGGCCCTCAGACCATAAATCTGTCTCCAACCCTCCTTCCACATTCCAGCCAGAAACGCAGTCTGCAAATCTGTCTTCTTGCAGAGAAGCATAAGGGCATGATTAATAAAAGATTCTCAAGGATAAAAATCAGTATCATTAAGTTACAAATAAGTGGAGAAGGGGAAGGGATATAAGTTCAAGGAGAAAAATAAAGGCTATATCATTTCCAAATACTAAATAAGAATCTTCCCGTATTTGTGAGTGGATAAAAATGAGTCATTAAATTGTCCAGATACTTCGATTCCATCAGGCACATTTAAGAGTCGTGTGTGCTTTTAGTCTAAAATATCAATGTTTACAATCTGCTGGAAATTATCTCCTTGGTAATTATTTAAGCTTCCGTTGAAAAAGTTTGCATGTTATCTTTCAAACAGCGCAGAGCGCTTCAAAATTATTTTTTGGAGGGGGTGCTGGGAGCAAACATGTTGGAGAGCCTCCCATGTAAAGTGCTTTGCAAACATGCTCTGACCAACTGACTGATTTCTATGAATTTTATGTCACAGATTACTTTTTAATTTGCAATATTTTATGTTTGTTTAGATTTGTTTTTCACCGGAAACCTTGAAGACCAATAATGATGTTAGATGATTACTTAATTTGGCTCACCCTCCATCTTCACACGCTTGCTTCCCGGTCTGCTGCCATCCGGACACTCGCCCAAAGCAAGAGACCTCCGATTACTGATCACTAGACGAGGAATACACCTTGCAGGGAACCACGTTAACACTCCCATGTTAAAGCCTTATCTGTTCTCATTCTCTGCTGCCTCCTTCTGATTTTTAAGGTTCAAAAAAAAAAAAAGTGGCAAAACTCGAGATGGCTTGGCAAGGAAGATGAGTGGGAAGGGAACATAATTAGTGAGTAATCCTTAGTTTTCCATGTGAAGTTACTTTTATTCCCACTCCAAGCCTCAAATATCAGCAGGGTGGGAAGAGTGGAGAATAAATCAGTAACTTGATTATCAAGAGAACTCTTTCCTGATTGGAAAAAGAATAACCGTCCCAGGAAAAATTGGCTCACAGGGAAGGACCTTCCATGAATGTCTTTCTACTCTGCTCCGTTGCTTACAAGAGAGACGGCATTCAGGGGCTGGGAGTGGGGAGAAACCTCTGGCAGCTGTGCTCCTTGTGGGCAGAGAGACAGGGATTTCCTTTAGCAAAGGAACTGCAGGGCATCGGGGTCCTTGGGATTGGCGGTCAAAGATAACATTCTTTGGCCAGGACAGCGAGAGTCGGCGGGAGGTCAACTGATGGGAGCAGGGAGAAGAGTGTAAGGGTTGTGATGCCAAAGCTGTTGCACAGAAGCTGAGCATAAGCCCCAGAAGATTCCAGACTCAGAAGAGTCTAGGGCAAGTTCAGTTCCTCCTTTGCCCTGGGAATGAACATCAGAGTCGTGTTTAGTGGCGGAAACTGGAAATTTAGCCAGTGAAGAATTTCAAGGGCATCTATGTATTTGTATGTATTTAAGTCACATTGTAAATTGCATCCACTTTGAAATTCGTAGGCAAACTTTGATAGATGGTGTTTGTTAGGGATTTATACCGATAAGTGTATGCACACAGTTTTATATTTATATGTACACAGACATATCCATACACATATATGTCTTATGGGAAATGTTTAACTTCTGGCTCCTCTTTTCTAAATGTTCAGATCAGCACTGCGATCCTAGGAAAAGCCCAGATGGTTGGTTTACTTTACACAACCAAGCCTTCAAACATCAGGGTTTCTCAACCGAAATTGCAGAAATCATGCCCAAGAGGAAATGAACAGTTTCTAGCACCACCCTTGCCAACCCAAGCCTCAAGATGAAGGCAAATAGGCCATCAAATCCAAACCCGCAGGAGTGACAGAGCCCGGCAGCAAATGTCTGTCTGGGAGCTCCCTGCGTCAGTCTTCCTTGACGCCCATTTCTAGCCCGGGGGCCAATGTTTCATGTTCTGATGATTTATTTGGGGGTGGGGGGGGGAAGGGGCAGAAGGACAGGGAGAGAGACTCTTAAGCAGATTCCACGCCTGGCGTGGAGCCAGACACGAGGCTCGATCTCACAGTCCTGAGGTAATGACCTGAGCCAAAATCAAGAGCTGAGCGCTTAACCGACTGAGCCTCCCAGGGGCCCCTCGTGTTCTGATGATTTAAATATGTGTTCTCTGGTGGGTGGGCCAGAAGAAGCCTGAGAGTGTTCACAGAGTCACATCTCAAGTTGGTCTCACGGCTATCGTGGTGTTAATGACCAGGCTGGACATCCCTCCTCTTTGTGGACGGGGGACGAAGTGCTTGGTAGTCATTAGACTTTGTTGCCTTTGGGGAAAGCCAGGGCCTGCACCTGGGCACCACCTTTCCCTGCTCTGGGAAAGCTGTGAATGGAGACTCCACCTGGAGATGGGAAATGCTGATCCGAAAAGCTTCCCCTCTGAATAGCAGCGGTACATGCGTTACATCAAAGCGGGCCTCTCTTTGCCTGAGTGCCTTGGCTCGAGTGGGACGGGGGAGCGGAGAGTCCAGGATGTTCCCACGAGAAGGAAGGCCCTGACTAGGGATGTTGTTCGCAATGCCTTTCGGAGTGAATCCGACTGCCGCTAAACTGGCTTGGGCACAAATGTTCACAGCTGCATGAAGGATGTTGCAGGGGACATAATGGGTGCTGTGTGTGCTGGAGGACAAACAGTCCCACGCAGGCCTGGGCCTGAGAAACAATGGGCCAACAAACAGCCTTCAGGACAATGCATTCATTTCCTGTCATGACACCGGGCGCAACGAGGCCCAGTAGGCGGTTCCACCTGACCGAGACACACCGCACTTGATGCCATGATTTTCGAGGCCTGCTGTTCATTAAGAATGAAGAACACATAAAAAGAAGGAGCGATGACAAACCTTTGTGGTTTTTTCCCCTGCAGAGCAAGATATAATTACAACTGTTTTTTTTTTTTTTTTTTTTTTTAATGCCCAGATAAAACAGTGCGGTAAAAATACTGGAGAGGTGTTGGAAGCTATTTCAATTTTAAGTCTTTTTGACATTAAATGAGTGTGACTCACTATCACCGCTAAAAATACTGGTGTGAGGCACCCGGGGCTTCTCTGCTTCCCAGCAAGCCCGCTGGCTCTGCCATGAGCTCACCTCCTGCCTGAGCTTCCATCCTCATGCAGATAAAAGTCCTGTTGGGAGCTGGTTTAAGATAGATCCTTAATAATGGTAATGATAGTCATGATGACTGACACCTACCGAGTACTTGCTATGTAGCAGGCCCAGGTTTAAATGCTTAAATCCTCATGAGAATCCTATGAGGTGGGTACCCTAATTAGCCCCATTTTACAGATGAAGACACTGGGGCATAGAGAGGGTAAACAACTTGCCCAAGGTCATAGTCTGTCTTTTCAATATATACCCAGGGCCTCCCGTGGACCCACTTTGCTGGGTGACATTCCACCTTGGCAGGTACTTGGCTCACCCCACGTTTGCAATGAAATAGCGTCCACACGGCTCGCACGAGGTAGGCATGCCTAGAGGGGCTTCCAGGGTCAGAAGTGTTTTGAGGAGATACAGGGGAGGGATGGGAAAGAAGCAACCTCCACAAGGCTGCTTCCTTCCTCAACCGATAATTAATCAAACACCAGGAGCTTCTCCATGGATCTGCTCAGTAAGCCATGACTGGCATGCAGAGTGCTCCTGATTTTCAGGCTCGTCGGGCTGTCACTGAGCATCAAATGTGCCCCCAGACTGTTTAAGATGTCGGAGAGTCTCGGAGGGGTCAAATGGTGGTGGTGGGAAAGGATGGGGCAAGCTGGAGGAAACAGCGACAAGATAGAAATAAATACGTAGAACTTTGGAACGGAAGGACGCTAAGGAGATCATTCAGTTACTTTCTCATCATTGAGGAGCCCTGAGGGCAGCAGGTGAAGAGCCCCCATGAATACCACTCACGTGGCTCAAGACAGAGCCAGGAGTACAACCGAGGTCTGCTTTCTCCACCTGAATAAAAGAGCAAACCCAGTTACAACCACTTGCCAAGTGTGTCCTGAGCACTGAAGGCCATACTACTAATGAATGGTCCTGGCAGGGATGTGACAGGAAAGAAATGGGAGATAGGATTCTTCCCCTCCTGAGGCGTACAGCCTCCCTGGGGATTCACATGATACCTAAGTGGAAACACCAATGGACGCATCTCGCCATTTCCCAAGTGAATTTGGCTCAGAGGTAAGAACAAAGGACTAAGGACTTCAAGGGATCAACAGGGTGGTAGTAACACAGGAAGGGTTTCTAGAAATGCACCTTGTCCTATATGGAGGTCGCTAAGAGGGGTGTGAATTGGTAGAGAGAAAGCAGGGAGTGAGAGCCGCAAGCATAGGCAGCCAACAGGTCTCTCTGGCTGGCCCGGAGAGTCTGTATCTACAAGGAATGAGAAATGATGTCGCAAAGAGAAACCAACTTTAACAACATTCCTGTCATACCTCGAGGCAGCAAGCTGTCTGACATTTGAGACGCTGAAGAATCTGCCCTGGTTTGATAGCTAAGGAACAAAACTGGTTGTAGCCAAAACAATGAAATGACACGCATTGTTTCCCTAGAGAACCACATTAACAACCAGTCAGTGATCATAATGCCCTTACCGAGCTCCATCAATGAACCAAGAGTGGTGATGGGGCTCCTCACTATATTCTAGGTATGATGCTGGGCTCCAGGGATACAAGGAACAAAATCAGCTCAGTCTTGCTCTGGGTGTTCTTTATAAATGGTTTTTGTTAGAACAGTTCTAGCAGAAAATCAGCTCTTTTTATGTCTTCCAAAACTAAGGAAGCCCAGCAATTCTCAGAAGCACTGAATAATCAATACGTTTCATGGATGTTTAAATGAGTGAATGAAGTCACTGGGTTTTTTCTGCCCGGCCACCTACTCAAGAAGAGAAATCAGGCATCCACTTATACTCTTCCTGCTCTTCTGGCCACAAGCCAGTACAGAATTACCCCTTCTCTAGGCATGCTCTCTCCCTGGAGAGATGCAAGGCTGTTCTCTGATCATTGGGCTGTTCTCACAGTGGAGGCTGCTGGGTAGCACTTTGTAAGACCACATGGTGAGCGAACTCCCACTGGAACTAACCTGGAGAAGCCCCGGCCAAGGGCTCCTGAAGCAGAAGGACTTACTTATTCTCCTTCATTTGCCCACTCTCCTTTTGATCAGGCAGGGACCAGGCATTTCCCTCAAGCTCTAAACTAGAACCGACAGGAAGGAGCTGAGATAGCTGAAAGAGGGGGCAGGTTGAACAAGGAGCGGATTTGCATTTTCATAAGGAAGCCATCTTGTCTTTGCTGAGAGATGGCATGGACAGGATTCCCTCCTGTTGAGAGAGGGCAGGGGAGGAAGGGGTGTGTCTAGATTAAAATAGGCAGGACTGTCAAATCAGTTGATTTCAAGTAAAACAACTCAATTAAATAAACATTTCTAGGGTACTTGGGGTGTGTCTGAACCATCTATACTGCATCTGGAACACCTTAATATTCTTCTCTAAAAATGCATTTCTCACCTCCAGACACTTGCAGTTTAGATATATTTAGAAACAGGTATATGCTTTTAGTTCTTTTTCTTTCTTTATTGTCATCCTTTAGGTTTTCATTAACCCTGTTTTCTCCCAATGTCAGCTTGGCTATACTATGGAAAGCAAAGGAGTTTAGATGGGGAGGGGGGGTGGGCAGGCTCTGTGGCCTGCTGTGGGGCCACCAGCAAGAATACAACTCAGGGAACATTCAGGATATTGTCAGACTGAGGTGTTTAAGGCAGTGGAGCAAATAAGCCTTCCCATCTGCCTCTTTCCTCCTCTCTGCTCATTCTGTCACAGTTTGTAGGTTCACAGCTTGGGGTTTGTGTTCATCTGGGAGCTCACAGTTCTGAAAAACCATTGCTTTCTAGGACCTGGGTGGAAAATTCACTATGGAGAGCTCTTGGTCCTGAAGAGATTATGGCAAGAGTGGAGGGAAAAGAGAAGAAGGTGGCTTCTCCTCCGAGGGAAGAAAGTGTTGTTAGGACAACTCAATTAGCCCCAGCTTAAAGGGAGCTGATGACAGCAAGGAGGATATGGGCCACCCAGACTGAGATGTCCTACCCCCAAATCTCTGTACCATGAACTGGTCAACTGGGCATCAGGCTAGGAGGGATCTAGTTGCTACATTACACAAGGCTTTCTAAACTGATTTCAGACTAGAATCAGAAGGCTCTGGGCCACTGGGGAAGGAAGCAGGGAGAGTCAGAGAAAAGACGGTGTTAGTCAGTGGATGATGAATCAGTTTGGGCACTGCCACTGATCAGCTGCGTGGTGTTGGCAAATTATTTAACTTTTCTGAGTCTTAGTTTACTCATCTGGAAAATACAGAGTAGTCTCTGGAGACAGACAAGTTTAAAGTTTTATCACCTTCTAGCTGTTTGACCTAGAGAAACTCCTTTCAACTTCTGTGAGCCTCAGCTTCCTCTTGTGTAAAATGAGGGACAATAATTATTACCTACATCAAAAGGTTATAAGAATTAAATATAATGCATGTTAAGTATTTAGGACAGTGTCTAGTACATGATGTTCAAAAACCGTTCGTGCTGTAGGATGTTAATGTAGGATGGATGTGAGGATTAGAGAAACACATGCAAAGCACTTAACATATTACCTGACACATAGTCAATGCCCCATAAACATTAGGTATCATGCGACTTTGAGCAACCAATAAATATTTGCTGGACAACTTCCCCAAGGAAGAATGTGTCTTTTCATCTTTGAATCTCTATTATCTAGCAGCGGTATATAGTAGGTATATTAGTTTCCTATTGCTGCCCTAACAAATTGTCACACATTTAGCAATCTAAAACAATATCAATTAATTACCGTATAGTTCTGGAAGCCGAAAGTCCAAAACAGCTTTCCCTGGGCTAAAATCAAAGTGCTGGCAGAGTTGTGTTCCTTTTAGTGGCTCCAGGGAAGAATCCATTTTTTTGCCTTCTCAGTTTCCAGAGACTTCTTGCATTTCTTGGCTCTTGCCCTCTTTCTCCATCTTCAGAGCCAGAAGGGGAGCACCTCAAATCTCTCTGATCCTGTCCCCCCTACTTCTGTCATTGCATCTCCTGCTCCTCTCTTATAAGGACCCTTGTTATCATGGGGCCCACTGAGACAATCCAGGATCATCTCCCCATCTCAAGATCCTTAATTTAATCAATCCATGAAGTCCCTTTTGTATGGCATCATATTCACATGCTCTGGATTTTGGGCCATGGATATCTTTGGAGGGGTCGTTATTCTGTTGACCTCAGTAGGAATGAATGAACAGCGTGTTGCACATTAGCAATTTCTTCTAGAACCTCTGCTTACCGTGTAAACCTACCCAACCTGTCTTATACTGAAACAACTCTGCCCTGGATTTTATATCAATTCAAGGACATTTCATTTCACAGTGAGCCTTTCCAAATCATGGAAATGATCCATGGGTCCTGGGATCGAGCCCCACAACGGGCTCTCTGCTCAGTGGGGAGTATGCTTCTCCCTCTGCCCGCCACTCCCTGTGCTTGTGCTCTCTCTCGAATAAGTAAATAAAATTTTTTTAAAAAAATTGGAACTTTCTTAAAAAGTGTTTAACTATACTCAGTTCAAAGATGGTCACCAAAATAATTTGTACTTAAAAAAAAAAAGCCATCAGTTCAAGTTAAAACAGCACCACAATTATTTTAATCATAATTTTGTTAGGGTAAGTTTAAAAACTAAGATTTTTGTACCTTTGTAACAAAGTCAAGGTTCAGGCAAACACTACTCAGCTATGGAAATAGTAATTATTGAAAATATGTTGAGATGAAGCTAAAGGGTATGCTCGGAGGTGAACAACAAGAAAAATATCAGCATTAAATATTTAAATAAGACTATATATTTGTACGTTGTATATAGTTGGGTTAATACAAAGTGCTTGGAATTTTAGATATGTTATCTTATTTGATCCTCAAGACAACCCTAGAAGGTATGTATTGTCTCCCTTTAACTGTATCTCGGAAAAGTTAAGGCATTTGTCCATGGCTCACAGTTAGTAAAGGGGAAATCTGGACTCAAACACAGGCCTATCTCCAATGCCTGAGATTTTACCCTCATATTCTAGTATTATACTCAGAGGTGGAGGATGGGGTTAGGTCAGCTCCTGCATCTTAAGTATAAGTTCTAGAAAAGTAAAACGATGTGTTGCTAACAGAGAGGGTAAGAGGTGGGTCAAACTGCAGGGTGATTTCTAGGAAATTTTTGCTACCATTTGTTTCTAAGGATTAGAAAGGACATTTATTTCTCTTTAGCTTTTACACTTTAGGAAGCAAATGCACAATCTAGTGTAACTTTGAGGTTGCTGGGGCTGGGAAGAGAATGCCTTTGTTTGAATAAAACCAGCTCAAATGAGGTAGATGGGATATCATCTTGGAGCTGAAAGGATGACCTGCCCCCTATTAGTTCCAACTGTCAAGCTTGGGCTTGAGCCCCAGTGGATAATGGAGGCAGGGCATGAAGCCAGGAGCAGGCTGGGAATGCCAATAGGTGGCGGGGCCTGTGGCCGTGGGGTGAGCTCAAGTCCAGAAGTCATGTGAGAAGACTGAGTCTCTGCAGGCCAAGGAATAGTGGACAGAAATCAGCTGAGCAGACAGGTTTGACATTAGCCCCTGAGGCCCCAGCACACCGCAGGCTCAGTCTGGAGGCCCTGCACTTAGCTCCTATCTCAGGCCTGAGCACGGATGGGGGCCCTGCACCAGAGCTGGGTCACGGGATCCGTGTTCAAGGCCAGTGTAGATTCTTGTGAGCAAGACTGTGTCAGCCCCTCCATATGCATTTCAGAAAATATCACACTTGAAACATAACTGGTTTGTTTATTTCTGGAAATGAAGCAAGATTCTGTGTAATATTTTTAAATATGCCTCATAGATATCTAGCGTTGTGTTGGTGGTCAAGATCATTCTTTAAACATAGAGAGTCATTCTCAAGATACTCCACTGATTGTTTTTTTCCCACTGATTTTTAAAGGGCCCAAATCTAGGATATTAAAGGGCCATATTAAATAGAACATGCATGGTAAAGAACAAATGCTTACTATATAATAAATAATAAATATTTGTTAAATGAATGAATGAGTCTGCATTGACAACAAAAAGAAGGCGTCTCTTTTTTGGAACACTAAGAGGAGGTCTGCACAAACCCAGAGAAACTAGGAACTAATGTCCGGGTGAAATAGTGTATTTGGAAAGTGGAGAAACCATCCCCCTCCCCACAAAAGTGAAGCTTAGACTTAGGAAAGAGATCTTGGACGAGGGTAGATAATGGAGTGAGAGCAAAGAATCTTCCACGAAGGTCCCATTCAGCCTTCCTGCCTCTTACGTTCTTCCAGACTTCAGTGCAGAAAGGGCTTTAGTCAGCTGCCTGGAGTCTATGTGTACGAGCCGCAGGTCCGGCAATGATTTGAATGCCACGTAGGAGCATCTGAAACCGAGATTTTAGTCACTTGGACTCTGCCTTGCACGCCCACACAACAGAAATGGACCACAGTGCATTGGCTGAGCACAAGAGGTAAGCAGACAGACTAGCAGATACTCTGGTATTTGTACCATATGCGCATTCCCTGCGCTCCAGGTCCTGTTCTCCTTACCTAAAAACCAATCTCCCGTGCCCTTTGGTGTGAATAAAGACTTCTCTAGGGAAGGGAAGGTACGAACTGATTGCAAGTTTCAATGCCTCTTAAAATAACACAGGTCCTTTCAAATTTCAGTTCTAAAAAATCCTCCTGCCTGAAATCTGGGAACTTCTCAGGCCCCATCAGATTTTCGCGGGATGAATTATTTAACATCTTTGGAGCAAGGGAAGAAGAAATAAGTGCATCTGGTATTTTTAGGAGACTCTGAGATAGATAACAGCAGGTTTCCTTTCTTCTCTCCCCACAATGGGCAATTTTAAAGCAAAATAAACTTTGGGAATTAAAAAGCTTTCTGAAGAAAGGGTAATATCTTATTCATTCATTCATTCATTCATTATTGTGGTAAAAAACACAGGACATAAAATTTATCATCTTAACCATTTTGCATGTACAGTTCAGTGGTGTTAAGTACATTCATATTGCTATGCTATCGTCATCACCTTCCATCTCCAGAACATTTTTCATGTTTGAAAACTGAAACTCTATACCCATTAAATAATGATTCCCTATTACCCACTCTCTCCAGCTGCTGGCTTGACTACTGTAGGTAACTCCTATAAATGGAATCACACAGTACAGTTGACCCTGAACAACACGGGGGTAGGAGGCACCCACCTCCCACACAGCCAAAACTCTACATCTAACTTTGGGTTCCTCCAAAACATCACTACTACTAGCCTCCCGTTGACAGGAAGACTTACGGATTACGTAAACTGTGAATTAACACACGTTTTGTATGTTATATGTATCCTATGCTGTACACTTACAATAAAGGAAGCCAGGGAAAAGAAAATGTTCTTGAGAAAATCAGAAGGAAGAGAAAATGCATCTACAGTACTGTCTTGTTTTTATAGAAAAATATCCGCATCTAAGTGGACCCGCAGAGTTCAAACCCATGCTGTTCAAGGATCAACAGTATTTGTCTTTTTGTGATTGGTTTATTTTACTTAGCACAATGCCCTCAAGATTCATCCATGTAGCATGCAACAGGGTTTCCTTCCTTTTGAAGGCTGAATAATATTCCACTCTTAGTACAGACCACATTTTTATCCACTCATCCACCAATGTACAACTGGGTTGCTTCTACCCCTGGGCTATTATGAATAGTGCTGCTATGAACATGAATGTGCAAGGAAATAGTAATTTCTTGACCTGGCTACTCTGGTATGTTGTTCAGAGAAAAATGAGTGGATTTAAGGCCTCATTAAGGGTGGAGACAGGGGAGGGGGCATACTGGTGACCCTTTGAAACATCGGCAACACTTGAAACTGTGCCAAGACCTCAAGGAATTCTGCTGTAAGTATATTCAAATGTGTGTATTAATTTCTCTTCCAAATTATTTAAAACCAAATTGTTTTCTTCTTGGGCTTGATGACAGTATTTAGTCTCTAATGAAAACAGGAACATAGCTTAAAAAATAAATGAGAAATATCACATTTATTAAAATCATCCAAACTACCAAATATTCAAGTGAACTATCTAATTATTAGGAAGCTAGAATAGTGTCATGCAAAGAATAGCATAAAATAGCTCTTGTTGAATAATACCTTATCTATAATCAATATTAACCTATATTGGGTGTCAACATTTTTTTTCTAAAATTCATTTTGATAACTCTTAAGTATCTGGAGTCAATAATTACCTCTTCGTCTGTTCAATTTTATTACCGTTTTTTTTTTTTAGCTCCTGGGGCATTTTTCCCCTGGCAAAATGGAAATGCAAACAGATGGAGAATAAGTGGCTTGAGCTAACATTTTTCTTTTCGTGAAGAAACAGCAGGAGAAAATTGCAAAAGGATCTTGTTTAAGTGAATGTAATTCCTGCTGTAGACAACAAGCCTAGTTCCCCACTCCCATTTCAAAGATTAATAAAAAGACTAGACCAATGCAGGAACATTTAAAAATCCAGGGACATGTTTCAAGAACATTGAATAGCATGAATATCACGCATAGTTTATCTCAGTCTCAAGGACTGTGAGTCAAAAAGGATGTTAAAAACATCTGGATAGGGGCGCCTGGGTGGCTCAGTTGGTTAAGCAACTGCCTTCGGCTCAGGTCATGATCCTGGAGTCCCGGGATCGAGTCCCGCATCGGGCTCCCTGCTCGGCGGGGAGTCTGCTTCTCCCTCTGACCCTCCTCCCTCTCATGTGCTCTCTGTCTCTCTCATTCTCGCTCTCTCAAATAAATAAATCTTTAAAACAAAACAAAACAAAACAAAACATCTGGATAGAAAAAAATAATGTGTAGCTAGGGATACATTTTGCAATTTCTGATCTTTATCTTCTCTTTTAGTGGTTATCAAAGAGGCTGAAAGGATTTCTTAATATAAAATCCCTGAAAAGAAATACTGTTTGGCCTGGTCTAAGTGTCTAAGACTGGTATTTTTGTTTTCTTCTAATTTGTTCACAATTATCCCTAGTTTTGTTTTTTCAAGTTTGGGCCAATTCAGAACAAATGAATGGAAGGGATTTAAGAACCAATCATTACAAGAATTTATTGTGCAATATTGGATCAAACTCCTGCATGTTTTTTTGAAAAGATTTTATTTATTTATTTGATAGAAAGAGAGAGAGAAAGCACGAGCTGGGGGAGGGGCAGAAGAAGAGGGACAAGCAGACTCCATGCTGAGCAAGGAGCCTAAGGTGGGGGGGGAGCAGCTCGATCCCAGAACCCCGAGATCATGACCTGATGCTTAACGGACTGAGCCACTCAGGAGCCCTATGCATGTTTTAATCTTTAGGAAAAAATTAAGATGCCAGTGTTAGACTACATGGAGAGAGCAACTCAGAGAAAAATGGAAGTCTGCCAATTGCAGAAACACGTTGTCCAGAAAAATCACTGATTGTAAAGAACATCCTCTCTCCTTATATAAGCTACCAGATGTTGTTGAATTGAATTTTAAAAAGAAAAAAAGGAAAAAGCTGATGAGTCATAGGGTGCAACCACAGCTAAGCAAAGTTTAGCAGCTCTTTTAATTAAGCATGTTGCGGTATGTGTAATAAACAATGGTACAGAATGAGAAAACATAGGTTCTGTACCCAAAGGAGATTTAAATTTAAATACCTTTTACACTTGCCCATTTAGAAAATCTTAATAGCGTCATCTAGTTGCAAGGACTTTGAGAGGTCCTAGCTATCACTTCTATGACCTTTCACTTCCCCCTCTGCACCCCCAAAAGCACATTTCAGAGAAATCTTTTTTTTTTTAATGTCAAAGGTATTATAGTATCCGCTAGAGAGAAAATTGAGAAAAATACCCTCCTTATATCAGAATCCATTCAAGTGCCACATTGGGCTGTGTCTTTTCTTTGATCCCAGTGGAGATGGGAATCACTTGCATGTGATTTTCATGAGTGGGGTTTAGCCCTTCACCTCCAGAACCCAGCTCCAAACCTCCACCCTAGCCTGAGATTTTTCTCTAAGCTTCTTTATTCTGTCTTTAGAAACATAATCTCACCTTTCTTTTTGCGATTTTTTGCTCTTTATCTTCTACATTACCCTTATTTCCAGAACTGGTGCTGGCACTCTAGAAAAAGTCAGATTAGTCCTCCAGTCAACAGGACAAAGCTCCACCAGCCCCACTTCATGCAATCAACAGGTATTTATCAACTGCTTATGCGCACCAGCTGTGTCGGCACTGGTGACAAGGATGAGGTGACTCTGTTCTTGCTCTTCCCATCATTTATGTAGATGTCTGCCGACTTGCATGTTCATATCTCCAGATGGATACACATGATTCATTCGTGGGCAGGAAATACTAACACTTCTATTTATTTCTCATTTTTAATCTAAAAATAAGAAGCTAAACCCTACTAGCATTTACCATATGGATTGTCATGGGAGCCCTCATGTGGGCCCATATGTCAGATGTCACATTGCAGGTACAGTGTTTAAGATGGCCTGAGCCTATAATATCAAAGGGTCGACAATACAGTGTGCATGTCATACATAATATATTTCTGATTGGATTGATTTGAGATTATATTACCTGGTATTATTTTCTCTATCAGCTTTATTAAAGTATAACTGATATGCAATAAATTGCCCATATTTAAAGTATACAATTTGTTCGTTGTTAACATGTGTATATACGTGTGAAATCATCACTGCAGTCAAGATAATTCAACACTGATTAAAGTTTCCTGCTATACCGGGCGCCTGGGTGGCTCAGTTGGTTGGGCGACTGCCTTCGGCTCAGGTCATGATCCTGGAGTCCCTGGATCGAGTCCCGCATCGGGCTCCCTGCTCGGCAGGGAGTCTGCTTCTCCCTCTGACCCTCCCCCCGTCTCATGTGCTCTCTCTCTCTCTCTCAAATAAATAAATAAAATCTTAAAAAAAAAAAAAAAGTTTCCTGCTATACCTCTGTAATCTTCTCTTCCCACGTCCCTAGACAACTACTGATCTACTTTCTGTCATTATACATTGCTTGGCATTTCCTAGAATTTGATGTAAAAGAATCACATAGTATTTCCTTTTCTTTCTTCCTTCCCTCCTTCCTTCCTTCCTTTTTTCCTTCCTTCCTTCCTTCCCTCCTTCCTTCCTTTCTTTCTTTTTTTTGGTCTGGCATTTTTCACTTAGCATAATTATTGTGAGATTCATCCATACTTTAGTGTCTCTTAGTAGTTCATTCTCTTTTGTTGCTGAGTTGCATCCTAATTGTACGGATATACCACAATTCTTTTATTCACCTACTGATGGATATTTGAAACTTTTCCACTTTGGCCTATTATGAATAAAGCTGCTATCAACATTCGTGTGCCTTTTTCAAGACATACACTTTCATTTCTCTTGGGAAATACCTAGGAGTGGAATAGCTGGATCATATGGCAAGTGTATATTTAACTTTTTAAGAAACAACCTAACTGGTGTCCAAAGTGGTCGTATCATTGTAAATTCCCACCTGCAGTGTATGAGAACAATTTCTCCAAATGCACGACAATACTTGGTACGGTAAGTCTTTTGAATTTTAGCTACACTGATAGATCTGTAGTATTATCTCATTGTGGTTTTAATCTGCATTTCCCTAATGACTAATGATGTTGATATCTTTTCATGTGCTTATTTGCCATGTGTATATCTTCTTTGGTGCAGTAATTATTCAAATGCTTGGCCCATTTTGAAAATTGGGTTGTTTTCCTATTATTCAGTTTTGAGAGTTTTTACGTATTTTAGATACAAGTCTTTATCCGATAAGTGATTTGTAAATATTTTCTGCCTGTTTGTGGCCTGTCTTTTCATTCCTCTAACAGTGTCTTTCAAAGATTAGAAATTCATAATTTTGATAAAGTCAATTTATTAATTTGTTCTTTTATATATCTTACTTTTGGTGTTTTATCAAATACATCTTTGCCTACACCAAGGTCACAAAGGTTTTATCTAGATTTTATAGTTGGTTTTTTATATATGGGTCTATAATCAATTTTGAGTTAATTATTTATATGGTGTGCAGTACAGATCAAAGTTCATATTTTTTTGCATAAGCAATATCCAATTATTTTAATACCAAATGCTATACTTTTCCCTCTGAACTACCTTGGCATCTCTGCTGAAACTCAGTTGTCCATGTATAGGTAGGTTTATTTCTAAACTTTTTACTGTGTTCTATTGATCTGTCTATATTTATACCAATACTATACTGTTTTAATTACTGTACATTTATAGTAACTTGATTTCAGATAGTCTTAATCTACAACATTATTCTTTCTCAAAGTTGTTTTAGCTATTCTAGGTCCTTGAATTTTGATATGAATTTTAGATTCAGTTTTTAAATTGTTGCAAAAAAAAAAGTCTTGCTGGGATTTCATTTCGAACTGTGTTCAATTTAGAGAGTAATTCAGGGAGAACTAACATATTAGCAGTATTGTATCTTCTGAGCCTAGAACACAACAAATATTTCTCTCCATTAATTTAGAACTTCTTAAATTTCTCTCAGCACTTTTCGTAGTTTTTAGTGTACAAGCCTGTCATATCTTTTCTCAGATTTATCATTAAGTATTTCATATTTACTGATATTGTAAAGGATATATTTTAAATTTCAATTTCTGATCATTGTCACTAGTATTTACATTTGATTCTTGTATATTGATCTTGCAACCTACAACCTTATTAAACTTATTAATTCTACTAGCTTATTTTATTTCTAGGCATAGGAAGTTGTTAATATCTCCTTATTATCCTTTGGATATCTGTAGAATCTGTAGTAATGTCAGTTTCCTCATTCCTGATATTGGTAATTTATGTTTTCTTTCTTTCTGGTCAGTGTAGCTAGAGTTTATCAATTTTATTTATCTTCTCAAAGAACCAGTTTTTAATCCATTGATTTTTTCTATTGTTTTCAATTTTCTATATTACAGATTTCAACTTTGACATTTATAATTTCCTTCCTTCTATGTAGTTTATAATTAATTTTATCTTCCTTTTCCAGTTCCTAAAGGTGAAAGATGAAATTATTGATTTAAAACTGTTCTCCATTTTTAATATATGTGTTTAGTGCTATAAAATTTCCCTAAACATTGCTGTGCTGCGTCCCACAAACATGATATATTGTGCTTTCATTTTCATTCTGTTCAAAATACTTTATTATTTTTCCTTGGTCTCTTATTTGACCCAGAGTTTATTTAGACTTCTGTTAGCTTCTAAATATTTTGGGATTTTTCAAGAGATAGGTCATTCTGTTATTAAAGATTTCTACTTTTATTCCCTTGTAGTCAGAGAACACATTTTATGTAACTTGAATTCTTTAAAAATTTTTGTGACTTACTTTATGTCATAAAATATGGTCTATTTTGGTAAATGGTCTACCTGCCCTTGAAAAGAATGTGTATTCTATTGTTGCATGGTATATTCTATAAATAACAATCAGGTCAAGTTGATCAACAGTGCTATTCAACTCTACTATATCCTTACTGATTTTAGCCCTACTTGTTCTATCAGTTATTTAAAGAGGGGTGTTAGAACCACTGTCTATAATTGTGGATTTGTCTACTTTTCCTCACAGTTTTCAGTTTTTGATTTATGTATTTTGAAGTTCTGTTATTATGTGCATAAACATTTAGGCTTGTCATGCCCACTTGATAAATTGCTTTGTCATCATAAAATATATTTCTTATCTTTAATGTATTTCTTAATATTATCTCTGATAATATTCTTTGTTCTGAAGTCTACTTTAATATTAATATAGTCATTCCATCTTTCTTTTGATTAGTATCAGTGTGTTGTGTCTTTGTTCATACTTTACCCTGAACCTGTGTCTTTATATTTAAAGTTTGTTTCTGATAGATAGTTAGGCCTTGGATTTCTATCCAGTTTGGCAATCTATTATTCCTTTTAATTGGGGTGTTTAGGCCAAGGGGTGGTGAACTACACATCCTGGACTAAATACTATTTTTGCAAGTGAAGTTTTTTTTTGGAACACAGCCACAATCATTCATTTACATGTTGTTTATGGTTGCTTTTGCATTCAAAAGCAGAGGTGACTCATTACTCCCAAGTCCATATAGCCAGCAAGAATAAAATATTTACTATCTGGCCCCTGACAGAAAAAAAGTTTATCTACCCCTTCTTTTTTTTTTTTTTAAGATTTTATTTATTTATTTGAGAGAGAAAGAATGAGGCACAGAGAGAGCATGAGAGGGGGAGGGTCAGAGGGAGAAGCAGACTCCCCACTGAGCAGGGAGCCGGATGTGGGACTCGATCCCAGGACTCCAGGATCATGACCTGAGCTGAAGGCAGTCGCTTAACCAACTGAGCCACCCAGGCACCCTTATCTACCCCTTCTTTAGGCTCTTTCCACTTAATATGATTATTGTTGTGGTTAGGTTTAAGGCTATCATGTTGTTTTTTAATCTCACTTTTGCCGCGGGTGTTTCTGTGATCAGACGCCTACCTGGCCCCAATCCTGGGCTTTCTCTCCTGTTCCTTACATCTTACAAGGCAATAAAAATGAAATCTCAGGTACAGGAAGTTTGGTGAATACTCTTGTGTTAGCTTGGGTCCTCTGAGAAGCAGATGCCACGATGAGGTTAAATATGCAAGAAATTTATAGTGGAACATTCCTGCGAGAGAAAGTGGGGAGGGACCTGGAAAAAGAGAGGATAGAAGCATCTTAGACTGTTGTACAGTTCTAAGGAAATTTCAGCAAGACCATCAGGGAGTCTTGGAGACAAAGATGCCTGACAAAGGACCCCCATGTTCTCTAGGAACAGACCTGGCTTAGTATACCTGCTGTGCTTAGTCAGCAACCAGGAGCAGCGAGTGTGTGGGAAGAGTGACTGCAGGGCAAATGCAATGATGGTTTCAGAGTAGAGCTGAAGCCCCCAGTCTCTGAAGCCCAGGCTCCCTGTTGTTGGAGGTCTGAGGCTCATTCTCATGGCCTTCACAGTCTTAAGATGAAAGGTGGCTTTAGCAAACTTACTTGTCTGGGTTTCTGCTTTTACTCAAGTTTTAACTTCTGAGCAATTTGTACTTTTTTTTTTTGACAGTTCATGAATGCATTTAAAATGACCTTAAAAAAATATTTTAGGGGCGCCTGGGTGGCTCAGTCATTAAGCAGCTGCCTTCAGCTCAGGTCATGATCCCAGGGTCCTAGGATGGAGCCCTGCATCGGGGGTCCCTGCTCAGCGGGGAGTCTGCTTCTCCCTCTGACCCTCCTCCCTCTCATGCTCTCTGTCTCTCATTCTCTCTCTCAAATAAATAAATAAAATCTTTAAAAAAAAATTTTATCCAGCAATTTTTATTGTTTTCTGCAAGGAGGTCAGTCAGGGTATCTACATTTTCACAAGTCTAGACACTGAATTTATCTCATTCATTATTTCATAATGTCTATTTTTGTATATATTTTATAATGAACATAATGTAACTGTAAATTTATAAGTCTTGTTAAGGGGATAAAAGGTGATAAACATAAACAAGCATGGACTGCTGGATCCCTCCCCTCAGAAAAGCCCTAGAAAGGCTACAGAAGTGAGAAGAGTAGGATGGGCTCCATCGATGAACAACAGCAGCCCTCAAGTGGAAGAGCAGGAGGCTGCCTTCAACTGCTGCATCATCGGGAGGCGGGTAACTGAAGCCTAGAAGTGGAGTGGGGGCTGGGGAGTGGCTGGAGGTGGCAGAGAGAGTGTGGTTGGAAGATGCTTTTGTTTTTGCCTCCCTCCCTTAACCCCATTGTTCTGAGCCTTCACCACAGAACAATAGCAAGAGCCAATTCATTGGCCAAGAGGGTAAAATTAGGTAGCACAGAAAGCCACAGTATTGGGGAATTGATGAAAACAAGTATAGGTTGAGCTGCCAGCCTCATGCATTCACTCTGGGAAGTGAGGAAAATTTTCCCTGTAAACCCCTAGGACTGGTGGTTGTAACCGAAGGAGCTTGCTTTCTCCCAGTGCTGCCTCTAAGGGTTTAAATGGAAACCTCCTGCGAAAGCAAGGGCATGTCTGCAGGAATGGTGGCAAATAGCAACAGTGGTTTTGTGGTATCTGGGATCATCTTTTCCCCTTACCTTCAACACACTTGGTTGAACACAGACTAGGCTTTGACCTTCTGCAGTGCACTTTATCTGCCGAAGTGGCTGATCCATCTAGGGAGAGGTGAACTCACAAGTCAAAATAACTAGATATGCAAAGGATACAGTGATTGTACAGGAAAAACTATGTGGAACATTTACCATCTGAAGGAGAATTACTGAGCTAAACACACCTGAATTTTAAAATAAACATGAAAAATTTACTCTAGGAGGTGCGGCAAGATAATCAATAACAAGAAGCCATTAGTAAAGACCAAGTAAAAATATTAGATAGGAAAAATATAATAGTTACAATAAAAAACACAATAAATGAGAAAGACAGCCAGATGGTTATGACTGACACATGCATTAGTGAGTTGCAAGATCCTATTGAGCAACTTTCCTGGAATGTGGCAGGAAAGAACGGAGTTCAGATAGAAAAGTCAAGGAGCGGCTAAGATTGAGGGGAAAGTGCTTATGTCTGAATCATAAAACCTCTGGGAGAGAAAAAAAGAAAGGGAGGAAATAGTGGAAGAAATAAAGGCAAGGAATTTCTCAAAACTAAGAGATGGAGGAAATAGTGGAAGAAATAAAGGCAAGGAATTTCTCACAACTAAACAAAGAGAAGAAAGGCTTCAGATTATAACGTTCAGTGCCCAAAAGGAGAGAAAGCAACAAATTTCTTAAAACATGCAGAGAGCGAAAGCAGATTCTCTTCAAAGAAACAATGATCAGATGGACATCCTGCTCCCAAGAGCAATAGAGGATGTAAGATCAACAAATAATGTAAATTAGTCTTGAAAGGAAATAATTTGAAACCTAGAATTTTATATCCAGCCAATTTTTCATTCAAATATGAGAACACAATGAAGAAACATTCACATACATATGAAGGCTTAGAAGGTTTATCATAAACACACATTGAAAACTTGCTTGAAAGTAGTATTTAAATAGGAAGACAGACAAGGTCAGGATGTATAGGAGACAGAGCCAATAAAGGTGGTCAAACACCTTGGCAAAATTTATGTTGTCTTAAGAAGATAAGATAGCTAGGGGCACCTGGGTGGCTCAGTCGGTTAAAAGCATCTACCTTCGGCTCAGGTCATGATCCCAGGGTCCTGGGAACAAGCGACATGTCGGGCTCCCTGCTCAACAGGGAGTCTGCTTCTCCTTCTCCCTCTGCCCCTGCTCCTGCTGTCTCTCTCTCTCTCTCTCTCTCAAGTAAATAAATAAAATCCTTAAAAAAAAAGATGATAAAATAGCTAGAACTAAAGAATAAAAGAAAGGACATACACAGTACCTTAGAACTTAACTTCTAGACAGGAGATAGTACTTATCATATTGAGGGAAAATAGATATTAAGATTTTAAAAATCGTGGACATGAGCATGGGTCTTAGTAACCTAAGGCCAATTACCATGAGAACAAAAATTGAAGATATAACTTTCAAACCAGCATAAGAAATAAATCTTTCTTGAAAATCAAGAAATCTAAGAAAAAGAGAAAAAAGAAATAAAAAGTACTATAAATGAGAAATATGATCTAAAAGGGTGGAAATTAAGTCCTAATATACCAGTATTTACAATAAATATACTGAGAGAAATCTGACTTTAAAGATTTTTATCAGAAAGCAAAAAGTTAAAAACCAAAAAAACCCCACTAATAATTCAGTTCAAATAGTTGTTCTTTTTTTTTTTTTTGAACAATAGAGTAATCTAAGACCAGAAATAGATCAAGTAGAACATAAAAGAATAGGGAAGTATCTTAAGTCAGATTTCCTAGAATAGAGGTCTGCAAACTTTTTCTGTGAAAGGCTAGCTAGTAAATATTTTTGGTTTGGCAGGTCATATAGGATATTTATTGTTTTTTTTTTTTTTTTTTTTCTTCCTTCCCTTTCCTTCCTTTCTCCCTCTCTCTCTCTCTCTTTCTCTTTCTTTTTTTTTACAATCCCATACAAATGAAAAAACACTTAGCTTAAGTGTTAGCTTGCAGGCCATATCAAAACAGGCTGCAGGCTGAATTTAACCCGTGGGTTGCACTTTGCCCTCCCAGCAGCAGAGCTGGAGAAAACTGTTCAGGCACACACATTCTTCAGTATTGTCTTGAGGGAGTGCTCTGAGGAGGAAGAGACTGAAGAAAGCAAGAAAGCAGGCGGGGACAGAAGAGGCTAAGCAAGGATGTGCAGAACTTCAGCCTGATCCCCCAGGGAGTTCTAGAGCATGAATCACACCAGAGAGTCCCACTTGGGCGTTAGTGGTGCTCACATGTCTGCAAGTCATTGGCTGTGATTACCTTGGGGAAGGTGTAGACCTCCAAGAAGCAGGGAAGGGGTGACGGGGGACTGTAGCAGCCAATACTCAATGGAATCTGGAAGATGGGTACACCAGCCTGGAAAAGAAAATCCACTAGAAGAACATGAACAAAGTTAAAGTGGTTTCTTTGGGGCGGGGGGAAGAAAAGTATTAGAAGCAAGTAAAATATGGAATAAAAAGAAGAAATGTCTATATACACATTGAGAATTTTTAAGTCCTAACAATGTCAATATACAGAGAACTCCTATCTTACGCAAGTTGTTTGAGAAAATGGAAGAAAAGTAAAAGTTGATGTCACTTTTTGAAGCTAAAATAATCCTGATCCCAAAACCACATAAAAAATAATAGAAGAAAATTATTGGACTCTTTCATATTTGAATGTAGATGCATAAAAATTGTAGCGAATGAGAGCCAGTTGCATAATTACCCAGAGGTCCGTGTGCAGGGCTGGAAGTTCCAACCTTCCAGTCACTGGTCTTTCTGGTGACCAGCCCCATCCCCAGGCTATCTAGAGGGGTCCCACTCTAAGTCACCTCTTTAGCATAAACTCGGGTATGATAAAAGGGGTTTGTTAAGAGTAACAAAAGATCCTATCCCTACTTTGGAAATTCCAAGGGTTTTAGGAGCTCTGTGCCAGGAACCAGGGACAACCACCAAACATATTTCTTATTATATGACACCATTCTTTCTTCAGATTGTCACCTGCAAGTCTACGGACGCACTTTCTACACGGTCCCTGAACTCGGCCCTGTGTACTGAGTACTGACTCAGCACTCTAATAACACGGGTTCAATTTCTTGTTTTGAACACAGTTCTGTGACCCTGGGTAAGTGATTTAATCTCTTTAGTACTCATTTCCTTATCTCTGAAATGGAGATGGCAGTTCCTACCTCTGGGTTTCATGCTAAATACTAAATTGGGTTATCGTCAGGTTTTTGTATAGTGCACGATACACAGTAGTTGCAGGCAGATCTTTTGTGAAATGTCAACACACTCAATGTCTGGGCTCCAGTCTTTCACAATGTGTTTTGTTATGCTCATGTTAGATCTCTTTTAAATACAACTGTAAAGATTCGCGCAGTCACCCAGTAGCTAGGTAGTGTAAGTCATTTTCCCAGGCTATTGATGAATATTCTTCACGCGGCACAACCAAAAGCGTTGTTCAAATAAAGATAAGACAAATTACAGTACTTCCTTTTTCCAGTCAACCAGATCTGTCATTCAATATTAGGAGATTAGATAAATCGGACAGAGCAGTTTTCATCGTAAAGCCCTGTTGGTTAGTACTCAGTGATTTGTTGTTTTTAATTGATTTGGTGAGTACTATTTCCAGCATAATGTTATATAAATATATATAGGAAGTCCCATTCTGGATTAGTTTCTTGGCCAAATTATATGGCAATTTCTTCCTATAAAAATGGAACTACTCCTAAAGTTTCAGCATGAATTTACATTTACAGAATACTTGGCAAGCAAAAACTATTTTACTATGGTTTTTATATTTCAAATTTAAGCACCTTGATAATAAAAGAAATAGAACTGCTCTTTCAAAGTCTTCTTAATCTGGTCCAAACACTATCAGTGGGAAAACATGTATTTCTACCTTTAAAATCAAGGGGGGTGGGCTACTCTGGTGTTCTTTTTATCGTTTCATATTTCCCCATGTAGCTAGGTAGTAGTAGTCTTTTTTTTTGAGGTGGGGGAGCAGCAGGGGGTGAGGAAGAGAGAGAATCTTAAGCAGGCTCCATGATGGGGGGGCTCGATCTCACAACCCTGAGATCATGGCCCGAGCCAAAATCAAGAGTCAGACGCTTAACCGACTGAACCACCCAGGTGCCCCAGTATTCTGTCATTCTTAAAAATCTAGGCAAGCAGGTGTGTTTTCAATTATGCATTATGACCACTGCATAATTGGCTTCTTCACTAATCTCATTAGTGGAAAATGTGCAGGGGAATAACCTTTCATCTCCAGCTTTCTGACAATGGCCAGAGACATATACATCCTACCCCACTCAATTGTCTTACAATGTTCTTCCATCAAGCGGTGGCCGTCTATGTTCTCTCCCCTTAATGTCAGACAAGTTTTTGTAACTGCTTTGACTAACAGAATGTGGGGGAAGTGAGCCTGTCATATAAGAGGCAGTATGGCTTTCGCCTGCTTCTGTCTCTGTCTCTGTTCGCACTTGCCTTTGGAACCCAGCTGCCATGTTGTGAGGATGTTCGAACCGCATGGAGACACCACACAGAATTCCAACTGACAGGTTCAGCTAAGGTTCCAGCGAGCAGCCAATATATCAACTACCAGGCAAACCTTCAGATCAGAGTTACCCATAGAACTTTCTGTGATTGGGGAAATTTTCTAAGTTTGTGTTAATACGGTAACTTACTCCCTTATGAGGCTGTTGAGCAGTGGTAATGTGGCAAATGCGAATGAGGAAGTGGATTTTAAATTTTATTTCATTTTAGTTAATTTAAATTTAAACAAGTACATATGGCTAATGGCTGCCACACTGGACCATTTATCGTCACTTGGTTGTAGCCCTTGGCCTTTGAATCTTCCAGCTGAAGCAAAAGACATCACGAAGCAGAAACAAACCATTCCCAAAACTGAGTAGCTTAAATGAACAATAATTATTATTTCTCAGGGCTTATGAGAATTAGGAATATGGAGCAGGCACTGTGGGGATGGTTTGTTACAGAGCAATTGATAATGAATACGCTGTTTCTACTGTTTTGTTCACTTGTTTTTTGTTTTCCACAATAAATAAAAATGTACAAGTCTTTCCCCCTCTAGCTATGGTTATGTGTCTCTGGTCTTCACAGCCAGGTTTCTTGAGTGAGTCGTCTACACTCCCCATCCTCATTTGAAGCTTATTCACTAGTCAACACGCATTAGGCTCTGGATACAAACAAAGTCATAGTAACATTAGTTCAGGCTTATTTCTCCCACTTAGAAAATGCAGGACTTCAGTATCCCACTCTGTCTTCTCGGTCTCTCCTACTTATCTCTGAGCAAAGCCCACCCTGAAAAAGTCAGAAAAGGGGGTCCTTTGGACTGAGACATGGCAAAAACATTTTTTTTTTTTTTTTTGGAATGGACTATGCATGACCCTCAGTGAAATGTGAAAGGCTTGTCTATCCTAGTGTGTGGCCCAAAGGCTACCATGAAAACAGCTCTTTCAGTCAGGGTCTTTGTCTCCTTCTCTCCACGGGGTTCAGAACCAATCCTGGGGTATGGTTTGGCCAAGAAACAAAGCAGCCTTCTCCACATATACCTTCTGTCCCTCCTCCACATGCACCCCAGCATCAATGCACAAACTTCCCTTCCACAACCCCTTTGCTCCTCTTCTGAAACTAGCCTGTCCACCAGCCTTCAAGTGTCATCTAGGGATCCCAAAGGAACTTTATGATAGCAAATAATGACAACTCCCAAACGCTATTTTTGCCCAGATTAGCCAGACATCTGGGTGGGGAGTGTGATTTAGGGTTTTGATTTCCTAGAACATACTACCTCTATTACAAAAGTGAGGAAATATTTCCATGACACCAGTTCTCTAGAAGTGGGATAGGTCACATTCTCTCTCCACTGGGAAAACACAAGTTCATCTCATGGGAGGCTGAAAAAAGTACCTGCTTGTGCTCTGAAAGGTGTGTTTTGGTTTTTTTTTTAAATAGTCTCAGAAGGGCTGAAACATGGTAAACCATGTTATATCCAAAGACATCCAAAGGTTAAACAAGGTGCATCAAGATTTGACTATTTGCAGTTCACATTGGGAGTGCATGGTTCAACACTGGATACATTCCAATCTAGTAAGTAAGAACCAATTTATAATGAAGGATTCTAATTTGTTTGGAATATCCCAAAGTATTACTGATTATGTTACTGTATTACTGTAGTAAAAGTATTACTAATTATTGTAACTGAATCCAAATAAAACATATCACACACTTGTCTCCCCCTTCCCCGACCAATCAGCTTTGGAACACCACATTAATAAATGCATCTGGTTATGAGTTTTCACATTTTTGGTCTGGATTGAAAAAACTCAGTGGTATTAAATAGATTCGAGTTTCGCAAGAGAAGAGGAAATACTATTTTTCCCAAGATGACATTCTTGGATATCACTGTCAAAATATTGTGTGATAGGAAAAAAATTGCAGGAATGATTAAACTTCTTGTGTATTTAATGGATTTTTCTTTTTCAGCATTAGCTAGCACAAGTCCTCCTCAAAATCTTGTGAAGTAGATCAACTTCCTTCCTAATTCAAATAAACATACAGTCCTCAAAAATTACGCTGATGTTTGTTAAAATTCAACATTCTAAAGAAAGTATTTTAGTAAAGATTATGGATAATTTTATACTTATAATCAAATGTATCTGGGTTTTTCTAGGTCCCTCATATAAAGGTGGCATAGTGGAAATTGTATTTAGAACACGAATTTGATGATTCAAGAAACTGGCCAATTAGAATTTTCAATCTCTAACTTGGATACTGATTCTTCTATGGAACAAAGCTATAAGGAATTCCCTTGGCTGGTTTCTCACTTTCTGGGTGTGGTTTATTTTCTTCTCTGCCTGGAACAAAGATAGTCAGGAAAATCTTTTACAACTAAAATTCTTTGTCTTACAAGGAGAGAAAAAAAGAAAAGCAGTAGATCAAGTCTGGCTTAATCGTTTGCTTATACTAGCGCATATATTGGATTTTTTCCAGGTTAACAAAAACAAAGCCCCAGGAAAGATATATGCAGTAGTATATTTAAGCTACTGGCTCACACGCATTTTAAGGGCTGAAAGTATATAAAAAATATGAAGGCAGAAGAAAAACAGTAAGCAGTTATGAAACGTAACAAGGTTTTTTATTCTTTATTAGTTTAAAGGAAGCTAGAACCTTATAATAATATGTCACAGATGGTTCAGAACCAAACAAAGGCTGCTTAGCTATTTATTTTGCATTTTTTCCTTTTAGGAAGTGAGAAAAAAACAGTTCTATTGGCACTCGAGTTCATTTTCAATTAAAATCCCCATAAATTAGAAAACATCTCATAAAACAGTGGAAATGGAAAAGATGTTATTCAGAAAACAACTTTCTTAAGTGTGCTGGTTTTCTGTGGTGCCTTGGGCTGTCGGCTGTCAGATTCTAAGACCACTCAAAAAAATAATTCAACCTCTGTGTTCGTGTTGATGATAATATATAATAGTGTCTTGTCCTTTGATGTAAATAAGAGGAAAAACTCATACTTGCTTAGTTTTGAATTGAACCCCCCGCCCCACGAATTCTGCCATTTGCTCATGTCCCACACGAATAAAACGGTGCAGCTTAGAAACGAGGGCCTTGCTGCCATTGTACTTTTTCTAATTAAAATTCAGAGTATTAAACACAGTTGAGTACATCCATGCATGCATGACATACCGTTATCACATACCGGAAGCTCCGATCAACAGCACTGAGCAAAGGCTCATTTCATAACATCATTAAGATTCATTATATGCTACAGTTCAAAAAGGCTTTGTCAAAGCAAATAGTAATGGCCTGCCAGAAATGCACAAACAGAAATTTATATTAAATTGTCCTTTCCCTCCTTTTTGAGTATGGGAATCTAGTTGCGTTCCCAGGATTTGCATTCAGAGCTTAACTGAAAAGGCTTCCAGTTTCTCCAGATTGCAAAATATTACCAAAATGGGATATTAAAAAAAAAAAAAGTTAAGTGAAAAATATTTGAGTAACTAGGTGGGGGTATAGTCATCAAGCATAATAACTGTATCGGAATAAAAGAAGGTGAAGTTCTGGAGTGTGAAGGTAGATAGAACGCATGAGTCACAAGGTGGAGTATTTAATTTGGAGCAAGTCAAATAAAAACACTGCTTAATTTTCCTTAAGAACCTTTGGTCTTCTTTATGTTATAACCTCAGAAAAGAAACCTCTCTCATTAAAACATTTTTTTTTTCTTTTATCTCCTGCTGAGTGAAGATGCCTGGGGAGACAAACTTTACATGCTGGCTTTCCGACTATAGTCGTAAGTATGATGTTATCTGGAGATTCGTTGGTGAGAATTTACTCCTTTAGACTCGATACTTTTCTTTACCATGTTCATTGATCACACATATGTGCTGAAACAATAAAGGATTTAAATGAATCAGTTTCTTAACCAAATAGGAGGGGTGCAGAAAATGTAATGCAGTAATAATAGAATGTCATCTTATAATTAGTTATTGTTCATTCAAATATATGTGTGCACATTTATGTGTGTGCATGTATATAAAATCTAAAGAACCCAATTGAATGCTTGAAAAAGATTCTTCATTGTTCTAGTTTTGAGCCCTATTCCAAATCTGGCTCCCTAGGTCTGGAACAACCAGAAAGGCTGAAGGAGGGTATGGTCAGCCATGGTGGAGATAGAAGTCTCCACCTGGTAACATTATCACCTCTAGGGAGAATGGAGAAGTAGCCATGGTAAACACAATATTGACTTAATCGATCCTTTTTGGGTAGCAGGAAATGTGTCGGGAATATTTTGATTGCAAGGCACAGAAGTGGAGTCAGGTTAATATAGGCTAATATAGCCTACCAAGGCTAATGAGGTGGCTCACAGAATCCAAGGAAGGGCTACACAATGAAGCAACTGGAAGGCTGGAATGGGGTAGCTCCTGACTTTAGCCCATGGTGCTTGTGGATACTCTCTCTGGGGCCCTGCCATTCAGTGGCTTAAGACCAAAAACTCTTGATTTCTGTGACTTTTGGTTTAAGTTTCTAATTCTTAGGAGAGAGAGAGACACACACACACATGATTGGTCCACTTCGGGTAAGATGTCTACCTCTAAATCATTCAACATTGGTCAGGGTCACATAGCTGGGGGGTCTACACTGGAAGTCCATGTATATATGTTGAAACCATTTCTCCAAAAAGGGAATAGTTATGAACTGCATGCAACTGTAACTGGGATTATGAATGCAAAGTGCCCAGAATATTCCTGACACAGAAGATATTCAGTAAGTGGCAGCCATCATGACTACTATTTCAATAATTTGTTAAATTCATATAGCTGTTAAGTTCTTGTGAAAGGAGGCTAGGGATTTGCATGCATGACTTACGTTCAGATCTCTGAAGTATTCATTGTAATCTAAGGCATAACCCACCACAAATAAGTTTGGAATCTCAAATCCAACATCTGAGTAGAGAGAGAGAGAGAGAGAAAAAAAAAGGAATAAAATGTAGATAACATGAGTAGAAAGCCACCATATGCTATTGTTGGCACTTAAACTGTGAGGACCTTTCATTTAAGCAGAAGCAAGTGAGAAAAATGATAAGCAATGCATAGGATGAGCCCAATAGGACCTGGACCACAGTGATTAGGCAGGGAGACAAGGTAGACAAGCAAACATACAAGGAAGAATGGCTGTACTCCTACGATACAGAGCTGAGAAAGGGCTCAGCCAGCCTGGGGGAGAGCAAGAGATATGCATGAGTTAGTCATGTAGCCCCGCAGTTCCAAAGCAAGCAGTATCCAATGTTATAATGCCAAAGGAAATACTTGGGAAGCATAAAGTGCAGTTCAGACAGAAGTATTCTAATCCTGTACTACATGACTAGGTGCACAGGCTGTTATCACTAGGAACCCATTCTCCCACTGCACTCAGTGTCCTCAGCTGGATAAAGGGCTGGGAAGCCAAACCTGGGAGACCAGATGACGAGAAGTGGGATTTTCAGTTTGAGGAACAGAACGCTAAGGGTTATTCTAACAGTAGTCTTTGAATCCAGTAGACGGATGACATTAATTAGCTCTCAATCTCTATTGTGGGAGGAATGGGAGTAAGAGGATTTAAATGCAGTATGAGGTACTTAGGTTAAATGAAGGAAAAGTTTATTGAAAGGAAGACGATTTTTACGGAAAAAATCTTTAAGGAACAGACAGTAGCACTCCTTCTTCAGAAGTCTTGAAACAGAATAAATGTGCCTATGGTCCAGTGGTTTCTCAAGCTCTTTCCACTTTTTTTTGAATCTGTTTGTTTATTCCAGCATTGCAGATGAGAGGTGTACTCGCTTACTTTTATGAAACTGTTCTTTGGTAGAGCCAATGGACTTATAGCATGGAGAGAAAGTTATACCTCTGGTGACTACTCACCACCATTTTGATTCCTATGACCAAAGATGCTTTCACATGGAGTAGGCAACTGCTTCCTTCTTGCAGAAAGTGCCGGAGGAGAGGGACTTACTTTCTAGAGGATTGCATTATATGTCACTGATAGAAACGCCCTTTGGTCCCTCCACACTGTACCTTGCTTTGAGAAAAATAATCAAAGAGGAGAAGCAAGAGCAGAAGAAAAGATGTCAGAACATATAAAAGATGTCATGGAGCATATGGGAAAGAATCAGTTATGAGAAAGGAACCAAAAGTATCAAGCCTCAGAAGTCTAGGGAGAAGAAACAGAGATTCTGAACCAGCTAAAAGGATATTAGTAAATCCCAGAGAACCCGGGTTGTCACCACAGTAATGACTTCACAGTGACCAGAGCAATGCCTACAGTAGGCATGGCGCCAGAGACTGGGCAAAGCCAGTTCAGAAGGTCAAACCTTTAGAGCTGTTAGGGAGTGAAAGAAGGACACTGGATCAGTAGATCAGGGGGACAGTTAGGAATCAGAGTGACCTACGTCTAGCTGGAAAATGAGTGCATTTACCTGCTGATGTTACTTACAGATGTAGTACAAGAGTAAGGCAGTGACCAGAACCAGACTGCCTGGGTTCAATACTGACTCTACACTTACAGCAACGTGACCTTTGAAAACCATTGAACCTTGTGTTCAATTTCCTCATCTGTAAAACGGGCATAACAAGAGCAACTACCTTGGATGAAGGTTGTAAGGATGAAATGTATTAATCTCTGTGTCGCTCTTAGAAAGGAGTGTAGGGCCCATCGTAACCTCTTACTAGTGTTACCTGCCATTATTTTATTCATGTTGTTGCTGTAAGTGACACAAATAATCTGTAATTAGTTGGCTATGTCTGAAGTGAATCTTTCAACTTCAGTTAAAATCTTATCTCTATGGGATCTTCCATGATTTCCTTAGAAGATTTCTGTTCACTAACTTTGCCTAACCTTACTGCACCCAGATTATATTCCCCATGCCAGTAACTGGACGGGGACATGCTGTTGGGTCTATCTGCCCAGCACTGATGTTGTCTAGATTTAATACATGAAACTTGTTTTTAGGATAAAGAGTCACTTGCGAAATGTCACTGGCACATTACCCGTCCATAGTGTGCTTCCCTTGCTCTGATGTTTTTTCAGCTTGCTGATGAGAACTGTAGCCAAATGATCCCAGAGGCTTTAGAGCAAATGTAAGTTATAAAAAGCAAGCTGAAGTCTGCCTATGTGAGTGAAAAAAAGTCGCCTCTAGTGTTAGAATAACGAATAATCAAGCTGCTTGTTTATTCTTCCTGGCATTGGAACTATTCATATTATGGGGAGGAGAGTAGCAAAGTGCCCTGGATGAGCCAAATCCTCCAGAACATAGGAAGTCAAGCACAAAGATGGTATCTGAAGATACCTGCTCGGCCAATTCTCTGTGTTACTGAACTTTTCTTTGGTCGGTATCGAGCGTTGTCTGGTGATGGTTCCTGGAGACAGTATGAGAATCCCTCTAAGCCTTTACAGTGCCTTCCCGGGTCTGACTGACAGGGGCAGCGGCCAAGGCAGGGAACTTGCGTGTCAGCCAGTCTGGTGGGGTCAAGTCTCCCTCCACCCCCTGAAAACCATTAGCTGAGTTCTTTGGCTTTAAGGTGCTATGGAAAACCTAAACACAAAAATATCCAATGCACATGACAGAGTTTCCATGAACAACGCAAACTGGGAAATGAAAAACCCTCGTTGTAAAGGGTTCTATCCTTGTTGAAAAGGGTTCTGTTGGCAAGGCTGGGGAGACCTCTGTGGGACTAGGAAACCTTTACAGCTTCTGCTTCACACAGAAGGCCGGCAAATAGGAAACCAGAGATTCTTCAACGTGAAATGACACCACCAACCACCCACCCACCCAACCAACCAACCAACCAAAACCACTTACAGTCGGGTCTAAAGCCGTCACTTCTAGGTGTTCTCTTCACCAACAAACTACCATTAAAAAAAAAAAAAAGTGTTTAGTGATCCAGATAAAACTTCTGTGAATTGCAAATAGAACCGAACATCATTAAAATATGTATTCCCCCCGCGCCGCCCCGGCATGTGGGGCACCATCCTGGGCCCCTAATTCACGCTCCTGCTACCGAGGCACCACATCAGTGATTCTAGATAAAAGGAAGGGAGAGGGGCACTGGCACCAGGCTCTGCCAGCTGGAAGCTACTAATGGAGGCACAGTAACGAGAAGCTCAGACACCTGGCAAAGCATGTCCTCTTCCCCTTCCTCTGTCTCAGGCTAGCAGTCAAATGGGCTATTTGTTCAGTGTGGTCAAGCCATAACACTCCGGGGCACAGGGTCACTGGTTTGGAATAGACTGCTCTCTTTGGGGACAACATCCTGTGTTAGCATCCCTCTCGGGCTTATTTGGACACACAGAAGCAACAACAATGATGTGGGAATGTCCTACTCACCTGGCCACCTTAATCATGTTGGGCTTGTATTTCTCTATGCTACTGAGCAGCGCTCGCATGGTCTTCCCGGTTCCAACAACATCCTTTGCAAAGAGGACAGACACATTCAGCTGAGCGCATTTGGGCAGCATAATAGACTTTGCATCCAGACAGATGATTGTATGTCTTATTAATAATGCATCATAATTAGAATTGCCATCAGATGGAGTCAAAATAGGAAGCAGGGTTTGTTACATTTTTTAGACAGGTGCTTCTCTCGGAAGCTGGGTTTAGGGGAATATATTGGTGAATATTTCCTCTTGGAATCCTTGAGCTGTGTTGAAAGCTAAGTTCGGCCTTTGGAGAGCATGTGGGGCTGCTCACTGAGTACATTGGGACTCATGCATGCACATTCAAGGACCAAATTTGGCCCTGAGGTTATGCAACACAATACGGAACGCATGAATTTTCATGGACATGGGATGTACATCTGAATACACTGAATGGATAAACACCTCCCCCTTGCCCTCCCCACTCAATAGGGGATTCTACGGCTGGGAAGTGAGATGTGTCTGGACGGCAGCTGGTGACAGCCTGTGAATTCTGCGGGTGCAAGGCTGCAGTGAGCCTCGGCTCGTCTCTGCTGATGAGCTGCTATACAATTAGAGGAGCATGGGCAGCAGAAATGTATTGTCCTTGGGACAGAAATCAGCTGTCAGGAGCTGATTATCAAAACAACAGGTCTGAATTTAGCCAGGGTTGGGCAATTCGTTTGGCTAGAGGGTCTACTTCCTGGGTTATGTCTGAGCCGGGAGGACTGCAGATACACATGGCACACACGGGCATTTGTGCAACAAAAACTTGAAACAGCTCCCTTGAATTCTTGCCAGCTGATAAGGCAGGCGTGCTCTCGAAGGAAAAGTGGCCATGTGCTGTATTAAGTCCACTGCTACCACAGGGCCTGTTTGCTCTCATTTTTTTTTAGCAGAAAAATTAAATTAAATTATAACCTTCTCTTGGATTGCCATTTGAAAATTGATTGTATTTATGATCTCGTTGCTGAAGGTAGAATTGTTTGAAGTCCTTAGGGGTCATTAGGAAGAACACTGAATCAAGGGTGAAAAGAGTTCAAACCTTGCTTTTACTATTATATACATTTGGTTCTGTGGGGCTAGTTTTCTCTTTTGTAAAAAATGCCTGATTCGCAAATAGGTATAAGAACCCATTTAGACATGGGTGAAATTAGACATAAAAACGGATAAAGTACCACGAAACTATTATTGCAAAGCTTTTATTCTAAATTGTTTCAGGCCACTGATTCTAGTTAGCTCTTAGTAAATTTTGAGAGCCACGCGCACAGTGGAAATTCAATAAATCCTTGACCAATTTGATAATAAGTGCTATTTCAAAACTCAAAAGTTGATTCTTTCAACTTCCAAATATGGATACAGAAAAGTCAGCTTACCTCAACAATGAGGACATTCTGAAATTAAAAAACAAAACAAAACAACAAAACACAGCAGTTATTTAGAATACGATGCAAATCTGATTCACAAGATAGACCCACGTTTTTGCTTACAGTTAGAAATTTCACAATTTGCTTAGCTGGTCCTCCCCCATCCATCTAACTCAAATGCTTGGAAGTAATATAGGTATTCCAGATTCATGCTAACAGTCTCTCTGAAATTACTGGGTGCTACAATATTGGTATCTACATTCAGGTTAGCGGCAGGGTCATGTCAGATCCTAGACCTGTCTGAAGAGCTATCCACAAGGTCAACCCACATCCCTGATTCTGGCAAACACCCCATCCAGCTTTCTTTGGCACACAAAGTTTACTAAGAGTTTACCAGGAAAATGAGCCATATAAACTATGTTGTTAACAGAGACAGCACTCTGCAGAAGGATCATGTATTCAACTGTGACAGTCCTGTATTCCTGCGTAGCCACCAGTCATTGGGGATTCTGCATTTACTCTCGGATTTTCAACCCTGAGGAAGGGGTGGGCTAGAGAGAGCTCTGCGAAGCACCTGGTTGATATTTTTAGAAGATGGTTGTGTTCCTTGCTATGTGCTCTCGAGGCCTACCTCTCCTTCTCCCCTAAAAACACTGATTCTGTTTCATTTCAATTCCTGTTTGATAGCTGTCTTCCTACTAGAATGTAAACTCCATGAGGATGGGGATCACGTTTGTCTTGCTTACTATTGTATTCTGAGTCCCTAGCATATATATACCTGCATATAGATGCTCAGCAATTATTTACTGAGTGGAGGATTAGTAACTGATGACACTGATTAATGAATTAAAACCAACCAATTAAATGGATTAGTAGTTACATGTCAACATTGTCCCACCACATTAAAATACGACTGTGTTAATATGACATTGAAATGAACTGAAGGGTGTGGCTTTAATGTAATGTTGTCTTTCTTTAGATGACCTTTCATTTCTCCCTATGATTCATATGATACTTTTAAAAATTCTATCCAACCTTATACCTTAGAAAGCTCACTTATGTCTGATGCAAAAGAGATTTAAGTAATGAAAGTGTTAGCCAACCAACCAAAACCATATTTACTTTATGTGTCACATGCTTCTTAGGCGGAAATATCTTTCTGGAAGTATTTTTCTCTCTGGTATAGTCATTAAATAGTCATTTAGTCATTAAATACATTTTATTTTATTTTTTTAAGATTTTATTTATTTTTTCTTTGAGAGAGAGAGTGTGCGAGAGAGGGGAGGGGCAGAGGGAGAGGGCCAAGCAGACCCTCGGCTAAGCACAGAACCCAATGTGGGGCTTGATCCCAGGACCCTGAGATCATGACCTGAGCTAAGTCAGATGCTTCACCAATTGAGCCACCTAGGCGCCCCCCTTCCCCGTTAAATACATTTTAAAAATATTAGTTTTATCATTGAAATGTAAGCTTATCTTGTCCATTTTTAAAGTAGGTCATGCCCACAGTATCCCCTACCCTAAGAGTCACAGAGACAGAGGGGTCCCCTTGGTATTCTGAACACATTTGCTATGTTCTTAACCATTATCCCACAACAGTTAGTTAGATGTGCATTTTTAGTCTGACTGAAGCTTACCAACCATGCCTGTTAACCAACCAGAATACTTGGTTAATTTAATTCCCTAGCTCATAATCTTTTTTTGTTTCAATCTTATAATGAAAAACTCTTTAAAACTCTGTTAGTCTGCATTCTTGCCTAATTAAATAAAGTGCACTGAATATAATTAAATTTGTTTTTTAAAAGCTTAGAATCTTGCAAAACAAGAGTCATCTTTGAAAAGATTAATTTTAACTATACAATACAGTGGTGGTTGAGAAGCAGGACTTGAATGTGTACTAATCCAGAGATATATTATCAAAATTACTTCAACACATTTTAAAATCAAGGAATGCATATACAGATTCAAAATCAAATAGAAAAGTCTAAAGGTTTTCTAAATGTAGCTGTGTGTCTAACTGTAAAGTATTTAAAAATGCTTATGTACTTTATATTAAAGTTATCATGGCATTCTATATTATGCATAGCCAAAATATTATCACAACTAACAAAAATGACAATAATCCATTTTATTTTATGTTTTTCATTTTTTCTAGTTTTATTGAGGTATAATTGACATACACTGTATAAGTTTAAGGTGTACTGCATAATGGTTTGATTTATATATATTATAAAATGATTACCTCAATAAATTTAGTTAACATCCATCATCTTGTATAGATACAATAAAAGAAGAAAGCAAAAAAAGACCATTTTTTCCTTATACTGAGAACTCTTAGGATTTGCTCTCTTAACAACCTTCATATATATCACACAACAGTGTTAGCTATAGTCATTGTATTGTACATTTCATCCCTAGTACTTATTTATCTTGTAACTGAAAGTTTGAACCTTCTGATCACCTTCTTCTGATTTCCCTGTCCCCCACCCCTTGCCTCAGGTAACCACAAATGCGATCTCTTTTTCTATGAGTCCGGTTTTTGTGTTGTTTTGTTTTGTTTTATATTCCACATGCAAGTAAGATCATACAGTATTTGTCTTTCTCTGTCTGACTTACTTCACTTAGTATAATGCTCTCAAGGTGCATCCATGTTGTTGCAAATGGCAGGATTTCCTAGGTTCTCATGGTTGAATAATATTCCAGTGTGTGTGTGTGTGTGTGTGTGTGTATCACAACTTCTTTATCTGGCAATAATTTCTTAATATCATGTATAAAACCTAGGACATATTTAGATTGCCCTAGTTGTCTTTAAAATGGCCTTTGTAGCTGGTCTGTCTAATCGAAGCCCATGCGTTGAATCTTTAATTCCCTTTTAATTTAAAATAGTCCCTTTTACTGTGCTTATATTTCTCAATTTAATAATTTTAGACATCATCTATTTACTATATTATATAATGATAAGAATTTTGTTGTTTTACACTATCTCACTTCTTTTTCCACCCCCCAGGGTAGATACTTTGTTATGACTGTATCTTCTTGTACTGGTCATGTTTTTTTTCCCACTACAGAGTCAAGTAGTATACTATAATTATGTTCCCTTTTAGTTTGTTTATTTCCTTGAAATTCCTAATTGTTTTCCCTGTCATCTTTCAGTGTCTTAGACTGCAATAACCCTCCTTTTCTTTATGCTTCTTTCTTTCTCTTTTTCTCTCTTTCTTTATCTTTCTCTCTCTTACTCTTTCTATCTTTCTTTCTTGGAAGGATTGTTATGAAGAAAACATTGGTTAATTATGGTTTAACTATATTTCTTAAAGGATTTTGGAGGATTAAGGAGGTTAAGTGGGTTGATAACATCTGTAAAAGCACAAAGAACTTTCTGAGTTGTGTACAGTATTTAAAAAGTAAAATTATTTAGTGGGTTCATAAATGATGGGCAAGAGAATACTGATATAAAAAACCCATCTGCTACTGAAAGGGAGCTATGCAGAAATCTAGAGTTCTTCAGTGAGTTAGAGAAGTCAATACAGGTCTTTCTTTTCCTTTACAGAACATCACACTATTTTCAAATTTTTTCCTAAATAATATGTGGGTTTACTGTCCAGATTGTTAGCAGCTTACCTCCAAAAAAGCAATGCCTTTAGTACCTTTGGGAATTGCCATACAAAAGAAATACCCCAAGAGTACAGAGAAAGTGACTACCCCAACTTTGGAAGCATTTTCACTACTGTCTAAGAGAACTAATCTCTTTACATTTTAATATACCAGGATTAGCTTCACAAGCTAAGGGACAAAGACAAATTCATCTTTATACGATCAGCATATAACATGGAGACCGGTATGTAGTAAGTGCTCAAGAAATGCCTTTGGAACAAATCAACAATTTTGACCTCATTTCTTTCTCTAGTTCGTTATACTTTTTTTTTTTAAAGATTTTATTTATTCATTTGAGACGCAGAGATACAGAGAGAGAGAGAGCATGAGCAGTGGGAGAGGCAGAGGGAGAGGAAGAAGCAGACTCCCCGCTGAGTCAGGAGCCCGATGTGGGGCTCGATCCCAGAACCCTGGGATCATGACCTGAGCCGAAGGCAGACGCTTAACCATCTGAGCCACCCAGGCGCCCCTCATTATACTTTTGACACATCCCCTCCATTTTGTTTTCCTCAACGATGTACAATTCCCCATTAACTGAGCTATAGTTAATGTCTACTGCTTTTAATTTTGCACCAAGAAATCTTCCAAAATACATTCCCCTCCTTTTTTTTTTTTTTTTTTTTGAGTGGGCAACCTTAGAAATTTTTTCAGGACACACTGTGCCTCCTAAACGCTTCCAATCTGATAACTCCCATCACTGAATCTGAGATGTGTGCCAGTTACTGTTTTAGTCATCTCATCACACCTAGCTCATTTCCTACCGGAGAGTAAGTAAAATTTGCAACCTGGGGGCCACAGGCAAAAATTCTATGGGGAGTCTCTGGAGTGTGTCTTTTCGTTGCTATGGTACAATCCTGATGGAAGCTAATCACATCAAGTTTCTTGAAGAAAAAGAAAGGAAAGAAGAAAAAGAAGAAAAGAAAGAAGGAAGGAGTTATACAAATCTGAATGATTTTCTTAAATAGGTTATTCCCCTTTTCAGTCTTTTAAAATGCAGAATGAGTAGCATGCCACAGTCTAATCGGCAGCAGTATAGTTTTGCGGCTATGGTCACGCCAAGCAGAGGGTTGGCAGTAATGATGATGGGCTCATTGTGGGTGCTGAGCATGGGTAGGAGTGTGAATATGAACCCCACAGAGAAAGGAATGTAGTTCAGCATTTCACTTTATGTGATAATTCACAAAATTGCCAGAATCATCAGTCGGTGGGCATTTCCATTATTGTTCTCAGCCTAGTCAGATGCAATAAAAAGGAATGATTTAAATAGTTAAGGCAGCCAAGGAGGAAATTTGGCAGGTTCTGACGCTTCATTCTGGCATTTGATTAGAAACTTATTTGGTGGGGGAAGGTGGCATGTCTCCTGAAATCTTGCATTTAACCTGCACATCTGTGTTTTCCCGTTGCCAGATTTGGGTCTGTTTCCATGCATTTGGTTTTATTCCACCCCTTTCAGAGATTTCCCTTGAACATGAATAAAATCTTCTTGCTTTAATGGATACACACATTTTATGAAGTGCCAGGATTAAATCAACTTTGAAAAAAAAATCGGCCAGAGATCACGTTGTGCAGACAGCTTGAACACACCGAGGAAAATGCTTTTAAATATTGTGAGCCGACGAGGCCATTTAACTTAATCATTGAGGGTTCCCTTTATTCAACAGCCATGACCTATTTAGAACCATGACTCAGCCAGCTTCCCTTATGAGCTTCCTTTTCTTTGCTTTAAAAAAAAAGAAAGAAAGAAGGCAGGAAAGAAAGAAAAAAAGAAAGAAGGCAGGCAAGAAAGAGAGAAAGAAAGAAGAAAAGAAGGAAAGAAAGGTAAAAAAAAGAAGCCATGAAAGAGACAGATCCATGGGGGCTATAGTCTCTTTTCTGGATATTTTAACCCACACATCTTTAGAGAGTTTAAGAAGTTATGTACTACAATTATGGGGCTTATAATGTGAGGACAATTATATAGGTGAGCTGTCCCCATGTTTTTAAAAGTTCTTTTATAAACAAATTTGATTTAAAAAAGTCTTTTTGGGGGCCTGTGTGGCTCAGTCGGTTAAGCATCCGATTCTTGATTTCAGCTCAGGTCATGATCTCAGGGTCGTGAGATCGAACCCCCCATTGGGCTCCACATTGGATGTGCTCAGCCAGGAGTCTGCTTGAGATTCTCTCCCTCTGCCCCTTTTCTCCCCCACCCTCACCCCGCTCACACATTCTCTCTCTCAAATAAAGAAATAAACCTTAAAAAATTTTTAAAAATTTTTAAAAATTAAAAAAAACCTCCTTCCTTCATTTCATCATTTAGCTCCGCTGCTCCTCCTTCAGCCAGCACGGTGCCTTCTGCAACACTCCTACTTAGCTCCTGTGGTTCCGGTGCCCGTGCATGCTCCACCTATATGGCTTCCTGACTGGTTTCTCTGCCTGGAGTCTCCTTCCCATCCTCGACCCTCCTATCAAGTTCATTTTCCCAAAACACAGCTTCTTGATGTCACTTCTGCTCAAAAACTTTTGCAACTCCTCTTTGCTTTTCTGAGCAAGTTAAACTCTTTATTGAGACATTCAATATATTCTACAAACCAAACCCAATTTACATTTTCCGTGTTTTAAAGTATTGTTTCTCTATTTTGAGCTGATTTCTTTCAGTCACATGGGTCTGCTCTTGTTCTCTGGCTCTCCTATTTCCCTCCTTCATCCCTCATTCCATGATGCTCTTCCTCCCTTTTCTGGGTTATTCCCAGGTTTTCTGGTCCCAAGTAAAACCTCAGCCTCCTCTTGTGAAGACAGTCACAGTCCCAAGGAATCATTTCTTTAAGGGCAAGGGACTTTTCTTGGGATCGTTAAAAATAGTTCCCACTAATTGTTGGGTGCCTTTTCAAATTTTGTTTGTTTGTTTGTTTGTTTTTTCCCTAGCTGGTGTACATTCTGCATGATGGAAAGATTCTGGAGGGCCTCTGAAACTTATTTTTAAAGTTCTCTCAAACTCTTAATGCAAAGCCTTTCTCTGAAAGGCTGAAGGATGGGTGAACAGATCAAGCCATATGAATGCCTTCATCTGTTTAAGGAAAAGGAAATTCCAAAAGTTAAGTGACATTGTTTTCACTCGTCCACCTTCAGGTGTGCGGCATTCACCAACCCAGTCCCTGCTTTGACTCTCTTGTGACACCAAAGCCCTTCTGCTTCTCAAAGTCAATGTGCCCTCACTCGACACCTTTCTCATTCACTTTGAACCCAACCTGCTGGCTGATGTGTCCTTTGGTCTGGCTAGATGGACTTCTATGTACCTTTCCCTCTGCCATGTCCACCCTTTCCCACACTTCATTGAAAACACCTTTCTGATTTCTTTCTAAGAGAAAGAAGAACCTGCATTCACTCCGTCACCAAATATTTTTTCCAACCTGTCAGCTAGGCACCGTGCATGATGCAGGAAATGGAATGGTGAATAAGATAGGCAGGGTCCCTGCCCACCATACACTGACATTCTGGTGGGGGAAATAGACAAATAAAAAAATTAGCCTCAAAGTAAACACTGCAAACTGTGGAAAGGGCTTGACTTGAAACAGGGTACTGATACAGAGATGAATGGGGAAGGTGGGGAGCATGCAGGAGAAGAATGTATGCCCATTTTAGACAGAGAGTCAGGGAAGACCTCCCTAACACAGGAGGCTGAGACCTAAGGATAGGAGGAAAATGGATTCCACAGCTTGTTCGGAGCTTAACCAGTGTGGTGATAGCACCGTGAGGAGGGGTGAGTGGTGTATGATGATGGTGGGAGGGAAGCAGGGCCAGATCACGTAAGTTTTACAAGCTGTGAGAAGGAGGTTGGATTATAATCTCAGAACACTGGAAGTAGGGTTCCCAGATAAAATACGGAACACCCAGTTACATTTGAATTTCAGATGAATAACAAATGATTTTTGAGCTTAAGTATGTTCCAATTACTGCATGTGACATGCTTATACTAAAAATGCATTCATTGTTTATTTGAAATTCAAATTCAACTTGGCATCCTGTTCTCCATTTTTTTTTTTTTTGCTAAGTCTGACAACCCTAATTGAGGGGCCGCTGAAAGGTTTTCAGTAGGCAAATGAGGCAATCCAATTTGTATTTTAAGAAGATCCCTTTGGGTGTTGTTTTTTGGAGAATGGTTTGGAGGGTAGCAAGAGTTAAATGAAGGCAGAAGTTCAAGGAGACTAGTTAGGTTACAATAGCATCCCAGAGAAGGGAACTAGTAGTGGTCTGGCCCTAGAAGACCAGTGCTTCTCAAACTTTCGTGTGCATAGGAACCATCTAGAGATCTTGTTAAAAGGAAGACTTAAGGGGCGCCTGGGTGGCTCAGTTGGTTAAGCGACTGCCTTCGGCTCAGGTCATGATCCTGGAGTCCCGGGATGAAGTCCCGCATTGGGCTCCCTGCTCGGCAGGGAGCCTGCTTCTCCCTCTGACCCTCCTCCCTCTCATGCTCTCTGTCTCTCATTCTCTCTCTCTCAAATAAATAAATAAAATCTTAAAAAAAAAAAAAAGGAAGACTTAATTCAGAAGATCTGCAGTGGGATCTGAGATACTGCATTTCTGATTAGTTTGCAGATGGTGCTGACCTTGCTGGTTCCTAGATCAAAGCTCATCAAACTATGGCCCATCGGCCATTTTTATAAATAAAGTTTTATTGAAACACAGCCATGTCCACTTGTTTCCCTTTTATCTTTGGCTGTTTGCTGGTTTCATGCTATGATAGCAGAATTAAGTAGTTGCAACAGAGACTCTATAGCCCTCAAAATCTAAAGATATTTACTGCCCAGCCCTTCCCTAAAAAGTTCACTAACCCCTGCCATAGACCACATTTCGCTACTGTAAAAGTCTAGATTCAGGTGATTACCATGAAGATGGAGAGAAGTGGGCAGATTTAAGACACATTTGAGAGCACTGAGCGTGGTCTACCCTGGTTCATTAAGCACTCCTCTCTGATGGGAGCCCAGGTACCCTGAACTGCATAAAGATGCATAATCTCTAAACCTAAGCTGTTGTGACAGTTGAGAACCTGGCTAATCAATATTGATTCATCTTAGAAATATTTACCCCCTGCGTTCTAAGCTCAAGGGGTTCTACTCAGCACACATTTAAGCATATATAGAAATCCATCGACGCACAAACATAAATGTTAGTGTAAAGATACTATGGAATAGCACCTGGAAGAATCATTTGTCATGTAAGCAAAAAATTGAAGCTGACTCCTGCTTGTACTTACTGCCGGCTGATTTTCTACCTCTCCCACCTGAACTTCCACGATCTCTATTTTCTCGTGGCGGGAGGGTGTCTTTGTAGTAATTCTGGGAGGGGATACTGAGGCAGAGTATTATCACCCCTCCTATCACTCCATCCCTTAGTACAAAACTAGCCTTTCCCCACCCTCCTCTCTATCTCTTAAGGGAAGGGAATATCTGATGCTCACGTAAGAGGGAGATCACTTTAAAATGAAATAGAAGATGATTTTAGAAAGCAGAAGAGAAAGACCAGTTTTATGTGCAACTTTTTTTGGGCATTCATTTAGAATTCTTAGAATTCCCACTCTGACAGACCTCCCCCCCCCCCAATAGCCCATGGCAAGAGGCTCGTGTAATACCACACAAGGTATGGTATTTCTCTTGTGTCACACACCTCTAAGGCAATGTCCTCCAACAAAGTCCCAAAATGACTTGTTGTTTAAAGGCCATTCCAGGGTTGTTAAAAGTTGTGAGTTTCTGGAAATGGCTTTGAGTATTTTAGATTTCTAGGATGTTACTTTTATTTTCATTATTTTTTTAAAGTAAGCTCCATGCCCAGTGTGGCACCCAGTGTGGCGCCCAACGCGGGGCTCAAACTCACAACCTCGAGATTAAGACCTGAGCAGAGATCAAAAGTCTGACGCTCAATGGACTGAGCCCCCCAGGCACCCCAAAGATGTTATTTCACGCACTGACGTAGTAACATCAAATGGTGGCCTAATGATGCATTAACATCAGCCAGTTAATTTCAATTTCTGTGGAACATAATTGACATCTAGATCACAATGTCACATGTAGATGGCTACCAGGCTTTCTAAAGAGTAGAGGGAAGGAAGCTGGTTTGTCTAGTTAGAGCCCGTGTGGCTCTGTCGTGTTCCTAATGTTATTATACATATTTCTGTTAAATGTGCCTGCTATTCCTTTTCCCCATCCGGACATTGCATAACAATAACAACCACAAATATGAGAGATTAAACTTGTGGAGGAGGCTGATCCATTGGACTCAGAAGGCTGAAGTTGTTCAAGGATAATGAGTCCAAGAGGACCTGGGCTGTTGCTTGCATTCACAGCAAAACTTGAATCTCAGGCCCCATTTCCACAAAGGCCAGGTGCATTAGGCAAAACTCTTCATTCCAATGGATGTATTTATGTCAGAATCCAAACAAATTTTCACTTAATTATTGAGCATTGGCAGGTTTGGAACGCCAAGTTGAAAGTGGAGGTGTTCGCCCCATGATTTAATGGATTACATTCTTTTGCATGGGAGTGAAAAAGGCATAAGGCTGAAAAAAGTGCTCTTGAGATTTTAATCCCTTCCTTAAATTTTAGATATTTCAACAAACCTGTTTAAATGTCTTACTGCAATGCCTAAGTGCTGAGGCATAGATGAGAGATAAAAAAGAGACAAATAAAGGAAAAAAAGCTTCCTTTTCTGGAGGAAGTACAAGAGGAGAAAAGGAAGAAAGCAAGAGTGCCAAGGGATTTTGAAATACGGGGTTGTCTGAAAGGAGAGAGATTGGAAGGAAGGTTGGAGACGAAAGATCTGGTCGGCCTCAGGTCCTGGAAGCTTTATGAAAGGAGTGTTTTATAGGGAAGAAATCATTAAAAGGATTCACACATCCATTTGCATGAATTAGCCAGCCCGGGAGAGTGTCTGAAATGCATTTCGAGAGCTGACCTGAACTGAAGGTCACTGATTTCCCCATGACATCAGCGCAGCCCGAGTGGAGTTACATTAACAAACCTTTCCAGCCAGTGTTGAAAGATCATCGCCTCCAATTATCTGCATCTCGCCCATGGACTGGTCGTTCTAAAAAAAGCGAAGATAATATTTCACTGTACAAGAAAACCTTTGCAGCACATTTTCACCGTCTACCCAGCTCGCGGCTAGATTGCGCCTGACAAATGCAGCACAAATAGCTGGTACAGATTCCTGGTTGCCCCTGGTTACCGGGAGCCACTGGCCCGCTACTGTGCTGGAGACAAAGCATTCTGACGGCTCCAGGAGGGGAGAGACTCTGCGGAGAGGGGATGATAAAAGGAGTGGAGAGAAAACCAACAGACCTAATTTTGGAACACAGAAATGATGGGAGGTGCCTGAGCCTATCCTGAGGCAGATGGAATTGGGGAAGGCAGTCATACTCCCGGACCTCCCTGGGTGGATGGGGTTACGGGAGGGGCCCCCAGAAGTGGACCACACATTTGTCTGCTAGGCCACCAAGCCCCAGTCCTCTGCCTCAGTGGGGAGCAATCAGATGGTGGTTCCCAAAGAAATTAGGCGCCTCCTCTATTCCTACCAACACAGGTCCAGCCCCTCATCTGATGTTGAGGGCAATTCTAACAGTTCACACAGATCAAGAACTATTGCACTTAGACCTTCAGGGGTGAATGAAGAAGCCTCAGGAAATTTCTGCAGGCCCAGGAATATGTTTAAGAGACTTCTCACACCAATTCTACTAGAAGTCATGAGTATTCACTTCCATGATGGTTATATATCATACATCATCCTGTCCTAATTAAACCACACACACACACACACACACACACACACAACCAAATATGGATTGTTACATAGTGCCTATCGCAACAAAGTAACATGGAGGCAGAACAGGAAACGGAGCGGGCAACTTGTTTTCTGGCCTCACTGGGGAGACACAGCAAAGGGACTGATGCAGATACCCTACAGAGTGTGGCTTCATGACCAAGCCAGACCTTTCCAGCAATAACCTGAGGGAGAAGGTGACGGTGCAGGCACTTCATGCAGGATGTGCTGAACCAGGAAACATCTTAGGTCACCACTGTGGCTTTTTTTAGCTCAGGGCTTTCCTCTCTTATTCTGGCAAAAAGCCTCCTCCTCTCTCCTCGGGCATGGGGCGGAGCGAGTGTGGTTCATTCCCTAAGGGCCAGGTGGGGCCAGGCCTTACCTAGATAAACCAGCTATGCCTGAAGCTACATTCGGCCTTTGACTTTCCAGCTACTGAAGCCAATTTGTTCCCTTATGAATGTTCTTGGGTTGGTTTGAATGAGGATTCTGTCACTTGAAACTGAAGTCTCTATCTCGGCATGGAGCTACTTTGTCATAGAACTGGTTATCTAGGAAGGTAAAAAGCAGCTAAATAACCAATATAACAGTTTCACCACGGAAGCAGCTTTTGTCTTTTTACCTTACTGCTCGAGAGGGGGAAAATAATGACCTTAAAATGTTTTCACTTTCACTTGGTAAAGCATTCACTCTTTACAGCAACGGAGTAGAGAGGATGCCCACTAAGTAGATAAGTCCAATAATTTTCTTCTTGTGGGAACTGATCTCAAAAGGAGAAAGTCAAAGAACATCCAGAATTCACAGATCTCTTGCTGTTTTTGAACGGGCATTTATAACCATACATTCACAAGCAGTCCTGCAGTAGGTTAGGAACTTGTCAAAAATGTCAAAGAGGAAGATTTTCTTATCACTTGTAGAGGTGTTGAGATATAGGAGTTAACACAGGGGCCCTGTCTGCATATTAGACTCAAATGTGTTGTTAATAGCAGCAGAAAAATAAAATTTCAATACCTCCAGAGGACGGAGGTATGCAGAATTGGATGCAACTACTAAGCCACAAAGTTTAACGTAACAAATGAGATTTACCCACTGCCAATCAGAGTGAACTTCATAATAATTCTATTGTCATCTTCATTCCATTGATTAAAAACAAAAAATACAATATATCAGAAGGCTAAATAATGTGCTGTAAGTTTCACCTTCAGCGTGTTGCCAAGCAAGTCTTAGTTCAGAAGACCTTACTTAAGAGTCCAAGTTTATAACATGTTTTTATTATTAGATTTGTCGTTAACTCATCTGGAACTTATATCTTCCAAGTGTCTGTTATAGTCAATTGTCCCAATATCACTTACTGAATTGTTTGGGTTTCTTCCCCTACTGGTTGGAAATGTCATTTTTATCATATCTTTCATTCTCGTATGTGAGGGTCAGTTTCTATACTCTTCTGTTTCATTAGCCTAAATGTCCATTTTAGCATCCAAACCATACTGTTAAATTATTATAGCTTTCTAGTGTGTTTTAGTATCTGGTAGTGTAAGTCCCATTTTTGTGTTCTTTTTAAAAAATTGTCTCGGCTATTTTGTACATTTATTTGCCTATTTGCTGGGCTGTTACGAAGATCAAATGAATTAATATATACTGATCATTTAAAACAGAGCCTGGCACATGGTAAGTACTCAGTAAATGCTGGATATGATTCATTTCCCTCCCTCCCCCTCTTCCTCCCTCTCTCCCTTCCCTACTTCCTTCCTTCCTTCTTTCCTTCTTTCCTTCCTTCCTTCCTTCCTAGGAAATGGTCACTCCTCAGACCTCTTTGGTACACTGGAGTCTGGAGCTCCCCTGGTTTAATGACTCCAGCAAAGAAGACTTTCATGTCTTGCTGGGTTGGAGAAGGGAACTTATAGTATCATCTTCTTCATTCATACCCTCCCCATCCCCTTGATGCTTTTAGCACATTCCTCCATCACCCCATCTTCTAAGAACCTAGTGACTAACTTGTGAGCCTTTCAGGAGTTCTGTGGCACAAATCCTGTACTTCTCATCAACAGTTCCCTCCATAGGCATTTAGAATTTCACTTTCTCTATTCTGCTGAGTCAGTGCCCTTCCTTAAACAGTTTTGCCTCCCAAAAACCACTGACATCTCTTGCCCACTGAGGTTTTCTCCCCATCTCTTTGTCCTTGCACATATATACTTCCGTTTCTTTCTTTACTGGCATTTTGGTGGGGTTTCAGGAGGGAATAGAGCTAATTGTATGTATTCAATCCACTGTGTTTAACCATGATATTTTTCTAATGGTTCAAAAGCATCCTTATATTCCTAGGATTGATGTATTTTTTAAAACATCACTGGTTTTTCTTTGATAATATTTTATTTGGGATTATTCATCTTCTTCATAAGTCAGATGGGTTTATAGTTTTAAAGCAAAGTTATATTATCCTATACAATGCATCAAGTGGTTACTTACTTTTTTTCTATGCTCTAGAAGAGTTTGTGTAGGAATGGATTGATGGGTTTTGCTAAGGTTCAGTAGAGATCAGTATAGGTATTATTTAACTCCCAACTTACAAACCAGGAACCTGAGCAATGAGCATTTACATAACTTGCCCAAAGAGGAGTTGCTAATAAGTGAAGGGTTCTAGTTCAATCCTAGAATTGCTGGCTCCATGTTATTCTGGTGTAACCTACCATTGCCCTTTATGCCCAGTATTCCTACAAGAGAGAAGCACATAATACGTCTTGGAGAGGAATCTAGAGAAGGAGTGGGTCCTGCTTATACTAATGAAGTGAAATACATAAGCTCAAATGGCCAAGAGAAGTCGACAACTTGGTAGAAATGCTGGCAGCGGTTATGTAGACTTAAAGAGCCAAGGAAATCTCTGGTATTTAGTCCAGGCTTCTTTGGAAGAAATATTTTGGAAATTTACTAGTTTAGGTGACCTGATCTCCAGGTACCAAGGGGCATGCCCAAGCAGCCCCACAGGTGTGACAATTCCTCCTATGGAGACTTTGGACTGCTTAGATAATGTTTAGAAAAAACCAGTACTGAGCAAGAATAAATATCCTGAGCTCCTGTCCTTTTGAGGAACAGGAAGGGGAAAAGTAAGGAAAATAAATAAACAGAAGAACCACTCTCTAAGCCATTCGTTTTCAAAGTCAGACAGTTGCTTCAAAATCTGTACACACAAAAGCTTTCTCAGTATTCTCAGCCACCACAGATCCCTTAACTTTGCTTTTCCTCCCTATTTGTCTTATCTTTCCTCTCAGCTATTCTGTGCTTAGTAAGGTCATTGATCCTATATTAAATGGAGATGCAAAACAAAAACCAGAAATACTTCATTATAAGGAGGTTTAATGACCAAACTGGAGAGTTTCTGATTAAAATGGTGCAAACCACTAATTACTATTAATTTTTTTAACTCTAATAATCTGATGCCAAGTCAGAGAACAAGGACAGGTGAATGGGTTCCAGTATCCCCGGTTTTCTTTTCAACCAGTGGTTGATGTAAGACAGGACTCTTAATTGGATCCCTTAGTCCTTTAAGCTGCCTGAGGTCAGAGAGGAGGGCACGGTGTGGTCAGAGCCTGCGTGGCTTCTGGGCCCCTTGGTTCAAGCAGAACAATTCCACTTGTCTCTCTTAAATCAATTGGATTCAAAGTGAGATGGTGCAAGCAAAAAAAAGTTTGAAAACCATCGTGTTAGTGTTTTCTCCTTTGAAATTGACTGACTTTTTGGTTTCCTGTTCATTTAAATACCCATCTGCTTCTGAGATCGTTTGTTTAGGAACTCATTCTTACAACCTATGGGGCGGTGGGGGGGGGGGCGAAGGGTATGCTGTGGAAAGAAGAATGTGGAGATTAAGCGACCAGGTGGCTGGGCTCTCCAGGTCCCCTCAAGGCCCAGACTGCCTGGGTTCCACTCACAGCCCCACCGTCTATGAGTTGTATGACCTTGAGGAAGTTACTTAACATCTCAGTGCCTCAGTTTCCCTATTTATAAAAAGGGTATATTAATCATTCCTACCCCTTAAGATTATTGGAGGACTAAAGGAATTCATGTGCATTCAGCACTTAGAAAAGTGCCTGGCATGTAAAAATTAGCAGTATGTAAAGTAGGCCCTATATTCTCCTAAGAAACTTGCAAATCTTCCTGGTGTCCTAGCATTTGACTTTGTGATGTATTCTTTGTTCAGCTCACTCAGCGTATTACTGCTCCGCTGCTGCCGTGCGCTCCGTGGTTAGGGTTTCCCGAGGCTAACTGCTACCCATGAGGCATGTGGGTAAGGAGAACTCATGTCCTTGCACTGCCACTTTGTATCCTGGCTGGAGCTTTGGTTAAAAACGACCTCATATGTGTTTTCTTTTGGGGTTTCTCAATGACCTCCCAGTTCCCACGCTGTGGTGTCGGACGCTTTCCAGTGGATCATTTGGTGAGCATAGATTCTGTCATTCCACTTTGCTGTTTTCATCCTTCTCCTCAACAGGCAGAAGCCGCTTGGGAGATGGTGCTCTGACCCACTTTTGTACTTAGCTCTCATTAGATCCTTGTGGGAGACATTTACAGTCAGTAGAGCAAGGAGTTAACCTTGAAACTCCCTTACAAGATGGTGGCAGAAGGTCTGTGGTAGAACATGAGAATGGAAGGCTGGGTTTCTGATCTCTTTCCAGACCCAGCAGCATTTTTACCTTGGGGAATCATGGGCTACCCTAATTCCCTTCTATGAATCCACCATTTTAGCTTAAAGTAATCTAAAATTGATTTTTGTACTACTTGTAAACAAAAGAACCTCAACTAAGATACCATACTAATTTACAGGACAAATCAGTATTTGCAAATTTTGATAAATAGTACTAGTGACAAATTACTTGTGACACATCTCATCACTGTTGATGAACACCACTGCTCTGCACTGAGACTCCAAGAGTTCCCGGCACAGAATCTACTGCATTATCCTCCATGTCTTAGCTCATGGTTGTTCACACCGCATTTCTCCATCTTTCTTCACATGGGTAATTTGTACTCTTTGATCAAGACTCAGTTCAGGCATCATCTCTTCTAGGAAGCTTTCCTAGAGCCCCCTGGACTTTATATGTGTCCCAATAACATTCTATACAGATCTGCATGTCAATAGACCATATCCAGCCGGAGTTTTTTTGTGAATGTAGCAATCGCCAATAGAATGGAAATTCCTTCAGCATAACAGCCTTACTGTCATCCTAACTGTACCCTCTGTTGCTGGCACATCGTGGGCATCCGGTGTTTATGGAGCCATACTAAAGTATCTGAGTACATGTGTTAGCTATATTTTTAATACCTCTTCTCCTACTCACTTAGACAGCAAGTGTTCTCGGGCAGCACTTGGTTTCTATTCCTTTAGGTTCTTTCTCCAGCTGTCCAGAAGCCTGAAGGACCTTATTATTCAATGGGAGTCAGAGAAAAATGAAAACTATAAACAAACACATGAGAAAATATCTGTAAAGCTCAACTGAGAAGGACTTAAATAAAGCTGATTTGAGTAACTTGAAAGATGGGACGACTGGAAAAATGTAGACCTTCCTCTGTTATGTCTGATTCACATCCAAATGATATTTCTTTAATCTCATACTCTTACTATCTCAGTTCCCAGTCTCCTCAATATTTTTAAAAAACTAAATGCCCATATCTGTGTGAGTTCTGAACACTAGAAATATGAAAATATGATTTATTAAGATATCTTCATAACAGGAATTCACTTCATGATTAGAAAAAGATACATTTTTAAAGCCAAACTAGTGTTTTAAGCAGGAAAAAACCCATATAGGTTAGCATGTACAATTTCACTCATTTGAAAGTACACATGTATTTTGCATTTCCTGAATTTGGTGTGTCTAACTTTGCAAACATGATGTGACTTTATTCGAAGACAAAATGGCCTTCTGCTTAATGACAATGATTTATTACTCCATTGTGATTGGTATTCTACTCCAGCCAGTCTCCAAGAGGGGTACTGGTTAGGTAAGCGTACTCTCCACCCAACAGAGAAAGGCTCTTTTCTTTCTGAGAAATAAAGGGGAGCTGGGTTGGAAGAAGGGGCCACAGTGATGTGAAGAATCTATAGGCAGGGGAGAATAATGAAGGGTCACCAAAAAAACAAAAAAGAGAGAGAGAAAGAAAGAAAAGAAGAAAAGAAAAGAAAAGAAAGGAAAAGAGAGAAAAGAAAAGAAAGAACAGAAAAAGAGACCAGGGAGAAGAAAGTGGACATTTATTTTAATTTAGCTATAAAGGACCCCAGGAAGGAGGAAACACAGTTTGCAAACAGATCCAGTGACTTCGCTTTACATGAACGCTGAAACCTTGAAGCAGGATATCCTTCTGTTTTGAATCTTGGTATGGACTGTTGTTTTGGTTTATGTTTTTAAATTATGGATCAGAAGGACAAACAAGTGGAGCCTCTTGAAACATCTGAGTGACCCCAAAAGACTTCAGTAAAATCTGTGCTTTAAAATGTGGGTGGCCATATCCCAGTGGTTGACTCTTCCTTGGAAGACCATTTTCTCCATACAATTTTTTTCCTCCTAAATAACCCAGGGAAGACTTATAATTATATTATAAAATATATTATAATAAAATAATATATTATAAAATATAATAAAATAATATATTATAAAATATATTATAATAAAATAATATATTATTTAAAAAACCAATTGAAAATAGTTGGTCAACAGTAATGAAATCTTTTTTTTTTTTTTTTCAAGATTTTATTTATTTGACAGAGAGAGACAGCAGGAGAGGGAACACAAGCAGGGGGAGTGGGAGAGGGAGAAGCAGGCTTCCCGCGGAGCAGGGAGCCCGACGCGGGGCTCGATCCCAGGACCCCGGGATCATGACCTGAGCCGAAGAGCGTCGCTCAACGACTGAGCCACCCAGGCGCCCCAACAGTAATGAAATCTTAAACCAGCTTTCATGAACTAGTTTTAGATTGCCAGGGGAAGGAATGGTGAACAGGAAGGACCAAGGGAGAGAACAGATAGCAGACAGCATGCCAGAGAAACCTCTAGAACCCACACCGATTTTGGCATTAAACTTGGATCTATCTTCTTTCCCACCCAATTGTACTCTGGGTCCAAAAAGTTCTGCGATCTCGTGTCACTTCTCCGCTCAAAACATTTCTGAAGGTGCCATGCCTGCAAAATGGTGTCTGATTTTTTTTTTTTTTGCCACCCTCAGAGCCAGGCAAGAGGCCCCTGCATATCACAAACACCAAAACACAAAGACATTTGCTTTTTTCTTTTTGGTCTTGTAAGGAAATTTCTGGAAAATTCTGTAACTGTTTGAGCTAATGAGAATTATGCGACAGGGACATGTGTGCTGAACTGGGCTTTGCCCTCTACCCCCTTATAGGGTCAAGTTTGTGGGGGGGTTCAGAGAGGATGGTGGTGGAGAAAAGCACAGCCTTATCTTGGGAAACCAGAAAAAGAGGGGCTGATATTTTTTCAAGTTGGCCATCCTAAATCACCCAAAGCAGGTGTCTCAGAGGCCAAACTCCCCAAATAACTGTGTTCCCTCCTACCTCTCTGCTCAGAAGGTATCATCTTGGAGGCACCTGAATCAGGAAAAAAAGGCACAAGGGAGAAGAGCCTAACCTCCCCCAAGTCCCTGAAGAGCTTAAGTGGGTCATTCTCATGCAGGTTTTAGGCAGGCTCAGTCACCACCCAGGAACTGGTCCTGAGCCCAGCTTCTGCCCTGCCCTGCCCAGCAGACACACAGCTCTGCTCAGGCTTGCAGGCTGAAGGGATGAGTACAGCTCCTTTAGCCTCCAGCTCAGGTGATCTGGGTAGACACATGAGCCTGGCCATGGACAAAGCTATAAAGCTTCAAAACCTTAAATATTTAGAAATATGGTATGTGACTACATTTATAATTTTGCCTGGGGCCCCGTAAATATTAGAGGCAAGGCTGACTTTGAGAACCATTTACTGAACATTTACTAAGTGCCAGGCACTACTCGAAACACATCATGTACATGAATCCTAGCAAAATCCCATGAGGTACCATCCAGCAGCCATACTCCTTGGTATTTACCCAAGGAGTTGAACATTTATGTCCACACAAAAACTTGCACTTGAATGTTTCTAGTAGTTTTATTCATAATTACCAAGATTTGGAAGCAACGGAGATGTCCTTCAGTATGTGAGAGGATAAATAAACTGTCGTACATTCAGACAATGAAATATCACTTGGTGCTAAAAAGAAATGAGCTATCAAGCCATGAAAAGACATGGAAGATGGTTAAATGCATATTACTAAGTGAAGATGCCAATCTGATGAGGGTATATACTCTATGATTCCAATCCTAAGACATTCTGGGAAAGGCAAAACTATGGAGATAGTAAAAGATCAGTGGTTACCAGAGGTTGGTGAGGGTGGGGGGAGGGGAATGAATAGGTGGACCACAGGTGATTTTGAGGGTAGTATAAATACTCTAGGATACCATAATGATAGATACATGTCATTACACGTTTGTCCAAACACATATGGGTGTCAATGTAGGCTCATCAGTTGTAACTCTCTGGTGTAGGATGTTGATAGCGGGGGAGGCTGTGGTTGTGTGGGGTCAGGGGGTACATGAGAACTCTCTGTACTTTCCCCTCAATTTTGATGTGAACCTAAAACTGCTCTAAAAGTCCATTTTAAAGAAATCCTATGGGGTAACAGGCACTGTTATCACCCCAATTCAAGTAACTTTGCTAAGTAACACTGCCCAAGTTGCACAGCTGGAAAGTGATGGAGCTGAACACAGGATAACCCTCTGTCTTGCTCCAAAACCTCCACTTAACCAATACATTCTACAGCTTTTCTCTCGGGTCTGATTAGAATCTACCTTTTCATGTGACTCCGCACTAGACTTCCTCTCCCCCAGAGGTGCTTGTAATGAGCACATGAATCCCCCGCACAGACCATGATCCCACCTGGAGTGGGACCTGAGAGTTGGCATTTCTAGCGAGCTCCCAGGTGACAGGGAGGGGGCAAGTCCACAGGCCACACTCTGAGTCCTCGGGGTCTATGTTCCACCTGCTGGCCAAGTCCAGCACACACTTGCATTTTATCATCGTATGTCTTGTGGATGCGCCCTCCATCCAGAATGTCTTTCTGCCATGTCTCTGCTTGTCAAAATCATAACTTCCCTAGACATACAAACTAAAAATCTACTCTCATTAGAAGCCATCACCTGATCCTCATCCCACCACCACCATCAGCCAGAATTGATTTCTCCTGCCAAGATGCTTCCTTCGCATTAAGCACCGATTCCTACCGCCCTTGTTATACTCCTCCTCCTTGCTCATTGTCTATGCATCTGTTCACTTCTGCTATTCTAAAAGCAACTTGAGGATAGAGACTTTAGATCTTCCATTTTGTATGTTCTTTAGCACTGAGCAGGTGCCTTGCATGCAGAAAGGAACATGATGTGTTCCCCTTTTCTGTAAGGTGGGGACAATAACACCTACTTGTTTGGATTGTTGTGAGATTTAAGTTAAATGTCATATGTAGAGTGCTTTGCCCACAGTAGGCAAATACTTATTTAATGAATTGAATTTTCCTTTTCTGTTATCCATAAAAGGGAAAGGGGAGGGTGTGGGAGTGAATTAATGACAAAGCCAGGCCTACCCCAAAGTAACTTTTATTCGTGTGATTTTTCCACTCTATCAAGCTCTACATGTAACTAAAATTTATCGGTATTTACAGAAGAAACCTGGAGTATTATTTCCTGGTTCACATTTTCTATGCAAATCATTGACTCAAGTTCAATTAGGGCTTACAGATAAAAGGAATAAATGTGTCCTTAAATCGTGGTAGAGTATAAGGTAATGTACATAATACATTTAATGTACATGCAATGTACATATGTAACTGAGTTACATAGACATACCACTATTCAAACAACCAAATTTAAAATTAGGTAATGGTTTCCACGTAACAGGATTGTACAAGAAGAAATGATTATGACCACACAATGATTGCCTTAACCCATTATTCACCAGGACACCTTGGCAAACTCACTCGATTTCTCATTTACTTCATCTGAAAAATGGGGATAATACTGCCTGCCTTACTTGCTTCTCAGAACTCATGTCAAGAGCAAGCAGATTGCCGATGCATGCAAACGCTATGAAAAAAATGGAACAAACGTTTTATGTGCAAAATTGCATTAACAATATCCTCGGCCTAAGACAAAGCTGGAGGGAAAAGGCAATTTATACGGACTACAAAGAAAGTAGAATACCAAATGTCAAGCATTTCACCTACTATTACTATATTTTAGGTTTACGGTTTTGCTCCAACTTCTCCAGGTATTTGATGAGACACGAGTATCACGTGAGAAAGTCCGAGAGCAGAATGCTTCTAGAGCCACCTTTTATTTTTCAGAATAAGAAAAGATGGTTTATGTGATGTAGGCATGTTGATTGGCAGTGCAGGCTTGCAAATTCCTTCAGTATTAAGTCATGTCTTCAAAACTGGGTGGGGCGCTGAGTTATTAAATTTTTTCTTTGCCTCTGGAGGCCAGGGCTTGGAAGTAGCTGGAGACTACATGTGAACTGAGCTGGGTGGTCTCGGGAAAATTCTGTGTAAACAGCGTTGCTCATCTAAAAGTAGCACAATACACTGCACATCTGTCTGTCCATATTATACAAACAGAATCTGGACTCCATTAATGTGCCTGAGGAATAAATTATTCTCTAATAAATGTTTTTATAATCACAGTGGAAAGGAAGGTCCAGGACAGCAAAGGAAATGAGACTCTGCCATACCAATTTGTTGGCGGAAGCCTGGCAGGGGAGTGGGAGAAGGAAGTGGACCACAGCTGTGTCTGACTTAAAGCGGGCATGCCTTCTTTAACATGGGAAAGGTGGGGTTCCATAAAGACGAAGGTACGGGAGAGCACCTTATTCTGTACTTGCCAATGAGCAATGCCAGATCGCCCAGGGAAGGTGGCTTTGCTCTCAGTTCCTGCCAGATGATCAAAGAATAACTTTTTAATGACGCATCCAACTAAGGGTGTAGACCTGACAAGCTCAGTGCCCCCAAAATCAGAATGTCCACATGAGGCGACCTGACAGGGCCAGCAGCTAAGGAACAGGGCACTTGGGCCATCTGATTGCTCATGCATAAATACCTACTCTTCTTTCTTTACCCCCATCAAGTATCTGTTGTCACTGGTTGATGACACGAGGGCCTTTGCTTTGTAGGGGCAGCAGGAGAAGTTGTTTGAGTCAGAGGTGGCAGGGAAGAGAGAAGAGGAGGCTGGAGGCTAATACGACCACTGTTCTCCGCCTGGTTCCTTTAACCGCATTTGAGCCCTGATGTTGGAGGACTGAACTGCTTCCATTAGAGACTAAGATTCTGGGAGGGGTCAAAGATCTGCAGCTGGGCTCATTTACAACTGTTTGGGGCACCTGCCTCTGTGGGCAACCTGGCCCTGCCCCCCCGGTACCTGCAGCACTGGCAGTTTCCGGAGCTCCCCCGGCACGGACACGGCACTCACAATAGGCACTGTTAGCAATGGCCTCGCTAATGACCTCAGAAGGCGCTTCTCAGGCAGAAACATGAAAAGCAGGACCTGCAGCGGGGGCTGGCGGAGGAGGTGTCAGATGCCCTGGAGTAACGCCAGCTGATGGACTGACTTAAAGACACACATGAGGACCCTCTTGGGAACTCTCAGAAATAACTGAAGAGCAAATTCTCGATTGGGCAGGTGGGAAAAGTGTAACCCCAATTCAGCATACTTTGGCATACCCATACCTGGATCTACTTTTGTAGTTACCGACGGGTAATGCCAAAGGTGAAAGCTGCATAGAAAATGACATTGGCGTTTCAGAGACTTCAAATATTTATTAGGCGTTTATATCATCTTCCCCTGATCACATCAAATTCATTTGCTGTAAAGTTCACGATGTCCTTAACATCATGGAGTTCATGAGACTATTTCCTATTACGGCACCTCGGTTTTTACTTTAAAAATTTTAAGGGGATGATTTTTCTTGTTGTTGTAGTTTTAAAATTTCATTATATTTTGATAAGTTCCCGTGACTTCTGCTTCTTGCCAAGATGGAATAACAAAGACCAGATTTTAAAAAAAGCAAAGCATAAGCAACAACAGTGTCAAGATACTGGATGTCAGGCAACAAAGAAGAGCGATCCCTAAGACAGGAACAAACAAAGTTGGCCCTATGACTGGCTGGCTAACTGTCTTGGTAGAGTTTTCAGGCCACAGCATAGGGAAGGAGAACCCTGGTGGAGACTGGGAGATGGAGTGGAGGGGATGGAGCTGAGTGTCCTGGGAGAACCCGACAGCTAGTTCTCAGGATAGGATATTGGAGAGAAGGGCTGCAGAAGGAGAACCAGCAGAGCATGCAGCAGATCTGCAGATGCAGTTGAAGAAACTGCCTGTGCCAAGGAAAGAACCATCTAAACGGATTAGAGAGAACAGTGCCCAACATAAGCAGAGCCAAGAAGAGTGCCTGCCCCAGGAGAAGGGTTAATCCCACGACCGACGGGGAGTTGGGTAGGGTACTCTGGAGGGTCTTGCCTCCGTGGTGAAGAATCACTAGCCCTAGCGTGAGGTTTGCTCTGGACCCACCTAACAAATCGAAAAAGCAAGATCTGAAATGATCCAACTGCTTCCAAGTAACAACTGCATCTCAAAACAAGGCTCAAGAATATATAAGGGAATAAAAAAAAATTACCCATCCACAAGCAAACAAAAAGATGCTCACCATCACTAATCATAAGAGAAATGCAAATCAAAACTACAATGAGATATCACCTCACACCCATTAGGATGCCTACTATCAAAAAACCAGACAATAACAAGTGTTGATGAGGATGTAGAGAAACAGGAACCCTTGTACACGGTTAGTGCAAATGTAAAATGGTGCACCCTCCTTAGAAAACAGTGTGGTGGTTCCTCAAAAAATTAAAAATAGAATCACGCAATTCTGATGTGATCCAGCAATTCTACTTCTGGGTATATATCCAAAGGAACTGAAAGCAGAATGTTGAAGAGATATTTGCACACTGAAGTTCAATGCAGCATTATTCACAACAGCCAAATGTTTGACAGATGGATAGATAAACAGAATGTGGTACATGCATATAATGAAATATTATTCAGCCTTAAAAAGAAGGAAACTTTGTCACATGCTACAACATGGATGAACCTCGAGGACATTATGCTAAGTGAAATACGGTTGTCACAAAAAGACAAACACTGGTATGCTTCCACTAATTTGAGGTGTCTAAAGTAGTTCCAGTCATAGAAACAGAAAGTAGAATGGCAGTTTCCAGGGACTGGGGAGAGGGGGAAATAGGAGAGTTGTTCAGTTTCATAGAGTTTCAGTTTTGCAGAATAAAAAGTCCTAGAGGTTTCTTGCACAACAATGTGGAATACTTAACCCTCCTGAACTGTGCACTTAAAAATGATTAAGATGGCAAGTTTCATGTGTTTTTTATTTATTTAAATTATTTTATTTATTTAAAAAATCCATCACACAGTAAGGTACAATTCACAATGTTTGATATCTAATTAAAGATTCTCAGGCACAGAAAGAGTCAGGAAATTGAAGAAAATAAGAATCAGTCAAAACTGATCAAGAACTGACACAGATGTTAGAAGAGAAGGACATTAAAACGGTTCTTAGAGTTGTATTCTATATGCTCAATAGTTAAGTAGAGACATGGAAGATATAAAATTTTTAAAATACACAAATGGAGCTTCTAAAGATGAAAAGTAAAATGTCTGAGATGAAAAATGCACAGGTGTGGGGGCAGAATTCTAAGATGGTCCCAGGACTCCTGTCCTCTGGCATACACATCCTTAAGTGTGAAAGGGACCGTGAATATGATGGAATATCACTCCCACTCTTAGGTTACTGTATATAGCAAAAGGAATTTTTCAGATGTAATTAAAATCCCAAATCTGTTCATTTTAGCCAACCAAAAGGGAGATGACCCAGGTAGGCCTGAGAACTCAGGGGAGTCCATCAAAGAAACAGGACGCCTGCTGGCTTTGGGAAGCAGACACACGTATTGTGAACTGCTATGCTGTGGAGAGAGCCAAGTGGCAGGGAATGGGGGGCAGCCTCCAGGAGGTAAGAACTGCCCTCAGCTGATAGCCAGAAAGAAAGTGGGGACCTCTGCCCACAACCTGGAGGAAATGAATTCTGCCAACAACCTGGAGGAGCTTGCAAAGGTATATTTCCTGAACTGGCTTTATAAGGATGCATCCAGTTGACAACCTTGGGAGACCCTGAGCAGAGGAGCCAGCATCCTGGCACCAGACTCCTGACCCATGACAATGTGAGATCACAAATGTATGTTGTTTTAGTCTGCTAAATTTGTAGTGATTTGTCATGAAGCAATAGAGAAGTCATACAAGTGACAAAGAAAAATGGCAGATGAGATACTGCAGGAGAAATGATTAGTAGCTCAATGACAGCAATAGAGGGTACCTAAAATGGAACACAGAGCCAAAAGACAATTTTTAAGTAAAAAGATCAGCAGTGAGCTGTGGAGCAACTTTAAAATATGGCCTAACAGACATGTCGGTAGAGTTCCTGAAAATGGAGAGTGGGGAAGAAAATTATTAGAAGAAATAATGTCTGAAAATTTCCAGGTTTAATGAAATGTATACATCCACAGATCCAAGAAGCTTAACGAAAGCCAAGTACAAGTAACATGAAGAAAATGACACCAAAGTATGAAAATAATAACAACAATGTAGCTCTGGTTAGAAACAATTCAAGTGAGAAGATAATGGCACAACACATTTAAAGTACTGAAAAAGGACTGCCAACTTAAACTTCTGTACCCAGCAAAATTATCATTCAAAAACCAGGGATGAAGGGCACCTGGGTAGCTCAGTCAGTTAAGCGTCTGACTCTTGATTTCAGCTCAGGCCATGACCTCAGGGTCATGAGATTGAGTCCCTCAAAGGGCTCTGCACTGGGCATGGAGCCTGCTTAAGATTCTCTCTCTCCCTCTCCCTCTGCCCCTCCCTGCCATGTGTTCTCTCTCTCTTTCTCCAAAAAAGAGGGTGACATAAAGACAGTGTCAGACATACAAAAGCTGAAATAATTCATCATCAGCAGAACTACACTGCAGAAAAAGTTAGAGGAAAAACTGCAAGAAGGAGAAAGATGATCTGAAAAGGAAATAGGGATTTGGACAAAGGAATGAATGTGACCAGATGTTGTAACTACATAAATAAACAGAAAAGATTTTTTACATTTGGAATTGAAATATTGGTATTGAAATCTTTTTAAAAAGTAAAGTGTCAATTTTGGAATAATTGCAGATTTACAGAAAAGTTGCAAAGTTAGTAGAAAGATTTCTTGCATACCCTCTACCGAGTTTCTTCTATTGTTAACATATTTGATGGCAGTGGTCGACCTGTCACAACTAAGGAACCAGTATTACTACATTACATTAACTAAACTCTGAAGTTTATTTGGATATTAGTTATGTCCTTTATCTATCCCAGGATCCCAGCCAGGATACCACATTATATATAGTCATCATGTCTCTAGCCTATTCTGGTCTGTAACTATTTCTCAGACTTTCCTTTCTTGATGACCTTGACGGTTGTGAGGAGTGCCAGTTAGGTGTTTTGTAGAATGTTCCCCAAATGAGGTTTGTGTGATATTTTTCTCATAGTTAGACTGGGCTATGGGTTCTTGACAAGATGATCACAGAGGTGAAGTGCCATTTTCATTACATCACACCAAGGGTACATGCTATCAACATGACTTGGCACTCATGATATTAACCTTGACCACCTGGTCAGGGTAGTGTTTGCCAGGTTTCTCCACTGTACAGTGACTCATTTTCCTCTGCTTTCCATATTCTGCTAAGTCACAAAGCCCAGCCTACACTCAAGGGATGGGGAATTAATCTCCTTCTCCTTGGGAAAGGAGCATATACATAAATTACTTAGAATCCTTGGAATCCATCTTATTTGTTCAAATATGGTCGTGCATAGGAATGAACTGCATCAGAAAAAGTAACTATAATTACATGAGTGTACATAGAGACTTAGTTTCTTATTATTTACATCCCTTTAAAAGATAATTATCTTTAAACAAAAATAACAAAAAATAGTAATATATCGTGGTATTTATACTGTATGTATTAGTAAAATGCATGACAACAATAGTATAAAGTCCAGAAGGGTAAAAATGGAAATGTACTATTATGAGGTTCTTATACTATAGGTGAAAGGGTATATTACAGCATCAAGGTAGACTGTGGTAAGTTAAAAATGTTTCTATAAATGCTGGAAAAACCACTAAATTAAAAAAAAAAACAAACAAACCAGAGTTTTGGCTAGTTTTGGTACCCAGGTGGCTCAGTCGGTTAAGCGTCTGCCTTCGGATCAAGTCATGATCCCAGAGTCCTGGGATCGAGCCCCTGCATCGGGCTCTCTGCTAAGCAGAGAGTCTGCTTCTCCCTCTGTCCCTACCCCTCTCTTGCTCTCTCTCAAATAAATAAATAAAATCTTAAAAAAAAAGAAAAACAACCCTGGGATTTAGCTATCAATAGATAATAAAATCCACCTAAACTCTGATCATTATAGCATCTGTTTTTGTAATGGCACATCTGACTCCCAGGAACATGGAAATAGCACATAACAGAGGAGATATATTGGAATCACACACACACAAATAATGAATTGAAAAGAATGCAGAAAATAGGAAATGATGGGAGAGAACACATGGACAAATAGAAAACAAATCACAGGATGACAGAATTGAACCATACTGATAATCACATTGAATATATATGGTCTCCACATCACAGGTAAAAGGCAAACAGGATCACATTGGCTATATGCTGCCTTCAAGACACCAGCTCTGCATATTAAAAAACAAATAGGTTAAAAGTAAAAAAAAATGGAGAAACATATAGCATCAGTATTCATTAAGGAAATACAAATTAAAACACCATGAGACACCTTGATTCCTTTGAATGGCAAAAATTAAAAACCATACCAAGTATTGGTGAGGATGTAGGGAAACTGGAACTCTCTTACTTTCCTGGAGATGTAATATGGTACAGCCACTTTGGAAAACAGTTGAGTAGTTTTTTAAGAAAATTAAACATGTGCCTACTATAAAGTCTAGCCATTCACCACTAGGTATTTATTTACCCAAGAGAAAAGAAAGCCTATGTCCATACAAAGACCTGTTACAAATATTCATAGCAGCTGTATCTGTAATAGCCACAAACTGGAAACTACCCATCTGTCCATCAACAGGTGCCAAGTAGGTGGGCTCAGGGGAGGGTGCTGAGGTTGGAACACTGGTAACTGAATGAATGAATGCCCAGGAAAGAACCCTGGGCTACGCATGCTGTGCCCATGTGTGCCTATAACGATGCTTACTGATTGGCCATTTTCAAAGATTGACTTTCCCATCAGGTTTAACTATTCAAAAATGTTAAAAAAAAAAAGGGCTCAGTTTAAAAAAAAGTCAATACACATATTTAATGAATGTTAAATAATTTATACTCTACTGTAGCCAAAAGTTCTAGGAATTTGCTCCAAGTCTTCTCAATCCCATTGCCACCGTAGATACCAAGTCAAACTTCCTTCAAATGTGCCTTTTAAATCTACTTCAAGTCACTGGTATTCTGATTAAGTCACTTCTTATGTAAAACTTCTAACCTCCTTCTCTTTACTCACCACCATCTGTCTCTTCTGCACATTCACCCCTGACTCTTATCTGCTCAGATTGGCTATGCGCTATTATTTTTACCCCTGCAGTCAAAATAAATCCTCTTCTCTTCCCATTTTTCTGCTGCTGGGGCCAATTAGTGATGGAGCATTGGTTCTGTGCTCGTATGCCCTTCAAGCACCCCTAATTCAACAATTGAAATGGAATGACATATTGTGGGTACTATAAATATACCGGTCCACAAGTGGAAAAAGACTGAGGTATTTCAGGAGGCAAGTGGCATTGAAAGCAAATTCTTCACTAGAATACTGACATTTCAGGTTTTATTAAAGCATTAGTTATTTCTGGAGCACTAAAGACCTAAAAGCAAATTTTGCTACCACTGGAAGACATGGCTACATATTAAGCATGCATTAATGATTCTCAAACCTGCCACACAGAAGTTTGACTTCTATAACTCCAGTTTTCATTTGGCTGAGAGGAATGGGAAAAGGAATTTCCGAATTCTCTTAAAATCCTGGGATTTATTGGTACCTGGGTGGCTCAGTCGGTTAAGCGTCTGCCTTCAGCTCAGGTCATGATCGCAGGGTCCTGGGATCGAGCCCCCACATCAGGCTCTCTGCTAAGCAGAGAGTCTGCTTCTCCCTCTGCCCCTACCCCTCTCTTGCTCTCTCTCAAATAAATAAAATCTTAAAAAAAAAAAAAAACCCAACCCTGGGATTTAGCTATCAATAGACAATGAAATCCACCTAAACTCTGATCATTACAGCATCTGTTTTTGTAATGGCACATCTGACTCCCAAGAACATGGAAATAGCACATCCCGTGTGGCATAATATATGTATATTTGAGAAAGAAACCTCACACAAAATTCAACCACAACTTTCAAATATAAAATATGGTATTATTATTAACTATAGTCACTGTGTTGCACATTACATCAGGTTAAGAGAGTAGATCTTAAAAGTTCTCATCCCAAGGACAAAAAATTTGTAACCATGTGTGCTTATGATAACCATATGTGCCACTCTTTGTGGCAATCATAAAAACAAAAAAATTCAGATGCAATTCAGAAGGAGAGTGTCGAAACCAAAAATGAAAAAAAAAAAACAACAAAAAACAAAAGTTTTTAAAGGTTTATTTATTTATTTGAGGGAGGGGAGGGGCAGAGGGAGAGAATCTTCAAGCAGACTCCCACGCGGGGCTCCATCATCTCATGACCCATTAGATCATGAGCTGAGCCAAAACCAAGAGTCAGATGCTTAAGCAACTGAGTCACCCAGGAGCCCCTAAAAAAAAGGTTTTTAATGAGAGGAGTCCATCTTTTAATAATTAGATTACCATATATATTAATAAAGTTTCTGGAAATACTGATTCTTCTCATTTTTTTATAACTAGAAGAATATGTTTCATTAACTTACAGTATTAATAGCTAACCTTTATTATGATAGATATTGTGCTGGGTTTTGCTTACTTTATCTCATTTTCTAGACGAGAAAATGGAATCGTAATTAAATAGCTAGTCCAAACCCACTCAATAGTTGGCGGGGTCAGAATGGAAACCCAGTCCTGCTCATAGCAAAGTCCTCACACTTGACCATTATGTTGAACTTCAGGAAAATGATGGCAATGCTAATGACAGTGGTGCTCAAAAATGAGAGCCCGAAGGTTCCTACTATCATGTCTATTAAAAATGTGATGGTGTCTTGACTCCAGTGCAGAAACTGCTTGTCTCCTGACAACGTTTTTGTGGCCCCCAAAGGAAATATTAAAATAGGGCTGCTCTGCTGGCTCTTTGGCTATCGGAATCGCTGCTTACACTGTGAGTCATGCTCTTGGGCCTCTGCCTCTGTGGACACTGACTGCTTGATCTTCACCCAGAAACTCCGGAGAGGAGTCAAGGTGGGTGTTGCCCTATCACGGCCATGAGTAGTCATGGGAGTGTCATGGTTTCTTTCCCATGTCATGCAGTTCAGAGTTCTGTGAAAGCACAGTGGGGCCAACCTAGGCTTGTAGATGAGGCAGAGAGGCCAACACGCACATTCCCACTCTACTTAACTCAGAGCAGCTCCACTTTTGAGGTTTTATGGAAGCTATCACTTGAAAATCACCAGCCTACTCGGAGACAACGTAGCATGGTGGTAAAGATCATGGCTTTGGAGCTTGACAATGTGGGTTCAAGTCCAGGTTCCATTCCTGGACCATGTGGCTCACAGAGCAACTTAATCCACCCTTCTGAACCTCAGATGCATTCTGGCTCAAAACAGGCATCAGGAAATGGTAGTTATTAACACTACCATCTGGTCCCATTAGAGGGTGATGAGCTAGAGGGGAATCAGGTTAAAATCCAGAAAGAGAAGGGGAAATTCCTAGTGCTTTATAAAAGAGAAACTTGGGACCTGGCTCCCCAGACAGGTCTGCCTTGTGTTATATCTTCTAATTGTAAAACTGAATACCACTGTAGAGAATAGTCGATCCCTTTCCTGTTATAAATGTGAAAACTGAGATCCAGGGAAGTTGTGACTTTTACCAAGGTTAAATTTAAAAACCTATAGCCTATAAGCCATTCTGTTTCTATCTCCATACAGGTTTTTTTCTTTCTTCTGGAAATCTCTAAATTTTCTTATTCAAATAAAGTCTTTTTCTGTACATGGGGGTTGGTGGTGCTGATGTGAGCTTAGGGAAAAGGTACAGCACTGGGCAACAAGGGAAAGAAAAACCTTAAAACTTAGGAGGGATAGAGTTGGGGCTGCACACCTACCATATAGATATTTAAATATCATTACTATTGATGTAATAGGTTAAAATAAGATTCCATCAAGGCATATTGATTTACATTTTTAATTAGTCTGTATTTTTGTATACATGAAAAAATATATGCATATATGTATATATTTTTATACATATCTATGAAAAGCACAGACTGATCTAAAAGTGAAAATCAATATGCCTTAATGAAATCTTTTGATATATTAGGACAGACCTAACTATATTAAACATGTTTTTCACATGATAATTTTCCAACCACTGAAAGCTAGGTCAACACATACTTAATCAAAAAATAAAATGAAAATAGCTCCCTCCTTTCTTTCTTATACTGCACAGACATGGTGAAAATCTCAAGCATTGGCTAACTCTTTGGCCACATCACACTCATGCCACATATGCACAAAAGGAGCTTTTGGTCCTGGACAACAGCAGCACAGAAGTCAACAGTGTGTGCTCTAAAGGATGCTTCCCAAAGTTTTTAATTGTGAAACATGCCCTGTCTTCACTTGGAGACTCTACTTGAGAATCCCAGAGTTCACCAAGTTCAACTTCTGACAATGTAATGCTAGTTTTAGCCTGCTGCTAATGGAAGGGAGTGCAAATGCACCCTATTTGGAATCACTGCAAAGGAAAGAGAAAGTGTGTCATTCAGTCCGTTGTGAGAGCACTGGGCGGTCAAACACTGCAAATGCTTTGGAAAAGGATGACGTGGAAGAGTTCTGAAAAGTGCCTCTGTGAAATCCAAGGTCATTCCAGCTCCATAGCAAAAGAACAAACTATTGTGAGCGCACTAAAAAAAAATTGAGAGCAATATGAGTCAAAAGAAAGTCTCCTCCTTAGGGTCAGTTTCTCTGCCAGTAAAAGGGCTTTCCCATCCCCCTCAATCACTAAGTCTAAATGGAACAAAACCCAACAAAATAAAGCAAGAGTGCTCCTGCCACCTGCTATCATCTCTTAGGATGTTTACTTGATGACTTCTCTTCTCCTCCTCTCAGCACGAAGAGGGTTGTTGGTATTTTGGATCAAAATTAGGCAACGTGATATTTTGACAAAACCCTCTGATGGCAGGAAACTCTGTTAACATTTTGATAGAGTGAGTCAGGCAGCAACCGAGGCTCAGTGCAGTGATAAGAGCGCCACCAGCATGATGCTCTAAAATGTGATGGAAACCCAGGGCTTCTTTATAAGAATGACCTGCTTTTCCCAAGAAGTGCAAAGTGAAAAAACAATGAGTTAGCACTTTTTGCTTAGAAAATTGAGAAACATATTAAAGAAACAGAACGATCATATCCCAAGGTGGTGACAGCGTGAAAAAAACAGACACTTGCATAGACTGCTGTTGGAAATGCACATTAAATACAAATGTTTGTCAGGGAAATCTGGTGCTAATGTATCAAAAGCTTCCAGAGAAATGTATAGAGAACAAACTGATGGTTGCCAGAGGGGAGGTGGCTGGGGGGGGGATGGGCGAGATAGTTGAAGGGGATTAAGAGTACTTTTACGGTGATGAGCACCGAGTAATATATAGAATTGTTGAATCACTATATTGTACATCTGAAACTAATATAACACTGTATGCTAACTATACTTGAACTTAAAAAAAAAGCTTTTAGGAAGATCTGGTGACAACATATCAAAAGCTTTCAAATTATACCCAGTTTTAGGAGCAAGCCTAATGAAACAGAGATATGTTCAACATTTTATGAATAAGGAGGTTTGTTTTTTTTTTAAAGATTTTATTTATTTATTTGACAGAGACAGTGAGAGCAGGAACACAAGCAGGGGGAGTGGGATAGGGAGAAGCAGGCTTCCCGCTGAGCAGGGAGCCCCATGTGGGACTTGATCCCAGGACTCTGGAATCATGACCTGAGCCGAAGGCAGATGCTTAACGACTGAGCCACCCAGGCGCCCATGAATAAGGAGGTTTATCACAGCATTATTTATGATGCAGGAAGACTTTAAGTATCTAAATGTCCAATAATAGAGGATTATTTGAAAAATCTGTGAATATATGCAGATGGTGGAATCCTTCCCTACCATGAAAAGTGGTATTGTAAAGTACTCTTTTTGATATGTGTCCTACTCAGGATTTTCTCAAGTGCAAGTGACAGGTACCCCATTTGAACTAATTTAAACAGAAAGGTGATTAATTGAAAGGAAGAGCTGGACCATCAAATTCATGAAGGTTGGACACAGGGCAGTTTGAGGAATGGTGAGACTAGAACCAGGGACTCAGGACTCTCCTTTTCTCCTGTCTCTTCTTCCACTCCATCTCTAGCCTCACATCCTAACAACGTCATCATCCAAGAGAAAAGGATTTTTCCTAAACTTGAGTGTGAAAAATTCCATAGAAGACTTAACTCGTCTAGCTCAGATCACATGTCTGCCCCTTGGACCAATCATTATGGCCAAGGATACCTGAGCTGCAGTGATTAGCCTGGTTTGTGTCAGATATCTACCCTTAGGTCAATAGCTGTGATCAAGGGGGCAATTTGGACCCTCCATGAGAGTAGCGCGGTGAATGGAATAGCACAGTCAGGGCCATTGGAGCAATTGCTGGGGGCTGGGGAAAGCACTCTAATTTGTCTCCCACAACTTCAGTTGATAATATGATTTGTCAGTGTTTTCCACAGTAGTTGGTCCTAGTCTTTTTGTGACATTAAAGAGTACCTTTGTCTTATTTTATTTCAAGAAAAGGGATTCCTTTGTGACCGTGTGGTTGGGAAGTGCTCTGGGATAAAGGGCACTGGGTAGGGGTTGCACTGTTGGAGCTGTGCAGAACTATCCCCAGCCATGTTGTATCAGTGGGATCGGACAGAAGAGCTGCCATCACTGACAAAAGACTTCATATCCTCCACAAAACTTAGCAGGTAAGAAATGGTCATGGGAAACAGCCATTTATTACATAGAAATCCAGTAGAGCATTCCTAAAACACACTGATTTCTAACTAACCAGAAATGAACTCTATTATGCTATCATAGAGATACCATATTTGAACCATATACTTGAAAGAGAGAGAGAGAAAGAGAAATAAGTATGAGCCTTTAAAAATCTAATATCTCAAGACAATAGAGACAGATGACTATGACACATGATGGTTATTTTAAACATGTTCCCACAGCAGTGAAATTCTCTAATTCTGTTTGAAAAGAGCCAACAATATTGTGGGAAGTATTCTGAATGAAACAGCAATGCTGCTTTTATAGATTTTTTTCTTTGGTATATAGTTGTAGATATCTGTGGACTCTCATCTACCAGAATTGGGGGATTTAAGAAGTGAGCAAAAGATGGATTGGAAATGAACTCACAGATTTTTTTTTTTTAAATGGACAGAGTAGTAAATGTGTAGAGACTGCTAGCTGGTGAAGGTTTGAAAATCAATCAAAAGAAATTTAGTTGTTGCTTTTTGTCCATCACTAGGCAGAATTCCACAGCACACCTAATTGACCAATGCAACCTAGTTCTCCCTTATGAAAACCACACCATTTATTTTATATCATTTCTCATATTGTTAAACTGAGAGAACTTCAATATTTGCCTCTTTAGAGTTTCTTTCCAAATATAAATTCCTGTGAACACCTAGGCCAGTATTGAGGAGATGTGAGAAACAACACGGCAGGGGTATTGGTCCAAAGACCCTTCAAACGCTGGTAGTTCACACACCATGTCACGCCAAGGCTCAAAGAGGAGCAGAAACCAAAAAGCCAGAAACTCTGAGGCCTTGGCTCTGTAGCTGACTTTTTACATAACCTTATGTAACTTGGTATTTTTGCAACCGAATTTTTCCCATCAACTTCTGCAGCTCTAGAGAAGTTGCCCTGTTATTCTGGCCAATTAACAGAAGGACAATACCTCAGACCCTTCCAGAATCTTGAGTGGGGGTAGAGAAGAATGTGCTAACCAATTTGTGAAAGAGAAATTGGGTGAAAAAAAATATGCTCTTTGGTATACACAGCTCCTTAGTCTTTTAAATATTCTCATCAAATCCATTCATTGGATTTAAAAAAAATCAATTGTTTCTCCCAATCAGTGTATCTAGATAACATTACTTGCAAACCCAGTGAGTTTGGATTCTAGTTGCTAAGTTTTGTGCATGTTTATTTCCAGAATTAAAAAACAAATAACTTGGGTGAATACTGTTTACAAAGACTCCAGATAGACATTTTATATAAATAAGATCTATGCAGGAAGACTGTATTTAAAAAGGAAAAACCCTGCTTCCTGTGTCTGGCCTTAAGAAAGGAGACTCTTTCAGGGTCCCCTGTCACTGATCAGTGTTTGAAATTAGAATTTGAAATCTTTGGTCTGAAAGTCGAACCTCAACTATCAGATTACAAAGTAGTTAAAACCCGGAAATCATATTTTAGCATCAGACATGTGTCTAGGCTTGGAACCTGCTTCTGAATCATATGCCTCAGACACCATAACATAATTTAGTAGACAATTGTATCTCGGTTTCTTTATTTATGTGTAGTTGATCCTAAGGCCACAATTAAAATCCTTCAGTTATCAGACTCTCGTTTCCTGAATGGCCGAGCAGGGTAACATCAGTCAGTAAGAAAAAAGGAACCTGCGACTGTGTGAGAAAGAAACTGAGTGCTTCTTTGCCCACACCACGTCAACAATTAGAAGGGTAAGGGAAACCGGCAGGGGTGTGTGCATGCGCAAGAGAACTGACGACCATGGCCTAAACTAATACATGCTAACATGGGTTTTTTAAAAGGCTGAAACAGAGTATTTCCAATTTTCCCATGCTCTTGATGTCGTACTGCTTGTACTGAATCACTCAGCATCGACAGTGAATTTCTCTTCCTGGACATCTAGGAATACCCACCCACCGCAGCGGAGATGGTGTAAAGGTGTGGTGACTTGTCACAGGTATCCGTCTACAAGGGTCAAAGCCGCGGAGTCTTCCCCATGACTGTCCCTGCAATCCTTGTACATCTGTCCACAGAAGAGTGTTAGGTAGGTGAGATCTGCACAGTTGGGGTTGCTTTGGCGGCGAAAACTCTTGCTTCAGCAAAGTGGGCGGAAGAACAAAGCTGATGGCTTGCAGCAGTGGCCGCATTGCTGATGGCAGAGGGATGGACTGCCCGGGATTTTCTTCCCCCCTTAATCTTTAAATTGCTCTTTTGCAAGGCAACAATTCACATTCTAGTTAGGCATTCATCTCTGCCTGGTTAGTTTGATCAGTCAACTCATAGAACCATGGACCTATGCTAATGGCTTACTACTGTGGGGTCCGGGTTCATTTTCATCTGCTCTGTGGGCGCCAGCCAGTCATTGTAGAGAAGTGGGTGTCCTTGGAATCTTAGAGCTGGAATGAAATTTAGCAATCGTCCAGGTCTGCCTTTTTACAGATGAGACCTGGTCCACCTCCAAGACCTTGTGATTTAGTAGGTCCCATCCTAACCGGGAGTAGGATCTCGTCTTCATAAATTCTGATCCAGTGCAAACTGCGGGAGATTCTTCTAGAAGCCCCAGGGGAAGTTGACGTTCACATTTTCCTTCACACTTTGGACCAAAGAGAGTGGCAGTAGAGCTTAAAGGCCTTTCTTCTCTCACCACACAGTGACACGGTGACAGGAAATAGGAAAGCAAGCAAGATGTAGTCTAACAAGATTACAGTTAGATTTCTTTCTTCTTCTTCGTTATCTGGGTGCTTTGCCATAATTGTTTGCTTCCATACTCATTCATTTATTCTTTCAACAAATATCTGCTATTCTCCTAAGACCCTAAAAGACTGAGTGGATTATTCAGCATAAATTCCCCACTATGAATAGAATAACAAGGTATAGAGACTGTTGTGAGAAAAGATGATTGGGTCATCTTCATAAACTAACTTGTTATTTGCTGAGCATTCCCTGTAAGCAGAGAACTAATAAAGCAAACAGTTGGTAACATTGTATTTGTTGTTAGCTGGTAATGATTACATGAGTGCATTCATATTCATTGGGTGAAAAATTCATTAAGCTGACCACTTACGATTTGAACACTTTTCCGTATGTAGTTATACTTCAATTACACATTTCTTTAGAAAGATTTATTTATTTATTTTAGAGAGAGACAGAGAGAGCACAAGTGGGAGGGGCAGAGGGAGAGGAAGAGAGGATCTCAAGCAGACTCCTTGCTGAGCGCAGAGCCTGATGCGGGGATCAATCTTACAACCCTGAGAACACGACCTGAGCCAAAACCAAGAGTTCACCACCAAAACCACCCAGGTGCCCCACAATAAAACATCTTTAAAAGATGCATACTTTAGGAAGCAATTAATAGACACAATCCTAGTTCTCAAGGAGCTCATATTTTAATACAGTCACCCTATGATACAGTAGTCCCCCCTTATCTGCAGTTTTGTTTTCTGCAGTTTCAGTTACCTACAGTCAACCATGGTCTGGAAGCAGATGATCCTACATTTGATCTATCTGAAGCCCAGCGTTAGGCTACGTCACCCTACGTCACTCACCTCACCTCATCTCCTCATGCAGGCATTTTATCATCTCACATCATCACAAGAAGAAGGGTGAATATAGCACAATGAGATTTTTTGAATGAGACCACTTTCCCATAACTTTCATTATGGCATATATTATAATTGTTTTATTTTATTATTGTTGTTAATCTCTTACTCTGCCAAATTTATATTAGACTTTACTATAGGTATATCCGTATAGGAAAAAATAGGGTATATATAGGGTTCAGTACCCTCTGTGGTTTTAGACATCCACTGGGGGGCTTAGAATGTAATCCTCCATGGTAACTGGGGATTACTGTTTTTATGGGAAAAAAAAAAAAAGAAGTTCTCCTCTTTCATTTTACAAAGGAAACTACTAACACCTAAGAAAGGTCACATGGCTGGTTTTGGTAGAACCAGGGGTAGTTTTCCTGGTTTTCCTGGTTGATATTCTCTCCACGTTCTCTCTTCAACAGTCTGGACTTCTGTTTTAAGGGCCATCTTTGAAGAGGGTCACTCAGAAAAATGTATGACTTCATTTCTTCTTGGCCTTGTTCTAGCCTTTCTAAACTGTAAGCTGAAAGTTTTCATCTTTATTCTGATATATTACACTGTAAGTGCCTGAAATTTGATAGGGTTACCTCCTTTTGATGAAGTTCATTTGATAGAAACAAAGGAGGTTGCCTCTGTACCCCAGTAGGCTGCATATTTAAACCACTTAGATTCTCTTTCATCTGAATGGTTTATTTTTTTCCATTTGCAAGTCTATGATTCTCTTTATCATTTCTGAAGTTGACAAAAATGAGTATGTGACAATTCTCCACTTTTGAGGAACCAGTCACACTATTATATATCTTTGCTGAGATATCTCTCCCCCAAAAATTTGCACAACCAACTGTTCCTCCACATGAATAGTGAGTGGTACTGAAGGGCTCCTGCAAGGCTGTGAGGTAGGTATGCCAGTGATTGTGAGAGCATGTCAGGGGGCATGCCAGTCAGCTGTAGGGAGGGCTTGGAACACATCAGGCGCTGGTCATCTTCTATGCCATCTCTGGGATCCCCTCTCCCAGAGCCATGTCTTCTGGAAACCCTAAGAATACATCAGGCCCTCTAGGGACCTCTAATTATCCCAGAAGTAGCCACAGAAGACTAAACAATGGTTTATAGAGCCCACTCTTACTTGGTCCTTTCCCCACATTACTGACCCTTCCTAGTGTGGGCTCCTTTTCCTCACCCCACCTCTTATTACATAGATATTATCCAAAATCTTATCCCCCACTTTCAACGCATATTGACATTCTGTAGGCAATCTCTTCCATAGTCTCAACTTCCATCCATATACTAAGGACTCCCTGTTTTATTTTTGCCTCTTGCTAAGGTATCTTTGTAGTACCAAAGTTCATATTCCGAACAGTCTACTGGAACTCTCCACAGGGGTGTTCCATGGGCCCTTCAAAGTCAGTCTGCATAAAAGTGCCTGTTGTCTTTCCTGCTGAATGGTTTCTTCCTCCTGTGTCTCAGTGAGGATATATTATCCATCAGATATTCAAGCCAGAAGCCAAGAGTCATAAACTTCTCTTCTCTTCCTTTTATCAGCCATATTCAATGTTACCTATTAATTTAATCACCTAGAGGAATTGGTCACTACTGATTACCTATTTCATATTTGTTTCATTCTGTTTTTGTTTTTTTTTGGTGGGGGGGGGGGGCAAAGGGAGAGGGAGAAAGAGAATCCCAAGCAGGCTCCACACATAGTGGGGAGCCTGATGAAGGGCTTGATTTCATGACCCTGAGATCACAACCTGAGCCAAAACCAAGAGTCTGATGCTTAACTGACTGAGCTACCCAGGTGTCCCTCATTTATTTTTTTTTTAGAATTAAATGAGAAAGTCCATGTAAATCACTTACATAGTGTCTGAGTAGTAAATATTCAATGAGTTATGATTATTAGTCTTTTTTTTTTAAAGATTTTATTTATTTATTTTGAGAGAGAGAGAATGAGAGAGAACACATGAGAGGGGAGTAGGGTCAGAGGACGAAGCAGACTCCCTGCCGAGCAGGGAGCCCGATGCGGGACTCGATCCCGGGACTCCAGGATCATGACCTGAGCCACCCAGGCGCCCAATAAATCTCTTTATTCATTTTTATTATATATATTTTTTCATTATTTTTTTAAAGATTTTATTTATTTATTTGAGAGAGAGAGTGAGAGAGAGAAAGAGCACAAGAGGGGGTAGCGGGGGAGGGAGAAGCAGACCCCCCGCCGAGCAGGGAGCCCGACGCGGGACTCGATCCCGGGACTCCGGGATCATGACCGGAGCCGAAGGCAGTCGCTTAACCGACTGAGCCACCCAGGCGCCCATGATTATTAGTCTTAGTAGTATTATCACCACTACTATAGCTGCTTTGATCAGAGAGATGGGTGGGTGGATGAATAGAAAGATAGATGGACAGATACAAAAAGTGACAGGATTCAGGTATCTGACATTTTACATTCATTCAAAATATTTGTAGTCCGCTGATACCAATCCCAAGGTGTGGGTTGTTTCCCCACACCCAGCAATTCTCTGACACCTGCTGGGGTCCTATAATTCAACTTAATTCTGACGTTGTCTACCTGGATATAGCATCAGATTCCATAGGTTGAGGGTTCAATCCTACAAGACTACCCTGCATTTCAGACGCCAATTGCAAGTTCAGGTTGTTACTTGTGCTCTAACCATCTGTTTATAGATCGGAGAGGTTCCTACAAACCCCACCTTGGGTTCAATTAATTTTCCAGAGTGGCTCATAGCACTAAGGAAACCAGTTTACTCACTTGATTACTGGTTTATTACAAAGGATATGAATCAACAGCCAGATGAAGAGATACATAGGGTGAGTCCCTGAACACAGGAACTTATGTCCCTGTGGAGTCTGGGGCTTAGCACGGCAACACATGGACGCATTCTGGTGCACCAACTCGAAGTTCTCAGAAGCCTAGCCTTTTGGATGTTTTGAGAGGCTTCATTACATAGGCCCGATTGATTAAACCATTGGCCATTGGTGATTGAACTCAATCTCTTGTCCCTCTCCCCTCCTAGAAAGTCAGGGTATGGGGGTTAGAGGTTGGGTGGGACTGAAAGTTCCAACCTTTTCATCACATGGTGGGCTCCACTGGCAACCACCCCCATGCTTAGGTGCTTTCCAAAAGTCACTCATTAACAATAAAAGATACCTTTATCACTATCATCACAGGAAATTCCAAGGGTTTCAGGAGCTCTGTGCCAGGAAGTGGATGAAAACTAAATGTGTATTTCTTATTATAAATCACAATATCACAACCACTATTTGCTAGAAACTCTTCTAGGTTCTGGGGACACTAGGGAACAAATAAGTATCTACTCTTACGGGCCTTACATTTTAGTGAACAAAGACAGGGATTATGTACATACATAAATACATAAATATATCCGCAGTGATAAGTTCTATCAAAAAATAAAGCAGGATAAGGGGAATGATGGGTGTGGTGGACACTATTTTAGATAGGGCAGTCAGAATAATATCTCTGATGAGGTGACATTTAAGAAGCATCTGAGCCGGGGGAGCAGTGGGTGGGGTGGCTCTGAGTGTGAGTATACAAGGTATATTTCAGGAAACACCAGGAGGCCAGTATGACTGGCATGGAAAGCAGAAAGAGGAAGGGCTCATTGGTGGTGAGGTGGTGATCTCATCTTACCTGATATAATTTTTCAAAGTAAGTGTTATTATAATGAGCTCACAGGTTAGAAACTGAGGCTCATAAAGATTCAATTATTTGTCCAACTGCCTTCAAAATACTTCCACAAAGTCTCAAACTAAGCCTGTTCCTTCTGCTGCTTCCCCTCTGTCTTTGCCCTAGTTCAGAGCCTCTTTCTGCCTCGACTGGACTATGGCAGTAGACTCCTAACTAACCTCCCTATTCCTAGTCTCTTCACCTCTAATGCTCCACACCACCCTCAGAATGACATCACAGCTGAGTGTATCACTTCCCTGTTTAAAATCCTCCCATTGTTTCCCATCCTCCAGACCAGAGGGTCAGGGTCAACTCCAGAGGTAGACCAGGCTCATCTCTGCTGCTCATCTTCCTATCATGGCCCATGCACGTGGTCCTCCACCCATGCCAGATCAGGCCTCCTCCTATCTCTGTGCAGTTGTAGATGCTGCTTTCTCAGCTTCCCACTCCCCCTCTCCTCCTGTTTGTAGGGAGAGCCCCAGTCCACATTCATGATCCAGCTGAGGGAGCCTCCCCTCCCTTCCCTCTGCTCCCATGCTTTGTATATACGCCTTGTTACACTTCTGATTACATTGTGACTGCCCAGCCCTCTCTGAAGTCAAGAGAGGCCTGGGCCACCCATCTTATGAGATCTAAAGATACTGAATATGAAGATTAAGAATTACAAAAATGTGCAAATTTGAATACTTACATAACACACATATGTACATGCATGCATGTGCGTGCGTGCACACACACACACACACACACTCATTGCTAGATGAAGATGGACTACGCTGAAACTTGGAACAAATGACTCATATGAATGAATGAATGAATGTGTCTTACCATGTGGAACAAGGAGAATAATATCTTCCTTGGTAAATGGTCAGAATACAGACCACACAGAAGGCACACAAGTCTGTCTCTAATTTTTTTTTTTAATATCCTTGGCATTTCTGCTAAGAGGCCAGTGGGCTGGAACATTTTTATTTATCAGGGAAATAAAAGTAGGATTGCTACAAGGCCTCATTTCATGGGAGCAATTGTGACCACAAGGCTCACACGTAAGAGGTTCTCCTCAGCTCTCTTGAAAGCTGGCTTGAGGGCTGCTAGCTGCTTGCTCCCATTTGAGCACCACAGGCTCTGGTTCTGAAAGGCAGGGGGTCAAAGGAATGGAGAAATGGACATGTCAGGAGATCTTGGTACTCCTCCTGGGCTTGCTGCTGGTTTATCTTTCCTCAAATGGAATTCTATGGAATATAGGCATATGGATACGCTATAATTATATCCATTGAGGATATAAAGCAGCTTATGTCTTACTTTCCTAAATATAAAAGTCACATGAAAACACTTCAGAAAAATGGAGTAGTGTAGGGCGCCTGGGGGGCTCAGTCAGTAACAGCATCTAACTCTTGATTTTGGCTCAGGTCATGATCTCAGGGTTCTGAGATGGAGCCCCATATCGGGCTCTGCACTGCGTGTGGAACCTGCTTAAGATTCTCTCTCTCTCTCTCTCCCTCTCCCCTCCACCTCCAAAAAGAAAAAGAAAGAAAGAAAAATGGGATAGTGTAGATAAGTATAAAAATGGAAAATTACCCAGGAAAGGGAGACTGATAGTGAGTTGTATGAGTTAGAATTTCCACAGGATAGGGGCACCTGGGTGACTCAGTCAGTTAAGCAGCTGCCTTTGGCTCAAGTCATGATCTCAGGGTCCTGGGTTCGAGCCCCGCATCAGGCTCCCTGCTCCATGGGAAGCCTGCTTCTCCCTCTGCCTGTCGCTCCCCCTGCTTGTGCTCTCTCTCTCTGTCAAATAAATAAATAAAATCTTAAAAAAAGAATTTCCACACGATAAAGGTATCTGACTTCAATCCCTTCCAGGCTAATTCTTTGGGGGAAAAAAAATAATGTCTTTGAAAATAGCAACATAATCATTTTTGGAGTTACTACACTTCACTTGGGTTCTGAAAATCCTGCGAAGCTCTACCAACACCACGGAGGAAGTTATATTTTTTCAAATATAATGTCTAACAATCAAAAAATATTTGGAGCAATTGTCTTTCTTTTTCTTGCCATCCTCTTTCATTTTAAAACTACAGGCAAATGCATTTCAAAGTGAAGTATTCTAACCCAGTATAAATAGAGGACATGGAATAAAAGACTATTTCATTCTGGACTCAGGCAACAAAATGTCATAACCTTTGCCCTAAGAGTTTGATTTTCAGTAAAATTTCTTTACAGAGTTTTCTAGCAACCAAGTGTTTTGAACGTTAAATGTGGGAAAATTTTACTTGAGGGCAGCACTGCTTTCTAGGATTTGGTCCAAGACCTTTAAAGTGAACGTTGAATAGGGCCTTTTAGAATAGTTTCACTGACTACTGCTTGATCTGCAGCAAAGGCCCCTGAGGCCCAGGGATACATCACACGCTTCGATCACCACCACTGAGGGACAGAAGACCCTCAGTACATTTTTGTTGAACTGCATTTAATTGAACACGCCTTCTAGCTTTCATCAAATAAAGAACTGGAAGACCACCACATGGTATCTCAAGGCAGTGTTTCTAATGCCCGAACAATGTTTCTTTACACATTTTGATGTTTTTTCACAATCTCAGGCAGGAAGAAATATACCACCAAGCGACAAAGTGTCCTCCTCACCGCCCCCCCCCCCACCCCCAGAGGACTGCTGACAAACTAGGGCTTGAAGGGGCTAGAAAGAGCTTGAATGCTGGAGCTGTCCATGTGTTACTGGGTACCTCACTGGATCTAGACCTAGTTCCACTCTGACCTTGGTAACTCAGGTGGGGTGTGGAGGCAAGGGATGAACATTTGGAGTTAATCCCTCTTCTAAATAGTCTCTTGGATTCCAGATCCTTTGAGAAATACAGAACATCTCTGGCTGGGGTGAGTATTCAGGAAAAGAGGCAGGCATTTTAAACATAAACTCCCCTCCTGGGATGATCAGCCTTAAACAGGGCATCTAACCTTCCCCATACGTTAAGATTAGAGAAAGAGATTGTAGGACTTTCAGTAGCTAGGGTGCAGGTTCCCTTTTTATTATATAAAAGTATCCATTACCCATTATCTCACTGTTCAGCACTCATTTGTGGGAACATCTGTTTCCCTTACTAAGCTGTGGGTCCGTTTAAGGACAGGGATTGTGTACGATTGTGTAATGTTTTCCCAAATTTGCAGAATCTAGCAGAATCATTGATGCACAGGCTTTCAGCAAATCACTCAAGTGGACGAATTTTTAAATACTGCATGTATTTCTTTGTAATTTGTCAGCTTTGTATAGGGGGAAAAATGTCCCTTTCTTCTAATAGTGGAAGACTAATATGCTGCACCTGGGATTAATTTTAGATTTCAAAATGTTCTCACTCCATATTTTACCCTCTATATTGAAAAATGCCACTTTGTTTCATCTCGCCTCCTATTGAAAGTCTATGAAGCACTTAGCACCTCAGTGAAATTAGGTGAAGAGCTAAATTAGCAGCACAGGGGGTCTTTCTCAGGGCCTATGGCCAGACCTTACTGACATGGCTGGGTTCCTATGCAGATATAGCCTAATAAGATGCATACATTTGTCCAATATGCTGAATAATGGTGGAGGCTGGGGATTCAATAAGTTAAGGCCAATTATTATCCTGACAACTTACATGTATTTTAAGGACTAGAGCAAGAAGGCAGCTTTGGTTGAGAGAAAAGCATAAAACCAGAAAACTTAAGATTTAATTCCCGTTTTACCAATTACAAGCTGGGTGACCGCGAGCAAGTCATCTAGCAACTCATAGATTTTTATCTCATTGTAGGCATATTGGGGATAATGACACCTATTTCAAAGGGCTGTGGAAGATTAGATAATGTATCTGAAGATGCAGTGTATGATCGCAGTGAATACAGTAATCAATGTTAGTTGAGTGTGAACCACCTACGAACCTAGAATTTCTGCTTGTCCATATGAGAGCAAGCATTCGCCTCCGCCTCAGGATTATATAATTATAGATCCATCCAGTTTTACTCAAATCTAGTCTTCAAAAATACCAGTCTACAAAATAATTCACGCCCACTTACTTTACCACAAAAGGATACTTTACAAAATGAATCACCACTGGATTCCAATAAATAAAAACTGAACTTGAGGCAATTAAAACTCAACACAATTTACAAAAACAGTTCTTATACCTGACTTTTCAGATTTAAAAAGTCACTTCATCAGGAAATATGGTCTCCAATTTACAGCTGAGGTGACAGATGGCTAGAGAGGGAAGTCTATGTTTCAAGAGTGCTTAGACAATGTACACCTGTGCGTTTATTTCTCGAATCCCAAACTATTAACATGTGCTAACCATATTTAGCACTACTTAAAAAAAAAAATCAGCTCTTTTGAGGTTTAATTTACATATACCAATTTTGAGCGTATAATTCAATGAGTTTTGACAAATGTCCACAGTCATGTCTCCATCACTATGATCATGATATAGAATATGTCTGTCACCCGAAAAACCTCCCCTGTGGCCCTTTGTATCCCTCGCCTCTGTCCACAGGCTCTGGCAAACATTGTTCTGCTTTGTGTTCTGATAGTTTTGGTTTTTTCTAGAATTTCATTTTACACGGAATCATTCAGTATGTAGCTTTTTGAGTCTGGATCTCTTACTTAACATAACGCCTTCAAAAGGCGCCCCTGTTGTTGCATGTATCATTCTTTGCATGGTGTTCAACCCTTTTCGTTGCTGAGTAGTATGTTCTATTTGTGAAAGTACCCCAGTTTGATGATGCCTTCTCTTGTTCAAAAGTTATATGTGAGTTTTTGACTTGCAGGGAGGTCAGTGTCCCTAACCCTTGCATTGTTCAATGGTCAACCATATTTAACTTTATAAGAAACTGCTAGGGTTTTTCAAAGTGGTGATATCATTTTACCTCCCCCACCCCAGCAGTGTAAGAGGGTTCCAATTCTCAGCATCTTCTCCAACACTTGTTACTGTCTGGCGTTTTGATGATAGGCGTCCTAGTGGGTGTGAAGTAGGAACTCACTGTAGTTTTCATTTGCATTTCCCTGATGACCCATGATGCTGGGAATCTTCCTATGCTCTCATTTGCCATTCAAGTATCTCTTTGGTGCACTGCCTATTGAAATCTTTTGCCTACTTGTAAAAATTGGGTTATGTGTCCTCTTATTAATGAGTTAGAATAATTCTCTGTATGTACAGGTACAAGACTTTTATCAGATATGTTTTGCAAATATTTTCTTCTAATTGGTGCCTAAGTCCCACATCTTATCAGTCTTGACGTACCTCGTTCCCATTCGCTTCACAATCCAATCCTTCTGGCTCTACATTAAAATGTATCCAGAATCTGATCCTTCTCATCACCTCCGATGTTACCACATGGCTCTGTCACTTCCCACCCGGGTTACTGTGGTCACCTCTTAACTATGACCTCTTAACAGGGCTCTCTTGCCCCTTCACTCTATTCTAAACAGAATCCTGAGTGATCCTTTTAAACCATACATCACAACACGTCCCTTTCTATTCAAAATCTACCAAAGGTTTCTTTTTACTAAGTTAAAAACTACAGGTGATTATTAACAGAGAAAATGCCATTTTCACTTTTTGAAATCACCTACGACAATACAGTATAATAAAATCTTTTCAGTCAATCAAGTATAAAGAATTTCAAGTACAGCATCTAGAGGTCCTAATACCATTTGCCATTGAAATTTCAGCCACTTTAGGGAGAAAACACTAACTTTTCTAGCGCTGCCCAGTTTCCAAGGCAGAGTCATCTAGTAGAGTAACTTTATGTTGAGAGATAACCCTGTAATTGGCTTCCTCCTCTTGATTCAAAATTAGGTTAGCTAAGAGAGGGGTGTAATGTCAAGCAATCTTTTTGTTCCTTTTACTTGACACTTTAAGTAACTTCATGTGTATATGTTAGGTTTATGAGATGACTAATTATGTAGTTTTTAATTATAGTAAAGTTCTCTGTTGGATGTTATCATTCACATGCTTGTTCTCTGACTCAAGATATCTTAATCTATGGCAGGCCCAAACTGACAATTCTTTATGCCCAGAAACTTGTTAAGTAAAATTCTACTGTGATCTTCACAATAAAGAGAGATCAGAATCAAATTAGGCTTACTGTACCTAATCTGGGTGTTCAGGAGTTGGCATTTCTGCCAGAAATGTCCCTTTCAAGTTAGCCTAAATGGTTTTCAATGCCCCTATTAGAATGTGTTTTCATTCAGTGAGAGTCAGAGGTTAAGAAGGGTAAGGGCAACTCGGGCACTGGTTCTAAAGCAATTTTTAGAATCTATTTACCTCTAATATAGGGACTAGAACTCATATAAGTGAAAGTCATGAAACACACAAAGCAGCTGTACATTCAAGATGCACAAACAAATCTTTCTTTGAGTCACATGTGAAGAAATAGGATTTCCACGGTTATTTTTAAATAGCGTTAGGATTTTTTAATTTAGAAACTAATGAAATTTTCTTTTCCCTCTGGGGAGGGAGTCAGTCCCTCATGTGCTGATGAACCCACTGAAAAATTGAAAATATTGTTAAGTCAAAAACGCGTTGAATACACCTACTCTACCGAACACCATAGCTTAGCCTGGCCTACCTTAAATGTGCTCAGATCAATTACATCAGCCGATGTTTGGGCACAATTATCTAACACAGAGACTATTTTATAAGAAAGTGTTGAACATCTCACATAATTTATGGAATACTGTATTGAAAGTGAAAAACAGAGTGGTTGTATGAGTGCAGGATGGTTGTAAATGTCTCGGTTGTTTACCCTTGTGATCGAGGGGGGCTGACCATGGGCTGGGTCTCGCTCACACCCAGCCTCGTGAGAGAGGATTGGACCGTATGTCACTAGCCCTGGTAAAAGATCCAAATTTAAAGTTCAAGGTACAGCTTCTACTGAATACATATTGCTTTCACATCATCTACAAAGTCAAAAAATCCTAAGTTGCGCACTATCTGTACTTGACTTCTGGGAAGGTCCATTTTGTTGATTTTTTTTTTTTTTATGTTGAATGCCCATGAACTGTAATACAAAACCGAATACAAAACTAACACCACCCTATGAATCTCTTGGCTAAAGTGCTTCAATGCCATAAAGTTTCATAGTCAGGTCAGCTAGAAAAAATAAATCATTGCACCGGGACTCAAAATTACATATTTAAATAAGAAAATGAAGTTAATAATAGCTACAAGTAAACATTGTTTTAGGACATAGAATCCCTTTGCTAAATTTCCAAATATTTTATTCAAGTGTGAGGAATGTGACTATTTCTACTAGAAATATTCCAGTTTGGTTTGGATTACTACAAAAATAAAAAGAAAGTCATCATGTACTTTCACAAAAATATTTCTTAGGCATTTGCTATCTGCTTTCTATTTTGTGAACCAGGGAGAATAAAACCAACACCCATGTGTACATAGTGTTCTGAAGTAAAAATACATGAGTGAGAAGAAAAACATAGGATGAAGGTGAGCTTACGGCCACTTAGAGCCTCACAAAGATGTACTTCTTGGCCTGGCAACATTCTTAGACAGCAAGGTGTTCTCTTTTCTGCCCTTAACATCCCAGGGGTGTGGTATTATCTTAACCTTATGCATGCTATGATCTAGTTTAAAGAGTAGAGTTTAAGAGAAGTCAGTGAAATTTATTTTGGAATACATCAAGAAAATATGGCCTTGTGCCCTGCTCTGCTTCTTATAAGGTCTAGGCCATAGTAAATGCCTCTCAAAGAATTTTGTTAAAACTGCAGGCATAGCCAAACCCTTTTCTAATTACTTTCATATCAACAAATGCTTCATCTTTTCCACATCAAAGCAAGCAGCCTCTTGTCTGAGGTCTAACTAAGATGTAATACAAATCATCATCATCCTCCTCATCAAGATCAACACCATAGTTGTTATTTATTGATTATCTGTTTGCATGATTCTGTACTGAATCTTCCATATGTTATCTGATTTAGTACTCATAAAATCTTCTCATGAGATAGGCATGATTAGCTTCATTTTACAGACGAGAACACTAAGATTCAAAAAGGTCCAGTAACTTGGTACCAAAAATTAGTATATGATACTGGGATTTGTACCAGATACATCCTTATTTGAAAGTTTGTGCTTATAACTTCCATATTCCTTTTTATGATGCTTGCCTTTTCAAAGACTCCTAACATTTAGACAGGGAAATTGGTCATCTGGCTTCCTTTACAATGGTTCCAAATAAATAAGAGTTGCAAAGAGCATAACTTAGGTGGTAAAATCAGAGCCTCTTGTTTTCCTTTTAAAGATCCTTTCCCACGTTGGGCTATCATACCCCATAGGCAATGTCAGAATTCCACACACCTCCTAGACAAGGACTCATTTTCAGTGTCCCCTCCACTTCCTATCGGTTGTCCAGGTTAGCTGCTATTGCTGACAGATCATCATTTGCCAAACCTGTCCTTCTCTCTTTGTTCCTAAAGACACCTTGTCGAGCCACTAACGAGTTCCATCTTGCTAAATTTGGTGGTCAGTTTTCAATCTTCTTATGTGATCTATCAACTGCCTTTGGTGATTAATCGGCTTCCCCTTCACTTGGATTCTAGAAGGACATGTTTCCCTGACTGCTGTTCCTCAGATTCCTTGGCTAGTTTCTTCTTGTCCTCCTCATTTCTAAATATCGGGATGTCCCAGGGTTCAGTCCTTGGATCTCTTCCCCATCTATCCCGACTCCCTGGGTGACCTCATCCTTTATAATTGCTTTAAATCCCTTCTACACATTGACCACCTTCAAGTTAATATCTTTATCTGCAACCTCTTCCCTAAGCTCCAAACTGGTATATCCCATGGCCTGCTCATCTTGGATGTTCAAAGGGAAAAAAAAAAGTTCAAAACCGAAGTCTTGGTTTCCCCTTCCAAATCTCCTCTTTTCACATTCTTCCTCATTTGAGTCAATGGCAACTCAGTTCATACTGTTGCTCAGGCCCCAAACCTTGGAGTCATTCTTGAAAAACAATGTCAAATCCCTCAGCAAATCTGGTTGATGGTTTTGGCTTAACTCTAAAATATGTATAGAATCTAAATACTCACCACCTCCTCTGTAACCATTCTGGGTCAAGCTATTATTATTTCTCACTGCGATTACTGCAGGGGCCTTCCAAACATCTCTCTGCTTCAACCTTTACCCCCCTTCCTTCTATTCTCAACACAATAGACTTCTTTAAAACATAAGCAAGATCATGTCACTCTACTCAAAACCCAACAAAGTCTTCCCATTTACTAAGAGTCAAAGGAGAAGTCCCTAAAATAGCCTGCCAGATGTTACATGATCTTACTTCTCATTACTTCTGAATTCATCTCTTATTAATCTCCTCTTACTTCTTCTTCTTATCCTCTGCTTTTCTCCAAATGTTCCAAACAAAGCATAATCTCACCTAAGGGCTGTTGCACTTGCTGCTTCCTCTGCTGGAATTTACTTCCCCTATCCATACGATTCACTCCCTTTTTTCATCCAAGTCTCTGCTTCAAATGACCCCCTTGTTACAGACCATCTTCTCTGACCACTCTTCCCACCACCCCTTTAGACCTACCCTCTCTCTCCCACCCAGCTTTACTTTTCTCTATAGTATTTTTCACCATTTGACACATTTCATATTTTATTTTTTTCTCATTTTTTATTTCCTGCCTGTTTTATCTAGAATGTAAACTCCAGGATGGCAAGGAATTTGTTTTGTTCACTCTTGGATCCCTAGCACCTAGAACAGGGCCTGACCCATAGAACATAACTATTTGTTGAATTACCAGGCTATGGCAATTTTGTGCTCATAGAACCCCCAATAATGTCATCTCCTATTTCCTGATAAGACTGTCTCCTCCACCTAAATTTAGACTTTCCCTTATGGCCCACTTGCCATATATTCATGTCTTCTTATTGCCCTATAGCTCCGAGTTAGTTCCTGGACTCCACAGGGCTATTGTAGACCCAGACTCTATCTCTCTTTCCTCTCTGCCTCCTCAGTAATTAGCTGAGTCCTAATACTTGTCTTCTGGTGGGCCCAAGAAGACTGCCACAATCTTTATGACAAAATAAGTCTTAACTAAAAAAAGAGAGAGATTTCCTCATTAGGGAAGTAAACCATTCCCTCTGGGAAGACTTGCAACAGGCTTCCCTTTACTGTGTCAAATGCCCATTTCTTAAGTGAAAGAGAGGCTGAGAAAGTGAGTTGCCATGAGCAGCCTCTGTCATGGAAGACAGAAAGAAAAGTTGCGGTTGGGAAGAAGGACATCTTTTGGATAAGCAAGCAAGAGTGTCTGCTGCACTGCAAATATTTTTCACTTCTAAGAAATTTTTCTTCTCTCTTTTTCATCTTCTCTTATTCTGTTACAGGGTCTTGTTCTTGCTTTAGAGATACTATATCTTATTTTGTCTCCAAGGGAATGTTAAACATAATATTTTGAAGTTTTCTTCTGTTCCCTGTTTTATTTCTATTTTCTTGATGTTCCCTTTTATTTTGTTGTATTTTTGTGTGGTCTTTCTCATTCAAGTTAGAGACAGTTCCTCTTGTTTGTCTTTTCCTATTTAAAAGAGAGAAACCAAACAAACTGATTGGAAAGAGTTATGTGTCCATCAAGGGGCAGAGAGTAATGACAGATGGATTTACTAGAGGATTCCTTTGGGGAGAGATGTCCTTTTCCATGGGGGACTCCCAAATGCAATATGTGGAGGTCTTTTCTTTAGGGCCACTCAATTTCTTCAAAGAAGAGCATTCACTCTCAAACCTTAATGCTTCATTGGTGGGGTGGGGAGTGGTAATGTGCCTGGCTGCTAAGGAAGGGGGCTGATGTTCCCACAATCTCATATAGAAATCTTAGCTTAATCCCCCCAGGCGTCTGTTTTACTTGGTGTCCACAATTTTGACACCTCTTTGGTTCAATTTTTCTTGCAAAATTAAACTTTACTTTCCTGTAATAGTGGAAAAGGGAGCTAAGGGTGGGTTGGGAGGGAAAGGAGAGCAGTCACCTGGTTTCAAACAAGGAAGGTGAGGTCAGGGGACCAGGAAGTGCAAATGGTCTGGGCAGACATCAGCTCACTAACTGCTGTACATGACTCAGTCTCTGAAGGCCCTGCTTGACTTGCTCTTTGTTGCTCCTTGGTGTCCTCCTGCATGCATGTGGGTCTTATGCACCTCCATGACATTATGTCCATTATCTCTGGCACTGTTATATGCCTCTCCTATTCAATTTGTCAGTTGAGGTTTCATATATATACATATATGTATGTATATATATATCATATCATATATACTTAATATCACATATAATTAATATATTAATGTCATTTTAGTGGAAAATGCAAATCAAATGTGTGGGGTCATTTTTATACAGGTATTCAAAGATTTTAAAGATGATATCAATTCAAATATGCCAGGACCCTACCAATCTTGAAAGCTGACCTTGTCATTTCACATAAGAAGAAAGGAAAGCCCTGAGAAATAAATTCTTTGCCAAAGTGAACTGCAGTCATGAGGTTCTTCTGGAAGGCAGCATGAAGACGTTGTCAGGCTTTCATGCTGCTAAGGCAGGCTGCCTGGTTTTGCATTTCAGCCCCATTCTCAACCAGCTCTGTGATCTTTTTTTTTTTTTTTAAAGATTTTATTTATTTATTTGAGAGAGAGAGAATGAGAGACAGAGAGCATGAGAGGGAGGAGGGTCAGAGGGAGAAGCAGACTCCCTGCTGAGCAGGGAGCCTGATGTGGGACTCGATCCCGGGACTCCAGCATCATGACCTGAGCCGAAGGCAGTCGCTTAACCAACTGAGCCACCCAGGCGCCCCCCAGCTCTGTGATCTTGAGACAGTTTCTTAAACTCTCTGTCACTCACTTTCCTTATATGTAAAATGCAGATAATATCAGTTACCTAACTGCTAAGTCATGGTTGGCATTAATGCATTAATATTTGTGAAGAACTTAAAATAGCACTTTCACATAGCAGTCAAAGCAGTCCATTAATCAACATTACTATTATTAGTTTGGATAAATCTAACTCAACTTTTAAAAAAAACCCATGTATAATACTATTATAGTAGAAAGAGATCTTAATCTAAGAATTTGTACAGATAGTATTAGGGATAATTTATTCTAGTGTCTATGTTCTATATGTAGACCTAAGCCTAACAAGGCTGCTGACAGAAAAACCACCCTTGGAAAAGTCTGCATGAACCCATCCATTTGAAATATGTTTAAATTTTTTTGTTTTTTTTAAGATTTTATTTATTTATTTGACCGAGAGAGACACAGCGAGAGAGGGAACACAAGCAGGGGGAGTGGGATAGGGAGAAGCAGGCTTTCCACCGAGCGGAGAGCCTGACACGGGGCTCAATCCCAGAACTCTGGGATCATGACCTGAGCCGAAGGCAGATGCTTAACAACTGAGCCACCCAGGCGCCCCTGAAATATGTTTAAATTTATCCAATAAAAGAAATGAACTAGATTACATGATGGTTTTCAAGTTAAAATATACTCATTAATCATCTAAAATTACTAACAGTTCTAACTCGTGCAAGAACACTACCTGAAAACATGGAAAGTTACCTTTTTTGCTGGTCCCAACTCATCTGCATTGAAAGGGAGTGGATTTTCTTTTAAATAATGAATAAAACCAGAACATGTTTCTTTCAGAGTTAAGGGTTTCCCTGCCTGTAATTCAACAACAGTGAAAAGTGATTTAAAGAATTGAGTATGGGCACAATTAATATCTTCCTGTGACCTAGGCTCAGAAATCAGTGGAATAAGGGAAAATCCTATTTTCATCTTAAGACATTTTCTTAACAGGGGGAGGAAGGATAACAGTGTACATTTTCACTTCTTAGATGTCTTAAACATAGGCCAAGAGGAACTTCAACCAGAATTACTAGAATTACTAGAATTCTAGTTGGGGCAGCTTCTGAGCGTCCTTTCCATCTGCCTTTGCTGATTAGGAGAGGCTCTGCTACAAAACAGACAAGAGGTTACTAGGGCACTAAAGCCCCTGCCAGTATCTCAGCAAGAGCTCGTGAGAGAGGAAGGAGTAATTCCGGGATTTTGCACATCACATGACTACCAGTGCTTCCCACTACTGTATTGGATTAGCAGTTTTAGTAAAGGCGGTGCTGACTCATCACCAACTACTGGTCTACCATGAGCGCTGAGTCTCTTCCTGAGACATTTCTGCCTAGTCATTTCTATCCATGGCGTGAGCTTCGGGGCCCTTGACGTATTGTTATGCCCTTTTGCTCACTGAGAGTCATCCTGTTTTTGTGCATTATTCTCTAATTTGTCAATGTCTGTTTGGATTCCATTTCTGTCTCGAGGAGGAAAAAAAAGGTTAGGCACACACAAAAGAAATATTTTCAAAACTATCCTCCAAATGAATGCCAAATTAATAAAAAGAAAGTTAAATAATTCCTGTCCTTGAAAGCTGTAAGCCTGAAGCATTTTCGTATATGTTGAGATTATGTAAATTGTTAACAATAATATTGCATTTAGTAAGGGCAAACTCATGCCATGAAGTAACACATACTATAATCTAAAATGAGAATAAAAGCATTAAATTTGAACTGTATTATAGCACAATGACTATCATAAAAGATATTTAAAGAGATTATTTTCTCATAAATATTTCCCCAGGTCATTTCTTACATCTATTTTTCCCCCTCCAAATTCAAATTATTTCTTGGTATCTTACCTAGCATATAAAGTCCATGTGTTTTATAAGATACATATAGCATATGTAATTTCATAAATACTTTTATAACCTTGATGCTAGGTTTTATATTCTACATCAGTTACAAAATGTTGATAAAAGTAATCCAACTTAATAAAATCAGGGCAAGGATTTTTGCTGCCTGCAATTATTTTTTGTGCTGAAAATTAGACATTCTCTGGACATAATTTTTTTTAAAGATTGTATTTATTTATTTTTCAGAGAGAGAGAGAGAGACAGAGAACAAACGGGGAGTGGCAGGCAGAGGGAGAAGCAGGCTCCCCACTGAGGAGGGAGCCCGATGTGGAACTCGATCTCAGGACCCTGGGATCATGACCTGGGCAGACGCCTAACCAACTGAGCCACCCAGGCGTCCCTCTCTGGACATAATTAATAAAATACCACATTGCATCTTTTTTGGAACAGGTCAGATACAAATAAATTAAAATGATTAACAGCATGCTTATATAGCATGCCTAAGTTCCACAGGTCCAGAATGTATGGGAAAGATAAATGGGACAAAAGCAGGGACATACGGTACAATGGGAATCCTGAGACATCTGATGTAGTCACTACTCCTAGATCACACACCTGCTGGGCCAGGCCTTGCCTAGTTCCCAGGTTCTGTGGCCTTCACTCCTAATAGCTAAGTCACTTGACCCCCACGCCCACTTCACCTACTGACTCAACCTCAGTGAATCTCTAGGAACAAACCTAACCTTAGATGGGATTGGAACTCTGGAACTGCTGGGCAGGCAACTGGAGCCTAATGCCTCATGACTCAGTCCTCTCCTGCTGGCTTTGGCCTTCTGCCTTGTTCTCAAGATCCAGTACCCACTATGTGTTCTGGATTTATGCCTTGTCCTGTTTTCTGTGCCCAAGTCCCTTCCTGGAAACTCACGCAGTACTCCTAAAGAACTAGGGAGCTCCCTTCTGCCTACCTGCCTCCTAGGCATTGGGGTCCTTTTCCTCACCCACAGATCCAAGAGGCAGCCATGATGTTGTGGTTAATAGTCCTAATTTAGGAGCTGGATGGAACTTGGGGGGTCCAACTAAGCTCTCTGGCCTCCATGTCCTAACCTGTGTAAAAGGGATGTTAGTAGAGCCAACTTAATAGGGGTCTTGTAGGGGTTTAATAGTTAAAACATATACAGTACTTGGAACAATAGTTGGTCATAGTATATAAGTGCTCAGTGAATATTAGGTTTTATTAATTGTGGAAGCAATAGTAGAATACAAGCCAGCTGACACTATCAGCCTAGTGCATGGAGCTCTAAAGGCTGTGGTCTTTACATCCCATTTTTCTATCACCTGTTACGCTTGCTGCACTTGACTTCAACTCACACTGGCAGCAGAGTCCATTCCTCAGTGCATGCCACTGAGCGCTGGGTCCTCTTTCTTACCACGGATTCAACCCCAGCCTGTGGCAGCCACCGAGTTAAGCACAGCTCTGTCCCAGAGTCACCTGAAAACTTGGTTGCCTCTATAAGTTAATAATTACTTCTGCATTATTCTCTTATTTGCTCTCTCAGGGTTTGCTTTTCATAAGGAAAGACAAATCCTAATAAGCATCTCTGCAGAAAATGAAATTTGAACACGAAGAATGTACACCAATCAAATGCAGAGTTATTTACAAAATAAAGACCGTAAGGGAATGACAACTAAAAATATTGCTGGAAACCTACCATTACCCTTATTACACAATGGGCTTTGGTTTCATTTTTTAAATATCTTTTACGTGACAGAATTGGAGATATCAAAGTAAACTTGCCTAGAGCAATGTTAAATTATTTCTTTTAAGGTCAGATTAGATATTTGCTTCATGCTGAGTCATGCATGCATGTTGAAAGCCAGTAGTAAATACATCTAAAGAGTCGAAGGTCAAAGACAAAACAGGTAATGTCAACACTCTGTTTCAGTAAACGTATGAACATGACAGATGTTCCAGTGTATCTATCCAGAGGTCACATAGAAATTATGCTCTGGTTTTCATAAATGCTTTTGGTTAATTTTAAGGATTTTGGTGGATGGATTCAAACCACCCAGGCCTCTTCCTGGTTTATTGTTTAGTAAATTATTCGCCCTTTGAAGTCTGCAAAAATGATCTGAGGATATTAAAAATATTTCAAATACTAAGGTGGAGAAAATCTGCAGCTTCAGAGAAGTATCTCACCATTTGCGAAATGGTATTGGAATAGTATCACAGGACCCAAGATACAGAATAACCAAAGGGTAAAGACAATGTTTGCTGCTACATTTCAGCTATTCAAACACTTGCAAATGGTACTGCAAAGAAAGGGAAGACCACCAACTCATCAATTCCAAGTGGTACATTTTTTTCAGGTTTTAATATATCCCAAATCAGGATGCATCACACAATACATGTCATGTCATGGCTTAATTTATAGCATTTTTCCTTTCTTAGTGGTACATGAACTGGTGGTGTCCTTTACAGTCTATGATGTCTTAGGTTTAATGAAATATGGTAAATATTGGAATTTCTTTTGTCTCTCACCTCTCCTTCTCTGGAGTTTCCCTCCTTTCCTTGCTTAAAAAGATATATAGATATATATATACACAAATTATGTATATTTATATACACTCTACATGCACATCTACACTAGGCTTGGACCCATCCAGCACCCCCAGAGAACTGGGGACCTGTCTTCTCCACCTGTTCATTGCCAAAGAACTGAACTGGAATCCTTTTCCTCAAACCAAACCCAAGATGGGACTCTGTTAAAGCTGGAGTTCCTGTCTCAAAAAGAAAAGGGGTATTTAACTCAAAGCCTCCTTACCATGTATGGAAAGTTCAGTGAAAAGCTGGCTATAGGGAAAAGTGAAAACTTCTCATTGACACTAAGGATGCTGAATCTGGTTTATCTATCCCATCCCCATTCCTCACCAGCATGGCTAATAAAAGACTGACCTAAACCCTTTGTTCTGAACGCTGGGAATGAGAGAGAAGAGCCGTATTTTAGTTTTTCTCTTCTCTCATGGGAATAGGTTTGTGGCCAACCCTTAGCTCTAACGAGCCTCTTTAATAAAGATGCCAGCTTCCCCAGGGGCCCACATGCCCTGCATGGCAAATCTCAGGATTGTATTTTATCTCCAAAAAGCTTTCTGTTGGTGCTGCCAACACACAGGAATTATTAATTAATATAGAGCAGTGTGCGTTGGAACAGCATGGGGGAAGGATCTTGGGAAACTCCAGACTGCCTAATATAAAGTTCTTGTCATTTTTTAAACCTCAAAGTTTGAGGTTTACTTTGCTCACAGGTTGGCTACCCAAACTAATGGAAAACAAAGAAGTCAGAGAATTACATTTTAGCCTCAGGTTGGGTTTTATGTAAATTAACGAACCTTTAAATCAGGGCAATATTTTGGAGGGAAAAAATGCTTGGCAAATAATACATCCACATACAAAAAAGCTGGCTGAAAAGTCATTTGCTGGCACCCACCAATACTGCCCACCAACTTTTCTTAAATCTTCCTATGTTTCTCTACTTCTAAGCCCCTTAGAATAGATATTCCAAAAGTTCTCCCACCCCAACCCCAATAGAGCTTTCCCCACACACTAAACTGGGTATGCTGAAGTATGCCTGTTTCTCCTTGATTCAAGTCTTTACACCCTCAGGAGTTGGTAGAGAGCTTGGTGCTCAAGGCTCTTTTGCAATTCTGCTGGATTTGGCTTCCCAAGAGCATCAGCTTTAAGTGAATCCAGAGAGCAAACAGCTAGAGTGAATGTTCAAATCTGTTGGAAAGTCTCCACGGCGTAAAGGGGAAAGATGAAAAGAAAAATATAGTTTCCCATAATTTACAGGAAAACCAAGAGTCAACATTTATTATTCATTTTCTTGGAGGGTACTTTGTCATAGTTTATTAATATCACGTATAAAACTTCTCAAAAACTACACAGTTAATTGTCTATTTATAGACATTGCCATTTTTCCCAGCAATTATAGGAGCTGGCTTAACCTAGTTAGGTAGCTGTTAAAATAAACCTCAGAAAAAAATAAAGTTGATCCCTTTTTTTAAAAAAATTTTATTTATTTATTTTAGAGAAAGAGAGAGAGAGCACGAGCCAGGGGAGGAGCAGAAGGAGAGGGATAAGCGGACTCCACACTGAGCACAGAGCCCGACTCGGGGCTCAATCCCGGGACCTTGAGATCATGACCTGAGCTGAAATCAAGAGTCGGACGCTTAAAAGACAGAGCCACCTAGGTTCCCCTAAAGTTGATTCCTTTTGGTGAAGTTTTTAGCCTACTACATCTCAACACATCAACACATCTCTAGAGAGACAGTATGTCTCAGTGGTCACAATCTTGGGCTTTGGAGTTAAACCTGAGTTTGAAGAGCAGACCCTCCACTTACAAGCTGTTTGACCTTGGACATGTTACTTAACATCTCGGGTCTCGGTTTCCTCACCTGAGAAACGGGTATCGTGTTACCTAATTGTTTCTCATTTTCTGTCTACTATCACATCAATCAAGTTTTGAGTTTTCTTTATTCCTTCTCATCCTCTCCACTTCCTGGGAAGTTATCCATGGTATACACAATATACCTATTCTTTCAATGGTTCTCCCTAAATTTTAAATAGGCATAGCTAACTTAAAGTTGGCAAGTCATCAACATCTCTAGGCTTCCCCTAAACAATGTACAACATTAGGATGCTTTCACTCTGGTCATTTACAACTGACCGTGGACTGACATTTTAGTTCCATCCTGTTTGTTTTACCACCAAAAGTCATCATCAGTATTATTATTTCATCAATTATGTTAACAAATCAAAACTTTTTTTTTTAGAATCAATGTTCTTCTTTTTTTTAAGATTATTTATTATATGAGAGAGAGAGAGCATGAGAGAGAGAGACCACAGGCAGTGGGGAGGGGGAGAGGGAGAAGCAGACTCCCTCCTGAGCGGGGAACCCTATGTGGGACTCCATCCCAGGACCTGGATCATGACCTGAGCTGAAGGCGATGCTTCACCAACTAAGCGCTCCAATCAAAACTCTTTTGATTTACCTACATGATTGTCAGTTTCTTCACATCACATTTATTTGTTTGGGTTCAATTTCCTTCTTACTAAAATACACCCTTTAAGAAGTGCTTTCAGCATTTGTTACTGGGAAACTGTCAGCACATGATTGCTCATGTCTCCAGCTGGCACTGACGTTTGAGTTAAGATTAACAGGGAATGAAAATTATGGTGGACAATTATCTTCTCTCAGAATGTGGATGATAGGACTCCATGTCTTTTGATTTCTGTTGTGGCTTTTGAGAAGTCTGTTGATCCTATAGTGGTGATTCCTTTAGAGACAGTTTCTCTTTGTTCCTCAGCTGCTTTCACAATCTATTCTTTGACTCTGGTGTTTTGTTTTTCAGTTTCACGATGACGTGCTAGGTATGGTCTCACTGTGCTTCCTACATCTGAATAGTCATGTTCCTTCATCAGCTCTAGAATATGTTTAGGCATTATCTTATCAAAAATTCCCTCTACTCAATTCTCTCTAAGGAATAGTCTTTCCTTCTGGAATTTCTAGGTGACATATTTTGGGCCTTTTCCTTCACTCTTTTATGTCCCCTAACTTCTCCCTCTTATATTCCATCTCTATCCGAGCTACCTTCTGGCTACTTTTTTCAGATGTATCTTCCCACTTAGAATTCACATCCATATCAACATTATCCTATCATCCGACTTACTATCTTATCCATTCAATTACATTATTTTTTGCTGCTAGACATTCTATTACTTCACTTCTAAAAGTTTTCATTTATTTTTTTTTCTTCTCATGCTGTCTTACCTTTTCTTTAAATCCTTTCATTTATGTCTTCAGTCATATTAAGTATAATTATTTTATATTCTCTTTCAGATCGTTTGTGTCCCTACTTCTATTATTTTTGCCAGCTGATCTTGCCCATGGTGGATTGTTTCTGTGTATCCTTTGTGCTTAGGGTTTGTGCACTCAGCTTAAGTACAGCTTATCTGAAAGAATCCAGCCTACGTGGAGGTACTCCCTTGAGAGAGGTTTTCAGCTGCCTTCTACCCGGCACCTTGAGGATACTGTGGTCTGAGCCCAATTTTAATATTAAATTCGCTGGTTGGACTTTCCCAGACAATGCAGGTAAAGTAAATTAAAACTTTTAACTCACATGTGGTACAGACTTGAATTTAAAAATTCCCACAGGATATTTTACTTTCCCTTTCCAGCCCAGGCCAAAAAAGACAACCTAGCTTCTTAGGGTCTCCCATTACTGAAGGGTGGATTTTGTCACCAAGGGCATGCATCTTTGAGGGCACTGACTTTGCTGGAGGGTCTCATTCAACTTCCCATTTTTATATTGGTCCAAGGCTTTATCATCTGTCTCTGCATGGGGGCGACAATCCAATGCTGAGACAACAACTCCTCTTCCCTCCACAACGCCGGCCCCCAGTTCATCTCTGGTCCGATTCTCAGACTTTTCATTTCTGTTTCGTGGATACCCTGTACCTTCTTGTGAACTCCAGGAAGCACTGAAAAGGGTTTTAAACAATTATTATTATGCTTCATCTAGCATTTTTAGGTGTTGGTAGCAAGAGGATTTTCAAGTTGTCTGTTCCATAAAACTGCCACAACCAAACTCTCTGGTCTGTTAACCTACTTGAATGTATTACTTTGAGAAAAAGAAAATGTTTTTAAAATGTGTCACTTATTGGTATAATACAAATAGATGAGATGTAGTGTTTCCTTGGATTAGATATGCTGAAAAATGAGGCCTCACAGGTGAATAAATTCTTATGAGAAATAATTGATATTTGATTCTTTGTTAAACTGAAAACTTCCACAAGTTTTGTTGATCTTATAAGAGAAGCCACAAACTATAGCTACTTCTGTGCATATGGGATGTCATACACATAATAAGAATACGCTCTCTCTGATGCAACTTCTAGCTTTTCTCAAGTAAAGCCACTATTTCTTTCTTTCCTTTTTTTTTTTTCTTTTTTAGAGAGACTGAGCATGAGAACAGTGGGATGGAGGGGCAGAGACAGAGGGAGAGAGAGAGAGAATCTTAAGCAGGCTCCATGCTCAGTGCTGAGCCCAACGTGACCTAAGATCATGACCTGAGCCGAAAGCAAGAGTTGGACACTTAACCAACTACTGAGCCGCCCAGGCACTCCAAGGTACATTATTGCATGATGATAATAATTGTATATATGTACTTAGTATGTATCTGACATATATTTTAGGAGAAAAATATAACTAACTTCTTCATAAATGTTGGCAAACAAATTCATATCTCATGAAACAATTAAGTTTTGTGGAAAACCATAGAAAAACTTGTGGGAAATGTGGATATGTTGCAAAGAGCACAGACTTGAGAGACAGATGGGCCTGGGCTCTGGTACCATCTCTTCTATTTTTTGGCTGTGTGACATTAGGTGAGTTAATGAACCTCTTTGAGCCTCCTTTTCTTCATCATTAAAAGAAGAGATGAGAGATAGCTGGCAGGGTTGTAGTCAGAATTAAATGAGACAATGAATTCACATAGCAAGTACTGAATGAACATTGGTGGAAAGACAAGGAAGGACTTAGAAGGAAAAAAGGGAGGGAAGAAGGAAAGAAAACTGGAAATCCAAAGGAATTAAGGTTGCCAGTGTTCCTCTTTTCATTAAAGAACAGGAGTATGTTGGCCCTGATTTCCAAGGAATTAGCCTAATGCTAATTTCTAAATAATCTTTGGCTAGACTGCTATCATTCATGCAAATTCATTCCATGTCTTCTGGGAGGTTTCATGTAACAACAAAGACAAGCAAATTGCCTGGAACCTGGGATGTTTGGAGCTATCCACCCCTCAGGAAAGTCCCTCAGTAAAGAGTGGAAGGCATCCCGCAATGAGAGCCCTCTTGGGAAAAGAGCCCCTCAAGTGACTTATGAAAGCAGATGGCTGTGACAAGGAGAAACATGGCCTCTGAGCAAACTGGACTTTCAACTTTTCTGTCTCAAATAAAAATCTATAAAGAATCACAGAGCAAGAGGCTAGGAGGAAGTAAAACTACACAATGCTTTTGATCAGCATCCACAACTGTATAGAGTCCTGCTCTCCCTCCCAGAAATTTATAAAGGAATAAAAGGAACACTTCATGGTCACCGTTTCTGCCGAGATGTTTTCGAGATGTCTGTTCCCTATGAACAGGTTTAGAGGTATGTGGGAACACCAAACACCCTCAGAGGAAAATGATGTTCCAGGTCCTGTTCCCCTTATTTGGTGGTGTTTATTAGTTTTTGGTTTTTAAAATATACGTCTCTGCCCTCAGGAATGTTGAAAGAACTCAAGTATGTAAAGGGATGGTCAGCTCAGGCCTAACCTCACACAGCAATTAGTTCATCTCTGGATGAAGACAGCTTGTGTGCTACGAGCAGAAAGCTGTTCACATCACACCTCAGTCTATGAATATGATTTTTCCATTCATTTCTGAGGATATTTAGTTAGGGGGAAAGCTTGCTCTGACTGAGCAGGTAAGCTTTTACATTTTTTGTGAGGTAGTTTCTCAGGAGATGATCTGTGTCACCTTGTTGGTAGACATTAGGAAGAACAGTTAGTAAGAAGAGAAGAGACATGGCAATCATCCTCAGGTCCTATAGGACTTAAGCGTGGGATGAAGGCAAAAATACGCAGTGTGTGAGAATGGATGAAGGTGGTGAAGATGTAAAGTCTACCATTGCCTTCCTTCTTCATCAGAACCTTAGGCAGGAACCCCCACATCCCTATCCCCGGGAAAAATATGTTGATTTGAAAATAACTGTGTAGATGCAGCAATAATGGCCACAATGCTATTGTAGTTTTAGAAATGCAAATGTTTGCTTTGAATTAGTATCACATAAATATAAGTTAACATAATATAAGTGTTAGAATGTGTGCCTCTAGGTTAAAACATTGATCAAATAAAGAGAAGATGTCCAGAGAAATGGACAAGAGATAGATAGCAGTATTGCTTAATCTGACCTGGATTACAAAACTGGTAGTTTCAGCAAGATTGACCATATTCTGGGTCATAAAATAAGCCTCAACAAATTTAAAAGAATTGAAATCATACAAAATATAGTTACTGCAAAAGAATTAAACTAGAAATCCTACAGAACTATCTCTGGAAAATCCCCAAATATTTGGAAATTAAACAAGAAATAATCCATGAGTGAAAAAGGAAGTCACAGAGGAAATTGGAACATAGTTTGAATTGAACAAAAATTAAAACAAAGTATCAAAAATTGGGGGATGCCATAGTCAATAGCATACCAATTGAGAACAAGGCAAGGATGTTTTCCTTCACCATTCCTATTCAGAATTGTACAGGTAGTCTTAGCCAGTGCATTAAGGCAATAAAAAGAAATAAAAAGTCTTCAAATTAGAAAGGAAGAAGTAAAACCATCTCTATTCACAGAAGAAATTACAAGAAATACTACAAGAAAGCTGTTAGAACTAGTCAGAGAGTTTTGAAAAGTCATAATATTCAATATACAAAATCAGTAGTATTTCTATATACTAGCAGTAAACAAATGGAAATTGAATTTCAAAGAACAGCTTAACAAATACAACAGGACCAAAAACATTTTAAATATTTAGGTATAAATCTAACCAAAGATGTCTAAGATCTGACTTTTGAAAATTAGACACACACGGATATTAAATAAGATCTAAAAAATTGGGAAATATATCCTGTTCATGGATTGGAAGACTCAGTCGGTTAAGCGTCTGCCTTCGGCTCAGGTCATGATCTCAAGGTCCTGGGATGGAGCCCCGCATCAAGCTCCTTGCTCAGCAGACAGTCTGCTTCCTCTCCCTCTGACCCTCCCCCCTGCTTGGGCTCGCTCTCTCTCTCTTTCTCTGTTCCAAATAAATAAATAAAATCTTTAAAAAAAAAGTTACATGGAAAGGCAGAGAACTAGAATAGCTACAACAAGTATGAGAAAGAACAAAGTTAGAAGATATGCTACCTGATTTCTAGACTGATTATAAAGCCACAGTAATCAGACCAGTGTGGTATTGCCAAAAGGATAAGCATATAGGCGAACAGAACTAGACAGAGTGCCCAGAAATAGACCCATACTTATACAGTCAAGTGACTTTCAGTGGAATAGCAAAGACAATACAATGGGAAAGGACAGTCTTTTCATCAGATGATCCTGGAAGAAACGTACATTCACTTGCAAAAAAAATAAAGGTACCATATTAACAAATTAACATGACATAGATCAGAGACCTAGATTTAAATGAAAACTGTCCTGCATCAGCCTCCCTTCTCCCTCTCCTGCCCCTCCGCTTGTGCGCTCTCTCTTTCTCTGTCAAATAAATAAATAAAACTTTGAAAAAATAAATTAGAACTATGAAACTTTTTTAAAGATTTTTTTATTATCATTTTTTCATTTGAGAGAGAGAGAGAGACAGAGAGCACAAGCAGGGGGAGAGGCAGAGGGAGAGGGAGAAGCAGACTCCCTGCAGAGCTGGGAGCGTGCTGGGGGCTTGATCCCAGGACCTGGAGATCATGACCTGAGCCAAAGACAGATGCTTAACCATCTGAGCCACCCAGGTGCCCCAAGACTATGAAACTTCTTAAAGAAAATAGAAAAGAAAATCTTCGTGACCTTGAATGAGGCAAAGATTACTTAGATACACAAAAAGCATGATCCATAAAAGAAAAAATTGGTAAATTAGGAGTTTATAAAAATGTTTAAATTATGCTCTTTAAAAAAAAGAATACTATCATGAAAATGAAAGAACACCCCACTAGCTTGAAAATATACTTAAAACACATATCTAATAAAGGATTTGTGGCTAAAATATATAAAGAACTCTCAAAACTCAATAATAAGAAAACATGAGACCCAAATTATTGAAATGTGCAAGATATTGAACAAACATTTCAACAAAGAACCTATATGAATAGCAAATAAGCAAATGAAAGTATGCTTAATATCATTATTCCTTAGGGAAACACAAATTAAAACCACAATGAGATATTATCACCTATTTGAATGGGTAAAATAAAGGAAAAAATGGGGAAAAGGAAACTAGCAATACCAAGTGTTGTGGAAAATATGGAGGAACTGGAATTCTCATCTACTGCTGGTGGAGATGCAAAATTATTATTCAATCCTCCTAAAAAACAGTTGGTAATTTCTTATATACACTCACCATATGACTTAGCAATCTCAAGAGAAATTTACTCAAGACAAATGCAGATACAAGTACACGCAAAAACTTGTATGTGAATATTTATAGCAGCTTTGTTCATAATCATCTCCAAGAAGGAGACAAACCAAATATTCTTCAGCTGATAAATTATTTTATTTTTAAAAATTTTTTAAAGATTTATTTATTCATTTTAGAGAGAGAGAGAGAGTGCACAGGGGGAGGGGTAGAGGGAGAATGGGAGAGAGAGAATCATAAGCAGACTCCGTGCTGAGTGTAGAGTCCATCACAGGGCTCTATCTCATGACCCTGAGGTCACTACCTGAGCTGAAACCAAGAGCTGGACACCTAACCGACTGCGCCACCCAAGTGCCTCTGATAAATGATTTTAAAACTGTGATATATCCATATAATGAAATTGTATTTGACAATAAGAAGAAATAAACTTCTGGTATACATAACAACATGGATGAATCTCAAATGAATTATGCTAAGATTTACAGATGTACTAAGGCTACGTGGTATATGATTACATTATATGACATTCTGGAGAGAGCAAGACTCTAGGGACAGAAAGTGTATCAGTGGTTTCCAGGAGCTGAGGAAAGAGTTGACTGCAAAGTACAAAGGGACACAAGGACATTTTTTATGGTGAGGAATGTTCTATATCTTGATTGTGGTGATTTACATGACTGTATGCAATTGTCAAAACTTACAAAACTGTAAACTAAAACAGATAATTTCTCCTACATATAAATTATACTTCAACACATCTGACTTTAATTTTTAAAAAGAGTTTAAAAAGCTGTTTTCCAGGGGAAAATCCAATAAGGATCAGAGCCAAGTAAGTGAGAAAAAAAATCTTATACGGAAGCATAGCGACTTAATCTAGGATGAAAGGAACCTAAAGAACAGGTTTCCAAGAGAAGATGAAATCAACAATTTAAGGTTAAGATGTCTGTAAAAAACAGCTTAGAAGTCATCCGGAAAATACAGAGTGTCTTAAGAAATGATAAATAATTCGCCAACTGCTCAAGAGCTGAAGTAACTGAATCACAGAGAGTGGTAGGCAGAACCCTAAGGCACATGCCCATCTGTTCCCTGGTGTACACGCCCTATTTAATCTCCTCCACGTGAGTGTGGGTGAGACTAGTAAACTGGGGAATGCACTCCCACGGGAGAGAGAGAGAATCACAAGCAGACTCTGCACTGATCACAGAGCCCGTGATGGGGCTGGATCTCACGACCCTGAGATCATGACCTGAGCTGAAATCAAGAGTTGGACGCTCAACCGACTGAGCCACCCGGCGTCCCAGGTCAGCTTTTAAAAGAGGAGTCAGGCCCTCACTAGATGGAAAGGTTCTGCTGTGCTGGGAACTGCCCGGGAAGAGGAGGGACCATGGGGCAAAGACCCGAGGGCAGCCTGTAGGAGCTGAAAGCATCTCCAGCAGGGAAGCGGAGACTGAATTCTGCCAACAATGAGTGGTCTTTTGCCAACAAATGATCTTGGAAAGGTCAGTCATCTGCAAACCTCAGATGAGATCCCACCCCTGGCTAATGTCTTAATTTCAGCCTGGGAAGACTCTTGAGCAGAGAACCCAAGCCTGGATGGCTGACCTAGAGAAATTGAGATGACAAATGTGTGTTTGCTTAAGCCACTAAGTCTGTGGTGATTTTGTCACACAGTAATAGAAAAGTGAAGAGTGAATTAAATGTGTCAAGCTAGTTTAATCAGAAAATACTTTCATGATTTTGACTCCAACAGTTCCTCACCAAATCAATAGTAGGCTAGTTTTAATGATTTACTATACATTGAATCAAAAAGTATCAGAGAAGGTAACATCATAGAAGAGGGAAGACCAAGGGGATGACATCTTTGGAGGATACTCTCCCTCAGTTCTGTCCAGGGTGGGCCAAGAAAGTCCCAGTACAGACTGGTGGAGGGGCCTTCCGCTGGAGGTTCTCTGATTTGGGCTCATTGCACTTGGTAACTCATTGTCCCACAGACTTCCCTTCTCCACTTCCAGGCAGAGACTTCCGCCACCCCAGTACTAATAACTGTCCTCTCTGGGCTGGACACCCTCCCACAGGTCTCTAGGGCCAACGGTGACATCCAGACCAGAAACACGTCAGCGCTCACTGGACTTTCTTAACACTCATTGTTAACACACTCATTTGTGAGGCTAGTCACCAGGAAATAACCATGAATCATTCCTGAAGCATCTTTCCATATATGTGATAACAGAAAGAGGGTTTCCCCCCCAAACAATATTATTTCAATTATAGGTTGCAGTATCTTGCAAATTTAAAAAACAACATTCTTCATTTTCATCAGATTATCAATTGTTTTATTCTAGAAAATTCTTTATTCTAAACATTATATAATGAAAATGGAATTAATAACTTACCTTGTAACTTTTTAGTCTGATGAAATCAACCTTCATAGAGACAAATCTATCTGAATTTCGACTGATGTTCTTAAGGTGTTCTACAAGATCTGCACAGAACTTGTAACCTCCTTTAAGCACACACAGGATCATAATGTCACAGTATCCTATGTCTTTCATAATATCCTTAGCCAGCCGTTCAGTTCTGAAAGAGGGATTAAAAGATATATTAAAGCATAAGTACTTCTGAGTATTTTTTTCCTTTCAAAAAAATGCATGATGCATTACCCATATTAGATTACACAGGGGATTGTGGAGGAGAGCTTGGGAGACAGAAGCCTACAGATAAAGAAGCTTTGTTAAGACTGGACAAAGAGAGAGTGTTCAAAACATATTTCTGATAACCACATCATCCCTAGTACATTTTTGCTCCTTGGTGTCACAAACATGAGTAAGGTATAAAGTATATGTCAAAGATCATGAATGCTATTATTTTACCACTACAGAGCCTGGTTGTTAGCAATGCTATGAAGGTATCTGGTGATATTATGCTCACTTTATAGCAAAGACAGAGGACATGGAGAATGACTCACTCACCTTACAACATTAGAAGAGACTGGAAGAAAAGTCAAGCACACAGAAGCTATCAAAAGAATCACCTCTGTCTTTTATTTGACAAAGATGGCACATTACCTATGTGAAAGGTGTCCAGGGTACAATTCCAGGAGGCACCATTTACATGGAGCACCATGTGAATGATGCCTTCCTCGAGCTAGGTAATGATGCAGCCTCGGGCTGGCACCCAAAGCCTGATTTGGAACTGTCACTGTATTTTTTCTAATTGTTTCATGTTTAGAAGTCCATTGCCCATGCATCCATACAACATTAAAGCCTCGAATGGAGGCAGGAGCTCAGGTGCATATTTAAAAAAAATTCCTACTGGCACTTCAGATAGAATTAGATTTAAAATGTGTTAAATGAATGATCTGAATATATATATATATGTGTGTGTATGTGTATATATGTATATGTATGTATATCTCTCTATATAAAGCATTATATTACATATGTTCTATATATCTAATATATTACATAATATATTTTATATAAGTCATATATATGTGTGTATATGCATACATATGTATAAACATATACATATTAAATGGCAACCATGGTTTCAGACAATGTTTCTCAAAATATGATCATCAAGAAAATGTACATCAGCATGCCAGATAGTCTGCAAAAAGGGACATTTGTTTTCAGCATAATGGAGTGAGGTGGTCAACACATTCCATCCACAAAAAAGTAACTATAAAGCTGGATAAAACTGTCGAAAACAACCATTTCAGCACTCTGGGAGTTAACCAGAGACATGTAACAAACTGAGAATCATTTATTCATGAAAACATTGAACAATGGGTAGAAAGAGCGCAAGTCTGTGGCATCCTTGCCAGAGAGTGCTCCCATCTCCCTGCGCCCCACATCGGCTCTGTTGTTCAACCAGGTAGTTCAGCCAGGGTGGGGCACTGCCAGAGGGAGCTTCCCTCGCAGGGAGCAGTGTCAGTTAGTATGGCTATCTTGGTAGCCTGTGAGCAGGCAGAGCCAATGGCCCCATTATCGTGAAGTTGCAGTCCTGTTTGAGCAACTAACTGGCAGACTAGTCTAGTCGGGGATTTGATAGGGAGTTCTGGGAGGTTAGCGTCACAGGAGAGGGATAGACAATATACTCTTCACATATCTCAAGTTGACCAGAAGCTATGCATATGCCCAGCAGAGACCAGCATGGGACCAGGTTACCTATACATTCCTGAATGATGGAGCCTGTAAGTGTGTGCAGCAGAGACACAAGAAAGCACAATGAAACAATAAAAGCCGGGGAAGACTTGAAAAAGGCTGGAAATCTGAATGTGCTTGACAGTCCCCACACACATTCATCAGGGCTTAAGGTGCTTGAGTACAATCTCTACCAATCTTAGACTGAAGGCTAAACTATTCAGACAGAGGGGTGAGTCCTAGTAAGTGAGGCTTACAAAGTAAAAACAAGAAAAATAGACTGCCTATCATCAGAGGCCATGCACTGTGGGAGATACAGATTCCATAGAGTGGAAAACAAAACAAACAAACAAACAAAACCCAAAAAACAAAACCGAAGAACAAGGGCAATGAACAGAAAATAATTACAAATATGGTAGATATGAAACCAACTATATCAATAATCACTTTAAATGTGAATGATCTAAATATACCAAGTAAAAGACACAGACTGTCAGAGTGGATTAAAAAAAAAAAAAAAGACCCTAACATATGTTATCTCTAAAGACACTGATAGATTAAAAGTAAAAAGATGGAGACAGACATATTGTACTAACACTAATGAAAAGAAAGCAGGAGTAGCTTATTGATTTCAGACAAAGCAGATTTCAGAGCAAGGAAATTATCAGGAATAAAGAGGGCATTATATACTAAAAAAGAGGTCAATTTTCCAAGAAGACATAACAATCCTTAATGTGTGTGCATCTAACAACAAAGAGTGTCAAAAAACTGACAGACCTAGAATCCACTACTGCAGTTGGAGATCTCAATACCCCTCTCTCAGTAACTGACAGATCCAGCAGTCAGAAAACCACCAAGGATATATTTGAACCGCACAGTATCATAAATCAACTGGACCTAACTAGCATTTATAGAATATGTCATCTAACATTCTTCTCAAAGATATAAATAAGAAAATGAAAAGACAAGCCACAGATGGGGGGTGGGGTATTCAAAAATCATATATCTGGTAAAGGACTTATATCCAGAATATATAAAGAACCCTTACAACTCAGTAAGAAGACAAACAACCGACCCAATGTAAAAATGGCAGAAGACTTAAATAGTCATCTCTTCAAAGAAAACATAAATAGCTAACAAGCGCACTAAACAATAGGAAAATGCAAATTAAAACCACAATGAGATACTTTTATATATCCACTAGAATGCCTATGGTCAAAAGGACAGACGATACTAAATGTTGGCAACCATGTGGAAAAACTGGAATCCTCATCCTTGCTGGTAGAAATGTAAAATGGTACAGCCACTTTGGGAATAATTGGCAGTTTCTTAAACTTAACCATAAAACCCAGAATACCACTCCAAGGAATCCAAGAGAAATGAACAGGTATATCCACACAAAGACTTACATGCGAATGTTCATAGATACATTGTTCATAGTAGCCCAAAACTAGACATCCAAATAACCATTGACTGGTAAATCAATAATTAGATATTGTATGATTTAACTTATATGAAATGTTCAGAAAAGACAGATTTATAGAGAAAGGAATCAGACTAGTGACTGCCTGATGCTGGAAGTAGGAATAGGGGCTGACAGCAAACAAACTTTTGGGGATGATAGAAATACTGTAAAATGATGGTTGTGCTTGCCCAACCAAACATTTACTAGACATCATTGACTCATTGACCTACAATGGGTGAATTTTGTAGTATGTAAATTACACTTAATAAATTCATTCCTGGGCCCCACCCCAGGATTTCCAGACATAAAGCATAAGAATACACATTTTATGGGGTGCCTGAGTGGCTCAGTGGATTGAGCGTCTGACTCTTGGTTTTGGCTCAGGTCATGATCTCGGGGTCATGGGATCGAGCCCCGCATGGGGCTCTGCACTCAGCACAGAATCGCTTGTCCTTCTCCCTCTGCTTCTCCTCTCTCTCTCTCATGAATAAATAAAAGCTTAAAAAAAAAATACACATTTTAACAAGTTCACTGGTTAAGTCTCCTGTACTGGGAACTGGATTTGGGTAGCCTTAGCAGCCCAATCATGTATTAGATCAGGATGCAATTAACTAAAGTCATAAAATTCAGGTGAGAAAAGCAAGAATTTGTTTAAACCAGGGGGTTCCCAAACCTTTGTTAAAGGGAAAATGCCTCTGAGTTATTAAGAGGTGAGCTGAATACAAGGACTCCACTGCACAACAAAGTTGGTTTAATTGTTAAAGTCAAGCAGGTTTCTTTCTTTTTTTTCTTTTTTGCAGGAATTTCCGTATCTTCAATTTGAATTGCTAACAGGGAGATTTGGCCATTTGAGAGATGCAAAATTTCCCAAGTTTATTTGATCACAGAACATTTTGTTCCCTCTGAGGATTGGGACTTGTATTCCATGAAAAGCCATCTTAGGCCATGAGAAATTCCAAACTAGACCTTATTTTAATAATATACTATAGTTTGAGAGGACGTGGACTATGCAAGTCTTACCCAATGGAAAATTCTTAGAGTGAAAGAATGACATTTCCTTTTGGTATAGACAGGAATTGATGGAAAGATAATATCCTGGGAATAGTGACTGTCTAGTGTTTTTCAAACTTTAGTTTGGCTAAGGACTTGTTTCATAAAGTTAAATATTAACTCAGAAGAATATAATAGATAATAGATTTAAAAAAATAGAGGCAGAAGTACTATGGTTTAAGAAAAAAGGTAGCATGGGAAGTCCAAAGTTTCAATTTGTTCCTATTCCCCAGTGCCTCTCCCACCCCCATTTCTGGGTGTCTGAAGAATCTCTATGTTCCTGGGAGTGCACTGTGAGGCTTGCTTTCCATGTAAATGTGAAGGCTTAAGTATTTGATCTTTGTACAAGAAAACAGAGAGGTACATGGAATGATTATAGTCTTCGAATTAGGCAGTTTTGTGAAAGGAGTATGACCTTTAAATCCTGATGCTTAGGGTGGGCTCAAGTGGAGGATGCTCTCTGAAAACCCAGAAACAAATGGTGACTTATGGGCTTAGAACAGGTGAGAAAATGTTGGCTTTTAGAAAGCCAATTGGCTAGGAAGGAGCTAAAGGATCTCTATATAGATGGGTCAGAAAGAACTAGAAATAGCATTCTAGAAATAGTTCTGTGCAGATATTTTTAAGTTGAAAATATGCCTATTCCCAAAACATTACCACTGCCTGGAAACCATAACCAGGCACAGACTGGCTGATCTGTGATACATTGCTTGATCCGAGATATATGCCAAGTTGCAGGAAAAGCCAGGGCTGCAGGGGTGTGTCCCATGAAGGTAAAGTTCACCTGTTAATTATCCCTGGTTAACTCAAGCGTCTGTGAAAAATGTAAGACAGAGGTCCTCAGGTAAACAGCAATGCTTTCCCAAACCCTGTTTTTATCAGTTTGTGCCGGACATTGTTATTTTGAGGCTGTTACATATAATTATATATATATATATATATATATATATATATATATATATGCACAGAACGTAAAAATATCTGCATGGAACTATTTCTAGAATATATATATATATATTCTTATCATTTCCCCTGAACAAGTGTCCAGATAGCCAGTTCAATTAAAGCAGAGATTCGTTTTTTTTTTTTAAAGATTTTATTTATTTATTTGAGAGAGAGAATGAGAGAGAGAGAGCAGGAGAGGGGGGAGGGTCAGAGGGAGAAGCAGACTCCCTGCCGAGCAGGGAGCCCGATGCGGGACTCGATCCTGGGACTCCAGGATCATGACCTGAGCCGAAGGCAGTCGCTTAACCAACTGAGCCACCCAGGCACCCCAGAGATTCGTTTTATTCCAAATTCTCTGTCTTATAAAATTTCTGTCTATTTCTATATAAGAGCAACTCAGGAATAGGGTCATAAAGTGTATTATATGATTCGCACAAGAGGGGGCCAGCCAGCGCAGAACCAAGACTGACACAAGAAATAACACTTACCTGTCCACAATGATGCCATGAGGTATGAGGACATACTCCAAATCTCCATAATAGTGCTGTGGGTATGTGAATAAATTCAAGTCATATCCTGGCCAATCATCCATAATCTGTAAATCAAATTATTTTGGTTACAATAATTTTCATGGGGAATTTATTTGTAAAATGTAAGTAAGCAAAAATGGGTATCATTTGAAAAAAAGAATAATATGGAAAACAGAGAAGTGGTCTGATGATCAATATGACGTTAGATTACATTCTATCAACCTATGAAAAGCTCCGTGGGGGAAAATAATTTGTTTCACGAAACCTGATAAAAGATCTAGTACTGAAATGAACAGAGAATCCCACTCCTAACTTTTGGCATCATACAAAGAAATATCCACTTGATGTCTTATAGCTAACCTGATAGTATTGTTTGTAATGTTTGTTATATCGAAATTATATAGTATCATGAATATAAGTAACACTATGTTCATAAGTATATTGGACTTATACTTATGGACTTAGAAATATGGACAGTATCATCATACATTATTATAAATGTTATTACATATACTATTACATGAAGTTTGGTAGAAGTTTGTAAAGTACACAAACTTCTGAGTGGTCTAGTCATTACAGTAAACACTTCAGAACGATATACTATGGTGGGAACTTCCGTCAGTCCTATTGGGAAAAATTGTTCCAGAAAATTGGCCTATTCATGTAGTGAATAGAATACTAGCCAGTCTTTCCCTTGCTTAGCACTGGATGTGCAAATTTTATGGTTAGAACAGTAAAGATGTGGGAGAGAGAATGGAGGTGAAGAGCAAGTTACTTTTACTTTCAGATCACCGAGAAAGGATACACCAGGGAAGTGTTCGCACTCAACTCATTCCATAGCTGTCTTGCCGGTTCCTGTTCTTTGATGACTCCTGCACACTTCCATCAGATCCGCTATTCAGCTTGAACCTTTCATCATGCAGAGCTATCCCAATTTTCCAGCCCAGTTCCCTACATCATTGCCTCCCCATCCTCAGGCTGGGCTTCAGTCCAGTCGTGACCTTTCCCAGCTCTGTGTTCTATTCATTTGTCTTTCTTGCACCTGCACCCTCTCCTTCTCCTTCCCTCTCTCCCTCTGTATCCCAAGCTCAACCCCTCTGCAGAAGCTCAGGTCAGGCCTCACTTATTTCTGGAGGCCTTGCTCACTGCTCCTACTCTCTGATCTTCTCTCCCAAATTCCTCATAGATGGGGCCCTCGTAGCTGTCTTTTCAAAGGCTCCCAGACAGGCTCCTTGAAAAGACTTCTGCCACTTCCAGCCTCTGGCTCACTCTGTCTTATCTGTTATAGGACCCATTTGTACATCATTTAATTCTGGCACATCCCCCAGCTGTCTACCCTTTCCTCATCCAGGACTCAAAACCTTAGCTCAGGTTTTGGAAGGGCAACTTATGGTCCAGCTCCCACCCAGGCCCACCCCAGTTCTGGGTTCTGGAATGCCAGCCAAACCAAACTCAGGGCATTTTCTTCCAAATTTATCCCTTTCCTATCTCAGCAAAGGACAACATATTTTTCTATTTGCTCAGATCAAAATGTTGGAGTCGTTGTTGCCTTCTTTCTTTCATTCCCTCATGTAACCTATTGGCAAATCCTATCATCAATTCCTTCAAAATTTAACCAGGACCACCTGTCAGCATCCCAACTGCTACCTCCCAGTCAGTGCCACCATCATTTCTCCGGGGACCATGCCATAGCTGTCAGACTTGCCTCCCTGCTTCCACCCTGCACCCCCATCCCATTCCAACATGGCAGCCAGAGCTCCCCACTTCTGAGTACAATCCAGAGTCTTCACCGTGGCCCACAGGGGCTACCTCTCTGACTTGTCTGCAGGCATTCTCTACCTCCTTTATTCTGCTTTAGCCACGTTCTTCTTGCTGATCCTTGAACATGCCAGGCACGCTCCTGCCTCAACAGCTTTGCACCTGCCCTTTCTCTTGCCTATAATACTCTTCCCCCAGATTTCTACATGGCTTACACTTCACTTCCTTCAAGCCCCCACTTAAATGTCACCTCCACAGAGAGGACTTACCTGATTACCTATAGAAAATAGCACCCCCTTCCTTCCTACTCATCTCTATATCCCTTTTCCCCAGCTTTACTTTCCTTCCCAGCATGTGCTCCCACTGGATGTGCCACATGTATGTCTCTCTGTGTGCTTTGCCTTGTCTCCTCCTGCTAGAATGTCAGTGCCTTCTGACAGAGACTATGTCTGAGTCACTGTGGAAACCCCAGTGCTCAGAACACTGATCTGGAATACAGTAAGTGCTCAAAAATGTTCAATGAGTTAACGAATGACACATTCTCCATCCACAGACTACCCAAGACTACTTGAGCTCCAGCCCAAACTGATTTGTCTCGATTTGCCTCCTTGCATAAAGAATACTGTTGCTCAAGGCTCTGGAAATTCATATCTACCAGGGGCAGATTGTTAGCCAAATGGTGTGTGTCATCTGCCTCTTTGAAAAATATCACATTTGCTCTGCCTCTATCCACAAATTGGCTGGGTGCAACTATTGAATTTGCACAGAGCAACTCTGTTTTCCAGCCCTGAGAACTCCCTGTGCCTGCTGTAACCATCAACACCACAGTTCCCTGTCAGAGCCTGAACAGCAGCTGTACGTGAGGAGCCTCCAGAAGATCCTCTGGCAGGCCACGGTAAAGGCCAGACAAGAACCCCAACCCACAAGGGGCCCCAGGGAGATCATTCAAGTGCACAGCATTTTCTGGCTCCCCTTCCAGACCACACACACACTCCCCACTCCACTTCCTGGAGCCCTTCCAGGTCACCGGTGGCATCATTAACTAGTGGTCTTCTGAGCCCATTCTTCTTACCATGCAAATCCCTTACTGCCCCCTTCCCCCACTCTCCCCCTGCCCCCCCTCCCCAGCTCTGGCTGTATCTCAGAGCCTACATTCTTCTCTGTGTTCTAGAGCTTAGCTCTGACCCTTACTGGCTGTGATGCTAGGGAAAGTACTCACCCTGCCTGAGACTCAGTTTCCCCCTCCTTTAAACAAGACACAATAAAACCTATGGTCAGGGTTGGTGTGAGGATTAACAGAGAACAGAAAGTCTCCAAAGCAGGCAGGAATAACCCCATTTGAGGATCTGCTGCAAGGAAATGGCCTCTACAGTGCTATGGACTGAATTGTGCCCCCCCCCCCAAAAAATTCATTTGTTGAAGCCCTAATCCCCCATTGTGATGACATTAGGAGGTGGGGCCTTTGGGAAGTAATTAGGTCATGAGGGTGGAGCCCTCATGATGGAATTAGTGCTCTTCTAAGAAAAAACCAGGGAGCTCTCTAGCACACTCTCTCTCTTTTTTTCTCTCTCCCCCATCTCTCCCCCCTTCTTCCTCTCTCTCTCTCTCTCTTGTTTTGTTTGTTTTAAACAATAGACGTGTATTTCTCATAGTTCTGGAAGCTGCAAGTCCAAGATCAATGTGCTGGCTGATTTCATTCCTGGTTAGGACTCTCTTGCTGGCTTGTAGATAGCTGCCTTATTCTTCCCATTGTGTCCTCACATGGCAGAGAGAGAGAGAGAGAATTTACTTAGAGTTCCTAGGATATTTCCTGGTGTATAATAAGTGCCTAATAACTGATGTCAAAAAGAAGAAAAGAATGATAAGCAAATGGCAAAACCAACCTATTGATAACAGCCGTCATGGTAACCTGTAGTCAAAGGCGGCATGAAGTAGTAGTCAAGCACTCAGATTTAGAAGCCCAGCACCTGTGGGGGTGGGGGGGGCGGTTATAGCTGTGGGACTTAAGTTGGGGCTTTAACTCTCTGTGCCTCAGTGTGTTCATCTATAAAATGGAGTCAGTGCCTGCCTCGCATGGCTATTGTGAGGATTCAGTAAGATATATAACGGAAATAAGACTTACAAAATCATCATCTAGTCTATAGTACGTCCAGGGTAAGTGTTAACCATCTAGGTGTGTTGAAACAACACGGGTTAACTTGCAAATTAAAGGTCTTAATTAATTTACAGAAGGGCCTCAAACCTATTTGTCAACGTATTGTTACCCTAGTTAAAGTTACACATTTAAAAATAGAAGAAATGTATTTCTCTAAGACTATTCTATAATTCAAACTGGCCTTTTCCATTGAGTCTGAAATAGTGAGTTTTCCTTGTTGAGATGAGAAAAAAAAAAGACAATTAGAGATAAAGGAACTACTGGTTTACAAACAACAGGTGTTGGCGAGGATGTGGAGAAAAAAGAACCCTCGTTCACTGTTGGTGGGAATGCAAACTGGGGCAGCCACTGTGGAAAACAGGATGGAGGTTCCTCAAAATATTAAAAATAGAACTACCCTTGGGGCACCTGGGTGGCTCAGTTGGTTAAGCATCTGCCTTCCACTCAGGTCATGATCCCGAAGTCCCAGGATCGAATCCCGCGTTGGGCTCCAATCCCGCGTCAGGCTCCCTGCTCAGTGGGGAGTCTGCTTCTCCCTGTGCCCCTCACCCTGCTCGTGCTCTCTCTCCTCTCTCTCTCTCTATCAAATAAAAAAAAAAAAAAAAGAACTACCCTATGATCCAGGAATCACACTATTGGGTATTTACCCCCAAAATACAAAAACACTAATTCAAAGGGATACATGCACCCTGATGTTTATTGCAGTATTATCTACAATAGCCAAACTAGGGGAGCAGCCCAAGTATCTATCAATGGATGAACAGATAAAGAGGATGTGGTATGTATACAGAGGAATATTACTCAGCCATAAAAAAAGAATGAAATCTCGCCATTTGCAACAACATGGATGGAACTAGAGAGTAGTATGCTAGGTGAAATAAGTCAGAGGAAGACAAATACCCATATGATCTCACTCATATGGGGAATTTAAGAAATAAAACAAACATGCAAAGGAAAAAAAGAGAGAGAGAGAGAGAAATCAAGAGACAGACTTTAATTATAGAGCACAAACTGCTGGTTACCAGATGGGAGGTAAGTGTGGGGGGAATGGGTGAAATAGGTGACGGGGATTAAAGCGTACACTTATCATGGAGGAAAAAAAGTACTATGCTTTTTTTTTTAAATAAAGGAAACTACCGGTTTAGTCCTTGTAATTCTTAATGGTGCATGCAAATTGCATTGCAAATAAGTCCTAAAGCTGAAGGAATGCAGGCTACTATGAACTGTAGATAATTATGTTATTCATCTGCTTTTTAAAAAATCAAAACAAGAAATCCTCTTTAAATAGTTTCAGTATCACAGATAATACGCTCTAAGTTTAGTCAGAACAATGCTTTCTCTGTCCAAAGACACAAAAAACATGGCTAGGCTGGGGAAGTGACAAACACATTAACTGAGCCATTTTCTACAAAATTCAAACCCTAGAACTCATTCAGCATTTCTTTTTTCCCATTTGAAGATGTATTGAAAACCTTCTTTCTAAGCCATTAAAAATAATTTTTTTTGCTTAGCATATTTCTTGCACCATTTTTCAGGTTTTTCCCCAGGGAGAAAAGTAGTTTGGAAACACATACAAAAAGCAAATCCCTGCTCCTCTCTGTCTCTGAGCCCCACACGCTGGGCCCCACTCTCTCCTTCAGGCAGTGACCCTGGTTGCCACCACCTTTCAGGCTCACATCTACCCCTCGACTGTCAGGGAGGAAAGGAGTCTCATCCCTCAGCTCTGCCTCCAAGAATTCCCACACAGGAACATCCAACATCGACTAACCCAGGCAAGGAGGTGCCTCAAACCACACTTTGAATCAATGCGTAGAAGCAGTTTCCTAAAAAAAGGCTCTAGATTCTGCTCCCAGAGGAATAAAGGGGACTCACCAGACCAAATGACACCTTGTATCACACAGGCCTTCCTCTTCTGTGGTGGGTTCGGCACCCAACCTGATAAAGTTGTGTTTTAGATGGATTATCTGATTACTTATCTCCAATACTGCCCCAATTCTTGCGGGGGGTGGGGGGGACCCATAACAGAAGCACAACAATTATTTTAGATTTTTTTCTTCTTATTCCTTCTAAACCCACTGTATAGGTACTAGCTATGATTCTCTTGATAATGCTTTGGTAGAAACAAAACATATCTAAGAACCTGATCCCAAAAGGCCAGATGAGCAGAGAGCTTTCTCTCTCCCTGAGAAGGAACAAAGATGTACCAGTCATGGGCTGGTGACTTTACTGGCTCTAGATCCAGGGACCAGTCAATCTTGAGCAAAGTTTCTGAACTCAAGGTCTACAACTCTTATTTGGCAATTAACATTTGCTACCGCTTACTGTTAATAACCTACCAATGTCCTACCTCCCCTATTCAATGGAAAGCCATTGTAGGCAAGCGCCATCTGAAATCTCGTAATATTCCCTTCTCTTGCACAAACCAGGCTTCTTGTTTTATGCTTACGTCATCCGGTTCTATGCCCCCCTGCCATCTTCATCGCAAAGTTTCTACCAACTCGGAATTTTCTTCTGCACCTCATTTCTGGACAGCCCCCAAACATGCCTCCATCATCCTATTAGCCACTTCATCCTGTGGCTCCTTCATCTGCCTTAACCCAAACTACTTCATCTTTATGCCACATCCAATCTTCCAGAGCAATCCCACCTCAGAAGGACTTCCCTGCAATCACAGCTTTCTATGTAGCACTGTGAGTAAAACCTGACTTCAATCCTGCTTCTGTCATTTGCTAGTTATGTGACCTTGGGGATTTTCTTAATCTCTCAGGGCCTCCGTCTCCTCTTCTGTAAAATGGAGATTATATTCCTCTCTCATGGATTTGCAAGGAGTTAATGAATAATTCAGGGAAACCACAGTAAGTGCTCAATAAACACTCACTATCAATACCTGCCCCCTTTTTCCACTGGTACTAAAACTTCCCTTTGGTTTTTTTGCAACCATCCTTAAGCGTTCTCTATTTTCCCTGTATAGGTACCTTCCTGAGCTTTGCCTTTCCTCTCTACCGTAGATGCCATGGGCTTCCCCAGCATGTTGAACTCACTCTGAATTTGCCTTCCCTCCCTGTATTCAACTTGAGTTCGTCTAATTATGCCAAGCTCTACTGGAGAAAATAGCATGAATGCAGGGGCCATCCCATGACACATTGTTTCCAACCTCTCATGAGGTCCTCTCTCTGCCTCACACCGTCTTTCTCAAAAAATTACCTTGCTTCCCAGAGAACGTCTTTTGATGCTAATAGATTGGACTATTCATACTGTTCCATCATTTGCTTTTTAGACTTTAACAATCTGCCTATCTTATTGGTCATATCAATTTACCTAATTCCTTTCTAAGAGCATGTATTATTAAAGAGTAGTGCTATATTGTAGTCATTCTACTGATGGGATGGTTGTTTAAATGATTCTCACGGCTAATGGCTTTGCAATTGTTAAATACAATGGCCTCTTTTCCATCTTTGTCCTACTTGCTGTTCCTGCAGCATCTGACGCTCTTAATGGCCCCTCTCGCCCCTCCACAAAACTCTGTTCCCTAGACACCTACCACCCTGTCTGTCGTCTCCGGCTTTGCTAGTCATTCTTGGTCTCTTTATCGGATTTCTGCTGGACATTCTGCCTCTTCCATGTGGGGATTTCCAGGTTTCTACCCATAACAGCAGTTTATAATTTTTTTCCCATTTTCACGGGGCCTTCCTATCCAAGCCAAGCATCAGATATTTTTCTATTTTCTGAAGATTTCCAAGTCTATCCAATCACTCTCCTCAATTGCAAATACAAATTTCAAATTGCCTGCAGTGCATCTTGACCTGGAGGCCTCACAGATTCAATTTGTCCAGAATTGAACTTATTTCCCTTTTTATATTTTCATTCTTCCCCCACCCCCAGGCTTAAATGTTCGCTCCACGGCAACTGGAGTGTTTTTTGTTTTTTGTTTTTTTTAAGCATAAATTGGGTGTGAGGATTTCTTCTCAGGATACAATGATTTCTTTGCAATCGGTATGGCCAGTACCTCTTCTTCCGAGGGTTCACATGGCTACCTCCTACTCACCCTTCAGGTCATGGATCAAATATCACTGCCAAGAGACCACCCTGACCACCTGAGCAAAAGCAGTACTGCTCTGCTCCCCAGGCCTCCTCCAATCACTCCGTATCTCATTACTCTCTTTTCTTTTCACTGCACACGTCACTATGTGAAATTTTCTTATTTTCTTGCCTATGCCCCTTCTCTAGAATGTAAGCCCAAAGAAGACAGGGCTTTGTCTGGTTCCCTGCTCTATCTGCAGAGCCTAGAACACCACCTGGAAACCCGGCAGGACAGTCAAATGAATTCCTCGTTCTTGAAGATGGAAAGGTCCTGCCCATAAATTAAGAACTGAGCAACACATTTCAACCTGATTAGTTCTGTCTGCGTGTGTGGTGTTTCCTTCCCCAAACCCCATACTCACACAGGTTACCTGCGAATACCACAGAGCTCTGAAAAAAGAAATGTTAATGCAGCAAGTTAGCCCCACTCTCCACCCTCACCTCTGTTAAAGCTGATACAGTAATAACCACCACCTTCTATAGAGACCATTCTGGACAGGAGTTAGGAGCCGAGGCCAGCGGCCACAGGGCAAGAGCAGATTGATTCCAGGACACTGACAGATGGGTACCCTTTGATTGACTCTGAGGGATTCCCAGGGATAAAGGGGCTCTGGTCTGGGAACCCATCATCCCACATCCTCCCCTCCGGACACACTACTAGACAGATATTTTACAATCTCTCCAATTCGCTCAACGGGTCAAGCACGCAGTGTCTCCCTTTAGCTGACAAGGAGACTGGCGCTCCGGAGGCACTAGCCTGTGTCCATCTTGTGCAAAGACCCCAGGGTCCCAGCCCACGTTTCAAAGCTTAAACTCCGGCCATTTGAGCTACTTTATTTCCTAGCTGCCCTGGAGAATCCTCCGTATCTTTTTGTAAACCAAACTGGAAGCCTGCGCTGGAGGGGTCAGGGAGAAGCACAAAGGGAGGGAGGCCCCCAAGAGTAGCCCGCGAGGGTCTTCACAGACCCGCCCTGCTCCCAAAGGTGACTCGTCGTGGCTAGCAGGAGTGGGGACCCGGCACCACACAGGGTCAGCGCTGGGGTATCCGATTCCTGGCCCGGGAGGGGAGGGAGGGGCGCGGAGGAGACACTGAGAACACGGGGTGCAGAGCTGTTAAGTGTTGGGTCAGGTCGCGCGCGGGGAGGGGCGGCTGGGAGGGGAGCATGGAAGCCATCAGCTCCGGGACGGGAGAACAAAGCAGTGGCCCGCCCGCATTTAACGCGAATGCATTTCAGGCATTTAATCTAAAAGGAGGGTGCCAAGAAGGGAGGGGAGGGGAGAGAGCGGGGAGCGCACGACTCAGCCCAGAAATCGGGAGTTTGCATTTACCACGACGCCTCGCCCGTAGTCTGGCGCCTCCTCGCTGCTCCCGGCCATGTTTCTCCCGGGGAAAGCGGGAAGGGAAGAAGGGCGCGGGAAGGATCTGGGAGGGCGAAGGGCTGGGAGGGGGATGGGACTGGGGACCGTGCCGCCCCGCCCCGGGCCAACCGGCGGGGAAGGACCGCGCGCCGCAGACCCCGCGCCTGGCGCGGTTCCAGCGGCTCGGCCGCTGCGTCCCCCTGTCCGGGCCCCCTCCCCCGGCGGGTCCCGGGCCGCCGGCGGCGATGCGGGCCGGGAGCGCAGGGCGGGCTGCGCGGGGCGCAGCTGCCGAGCCGCGCGCGCTCCACCTGAGCGCGGACCCGGGGCGCGTCCCTCGCGGCCGCCGCCCCCCAGTCTGCGAGCCCCGGAGCCCCGGAGCCCCGCCGCCTGCTCCCCGCTGGGACTCGGGAGGACGTGGCTGCCCGCGGCTGGAATTTTACAGCAAGAGAAAGTGTTCCCATGGCCCCCGCCTCCCTAAGGCTGTGGTCCCCGGCTTTCAGGCGAACAATGTCTTTGAATCCTGCCTGCTAATTTTTATGCGCTCTTTATCCCAAGTAAAATCCGTGACAGAGTCTGCGCTATGGGATGTTCTCGAAGTATGGCTGTGGACGAAACTCTTCCGAATGGGTTTTTTTAAATCGTCGAACCGCCCGGCCGGCAGTTTGAAAGAGCCCTCTGATTGCTTTTATCCCGGCCCAAGCCCGCAGTTTAGGATCTGGAATCTGAGATAGGGCCTTTCCTTCACCGCGTTCAGGGGGGAAAAGAGAGAGACATTTTTACAAATTATCTACTTTACCACTTTTGTGAGACCCTGTGGCCAGACTTTCATGGTTTCGGGTTGCAGTTTAAAGCAATCGCTCTCAGATTCGAAAGCCTCTTTTATGAATCTTTTGTTAATTGAACCCCTAATGCAGCCTTCCCCCCACCGAATGTGCCGGTTCTTCGTCCATTCCTCAAGGGCCCCCCGCTTTCCTTGAGTATATATTCATTCCCCTGCTCGCTCTCGTCCCGTTGCATTCTTTGCAGCCCCCTCCTGGGTCTGCAGCCCCGAGCTGAACACCGCTCTCGGACTCAGGCCTCTTTTTCCAAAAGACTGTTTTGTTCGTGTTTGGGTTCTGGCACACGGCAGGGAGAGGAATGCTGATTTTGCTTGGTTTGAGGGGAATATAGCCACCAAGCAGTTAATGCCGCCCTAAGTTGGAAAGTTACTAGTCATTCAGACGTGGCCGTGCTCAGCACTGTTGATCGGCTTCCCCAGATGCCAGCGCAGGGGAAGGAAGACAGCTCCGTGGATCGCGGAGACCAGGCACGGTCCTGGACACTGGGTGATCTTGTTTCCTGGTGTGCAGGTAAACATTTTCGCCCGTCCTTGTCAGAGGTCCTTGCTCAGGGCCATTTTTATAGTCTGCCTCTCACCTCTTTTCCCAAAGGTGAAAGTCCATCTTCCACTGACGTTATCAAGAACCAAGCCCAGGAAGTATCTTCACAACCACCGTCACTAAAACTTCCAGGAACTGAAAAGTACCATCACTGGGGTGGGATCAAACTATAGGGTTCACGACACTCGCTTGCGGAGCTGGTGAAAGCAGCTTCCGGCTACTTTAACCCCCGCAAGTTATGTGGAGAAGCCCTGGGGTGGGACATGGAAATCCGTGCTGCCAAGACCTCAGATGAGGGAAAGGCAGGTGGTTCTCAAACCACTCTGTAAAGTATCCCACGTTATCTCTTACTGCTGCAAAATCAAGCTTACCCCTAAGAGGCTCGGTGTGGGTCATGGGTCAGTCAGATCAGATTTGAGGCAGGGGCCTCAAAATAAATGACAGGTGTAGCTGCTAAACACAAATCAAAAAGCAACCCACTCTGGGCCCAGCTCAGGCACTGTGGAACATGGAAAAGAAACTCTGGGTAAATCTTTCCTTAGAAAGGCCATTAATTTAAATGCAGAACCAAATGGGATCACAATGAAAAAATATAACTTGCTTGAATGACAACAGGAATCTTATGAATGTATGCTCAAGAACATCCTGTCTAGACCTGTAGAGGACATCCTAAGAAGACCACAGAATGATGAACAAATTTTTTTTTAATTTTAATAATTCACTTTATTTAAACCAATATAGGAAAAATATCACTTCAACACTTATTGAGATGTTTATTCATTTTTTCATAATAGATCTTTGAAATCTAGTGTGTTTTATGCCTACAGCACATCTCAGTTTAAAGTAGCCACATTTAAAGTTTTCAGTGGCCACCTGTGGCTAGTGGTACCCATACTTGGGTGTTGCAAATCTAGAGTACTCTAGAATTTATTGCATTGACTTAAAGATCTTGGGAGTGAAAGGAACTAGAGAAGAAAAGGATGAGAGTTCAAGTATAATTGATCAATGAATTTTCCAAGAACTTGATAGAAATCATACTAGCAATACAAAAGTTGACACCAACTAGTTGGATTTTTGTTCTAGTTTTTAAATATACCTGTTTTTTTTTTAACAAATCATTTTTAAAAATAAATTTATTATCTTGTCATATTTGGATGACATTTTGTGTGATCTAATTATACTTCGATACTTTGGGCAGCATTAAAGGAACGCGATGTAACACTTGATATCATGAATAGTAATTGCAAGGACCAGTATCCAAGAATAACAACTCATCTGGCCAGGCTTAATTCTTAATCTTGCGTTATGAGAACTTAGAGGCAAAAATTCTTTTAAAATCTCAAATTTCAGTTATGTGTCTAGTGGAATAGCTTTGCACTAGAATTCTGATTTTTTTTTTTTTTTTTAGTAACAATCCTTATGGTTTTAGCCAAAGAGGCTAAGCCAATTACATCAATCTAATATGCCACAATTTTCTCGTCTATAAGAGGGGGCAATAAATTATTGCTCTATTGCATATGATGAATGAGATTAACATAAGATAACAGGCAAGAGAATCCTCAGAAAAATCCCATGAAACTGTAACGTATTACTAACCTGAGATACTGCGAAAATGTATGAGCAAATGATTGTAAAGTTAGTTGATCTGAAAATGACAGGGTAATTGCCTTTTTAAGATGGGTGTGATGGACCAATCGGGAGCAGTTATAGTCTAGGGACAAGTTGGGGTTGGTCTGAGAACTGATAAGAAAAATGAGAAAATTATTAAAATAATGGAATTTTCTACACAAAAAAGGGATATTTGAGCTCAGAATGTCCATTTTCTGATATTTCTTTGAAGGGGCTGTAAGAATAAAGAGGTATCTCTTTGCTAAGTTAATAACCAATAAATATGCTGGAGTTTTTCTGTCATTTTCTGTATCACATTTTAGTGGCAGATTCCCTGCATTTTATTTCTTTTCTTTTTTTTTTTTAGATTTATTTTAGAGAGAGAGAAAGTGCACACAAGCAGGGGGAGGGGCAGAGGGAGAGGGAGAATTCTCAAGCTGACTCCCCTCTGAGTGAGGACCCCAATGCAAGGCTCAATCCCAGGACCCCAAGATCATGACCTGAACTGAAATCAAGAGTCAACTACTTAACTGACTGAGCCACCCAGTAGCCCCGAGATACCCTTCATTTTAAATTCTGAGATTATCTTGTGTCATTACCATGATAAAATCACAAATATTTATATTTACCTGAATTCTCCACCAGGCCAAAAGACTTTTGTCCTAAAAATACATACTGATTTTTTGACACTTTGGTAGTTTTTAAACTTTTGACCATGCTAATCTGTTACTGAAGGAGCAATTCAATCTATGTGCTGAGTTGCTCAGTCTGTCACTCAGTAACACTGGATTCAAAAATACAGAAAGGCATTTATTTTTTCCTCAGCCCTAAAACATGAAAATAAATAAATAAATAAATAAAACTCTCGGCCTGGGAACTGTGTTGAAATACATAAACATATGAAACTTAGTGACTCAGATTGTTAGTCACAGAGTCACTGGTTAGAATCTGGATGAAATCCACTGTGGACAAAGGCCAGTAATAATGATGATGATATTTTGCTTTTCCTTAGTGCTGAACAAAACCCTTTACAAATGTTACAAGTACAGGAGAAAAAGTGGCAAATACTTTCTTCTAAATATTCAGGCGAAGTGAGAATCTTGCTACATTTGAGTATTTTGTCCCCTGTACATATGTACAGAAGAAATATAGTTGCAAATAATTGTAACACAAAACAACTTAAGCAAAAGCCTCGTTAGTATTCAGTTAGCATAGTAAGCCCTCTTTCATGGCCTCTTGTTTGAAACAGACTGGATCCAATGTGTAGTCTTAGAATAAAGGAAATAGTGGCCCCATAGTAGTTCTTACAGATAAAGCCAGGAGCTACATTCAGAATTATGTTTTGTATTATTACACTTTCATCAGTAATTAACCTTCCACTGAAGAACACACTATGGGTAGACTTCAGCCTGCTTTTTTGCAATAATGTCAGGCATGAGTAATATCATCAACACTAAGTGCTGGGCTGTTTCAGAGATATTCTCCTACTATCTCCCCATCTGACCGGAACAGGAATTGGATGGCTTCAGAGTAAAAGAATAATGCGTCCACATGTTCCTCCAGATCTCAGAGTCCTGGCAGCCGACCTCAACTCTCTTGGCCACCATAAAGCAGTCATTGAAAGGACACAGCTGCAGGAACTAGAGGCTAAGCACTAAATAAATCCACAGGGCTAGAGGCACAAGTCATGTACATGACCCTAACACAATACCTTGTGGTTATGAATGAACGGATTAGCATCTAATGGTGCTATGGCAGCTTATGCAAAATTAATTGGTACCTCAGCCAGTGCCGAGTTTCTAATGGAAAGATGTCCAGTTCAAAAAACAAAAACAAAAACAAAAAAAAAACCAAGGAGATCTCCTTAAACTTTGGCCGGGTTGGGGAGATGAAAGACTAACTAGAGTGGGGATTGAGCTGCTTATTCTCTTAGCTGTACATAGATTCTGTTCAGATCAGCATAGATGTACTGTTCTCACTGGCAACATCCCAGGAACTAGTCGGTATCGCCAGTGTCTGGGTTGTATTCTAGATAGGAAGTAGGGGGAGCTTGGGAAAGTGGTGGGGGAGACATGGCTTGAGGTCTGGAGTTGTCTCATATGAGGGAAGAGACTAAGAAAGAAAAGGAGATTGGACACTGGGGAACCTAGAGCAACATTTCCCAAGGTGTGTTTTGTGTCGTTTTTCTTTATATTTGAAAAAGATGGGGTTGTGATTCATTAGGTTAGACAAACAATGAGATAAGCAAAGTTAAACACACTTCTATCTTGTGGGACTTCTAGGAGCTTGTAATATGCCAATACACACTGTCAATATTCAAGAAGATGGTAGCAAAATGCAATGTTTCCCTAACTTTGTTGACCATGAACATCTTCATAGGGGGTGTTTTATAAAAGTTTTTAAAAATTACACTATCGTGGAATATTTTAATTTATATTTTTAATATTATCTCCCAGGAAGAGGTTTTATATTGTCTTAAAAATACACTAAAGAATTCAATCTTTAAATATAACATTATTTTCATGCTATGTATTGCCATGTTCTTCTTTTTAAAAAGGGGGCGCCTGGGTGGCTCCGTCGTTAAGTGTCTGCCTTCGGCTCAGGTCATAATCCCAGGGTCCTGGGATCGAGCCCCGCATCGGGCTCCCTGCTCAGTGGGAAGCCTGCTTCTCCCTCTCCCACTCCCCCCTGCTTGTGTTCCCTCTCTCACTGTGTCTCTCTTTGTCAAATAAATAAAATCTTAAAAAAAAAAAAAAAGTGCACTAATGGGGCAGCTGGGTGGTTCAGTTGTTCAGGGATCTGCCTTTGGCTCAAGTCATTACCTCAGGGTCCTGGGATGGAGCCCCACACAGGGCTCTCTGTTCAGCGGGGAACCTGTTTCTTCCTCTCCCTCTGCCCCTCCCCCTGCTCGTACTCTCTCTCTCAAATAAATAAGTAAAATCTTTAAAAAATATATGCACTAAGAACTTAACTGGACATGACTGAGACCTTTCTCCATCTCTGTATGGTCCTTCAAGTTGACATGAAATTTTGCATGTCCTAGAAGACAAGGAATTTATTCCCACCCCCATTCATTCTTTCCCCTTTCCCCCCCGGCTTGTGAACAAGAGCAACCTTCTGAGTAGCAAGAGAGATGAAAGCCATCTCATTGTATGGATTCTCTTTGGTCTCTCTCAATGACAGTGCGGTGGCTTTCAAAGGCAACTGTTTGTAGACGTCTCAGCATAGAGAGTATCCGGGTGAACCAATAAGCATACTAGGTGTGGGCATGCTGGGCTCCTGGTATTTCCAAGGAGATCTCTATCATATCCAGGACAATGGCCATCTACTGGAGCACCCACATTAATAGTCCTGTGGTTCGTACTTAAAGGAACTGAGCTCTTCATCTTTTCTAACTAGAAATCTCTTTACCATACTCACTACCTCAGCTGTACCCGTAGGATTAGGATTCGTGGCAAGTCAAACCTGATTCCCAGAGGGTGGGTGTGACTCCTCCCATAGGACCAATGCCAAATGGGGCTGTAGCAAGTCCACAGGCGCACAGGGCTACTTCTGGGTCTGGAGCCGGAACATTGTTGTTGAGTCTACCACATGGGGATGGGCCTGCTTTCTCCAAAGGGCTCTCCAGATGGGCTCCACCAGGGTTTCACATCCCCCAGCCTGGATCTAGAGCTTCCACAAAGGCATTTTTATCCCAGGATATCTGCCAAATTATTGTTGTTGTGGGGGGACAGGAGCGAAGGACCTCCTAGTCTGCCATCTTGCTGACCTATGACTTTTTTAAAAAGAAAATTCAAATGTATTTTTCCATTTTAAATGTAGTATATGCCAATAATTTTAAATCAGAACATTTGGAAAAATAGAAGTAAAATAGAAAGGCACTTTAAACATGTTCTGGGGTCTTCCAATTTTGCAACTCTGGAAAGTATCTTACACAGTCGTGACTAAAGGCTTGCTCTGTATTTCTATACTTCTCTGTCTCACACTCTAAGCAAAATAAACATATCACACAAGTATTTTTCCATGGTCTAATAAACTCTGTACAAACATTACTTGAAATGGCAATGCCATCATTTATTTAGCCATTCTCCACGTATTTTCATTACTTCCAAATTTTGATTTCATAAATACATATAAATAAATATGTTTTTAATAAAATGTTTATATGCATTTTAACCATTTCTGGAGGATAAATTCTTCAGAAATTGAGTTTCTAAATTAGAGAGTATAAATGTTTTAAGGTTCTTGACATATATTGCTAAATTTAGCTTACAATATTAATGGCTCTCTTTGATGGAAAATTATAGTAAATTTTATACAATTTTTAAGTGAAATTGAATAAAATTTTACTGCAAAAACACTTTAAGGTTTGAGAAAAAGTGTATTAGTTAACATATGTTAAAAGCTTAGTAATTGGAACTAAAAGAAAAGTCAGTTTGAATTTGTGATTAATTCTTAACTAAAGATTACTTTAAAACAATGTGCTTTTATTGTCGTAGTCCATAAAGTAATACCTAGACTAGTGAAAAGTTTATGGTGCTCTGTTTCAGAGTTTTGGCTCCAAGTCAGGGAAACTCAGCTTTAAAATCAGACTTCACCACCTACTGCCTGACCTTGGGCAAGTTTCTTAACTTCTTTGCCTTAATGTCTGCATCTGTCCAATGAAGATAATGTTAGTTCCTGCTTCTTAAAGTTGTTGTGAGGCATTGGTAAAATAATGTACTCAGAGGACTGAGTACCTCAGGAGTGTCCAGCACATTTCATCTATTATCAAAATAGAACAATTTTATTGTTTATAAAAGATTTTATTTATTTATTTTAGAGAGAAAGAGAGAGAGAGAGAAAACCAGCACCTAGGGCAGGGAGTGGGAGGGAGAGGGACAGAGCAGACTTGGACATGGGGCTCAATCTCATGACCCTGAGATCATGACCTGCGTGGAAATCAAGGGTCAGACGCCTAACCAACTGAGCCACCCAGGAGCCCCTAAAATAGAATAATTTTAAATGGAATTTCTGGTCAGTTGGAATTTCTGCATGAATAAATGGATCTGAGTTTTGAATTAGTAAACCTACAATCTATAAAATTTCTTGATGTAAGTGAGCTAACATTTTCCTTGAAATCGTATTGTGTTACCAACTTGTTTTATATATATGTATATAAAATGTTTTACATATATAAATATATATAAATGATATATACGTGTGTGTGTATGTATATAGTGTGTGTGTATGTATGTGTGTGTGTAAAGCAAAAATAGCCTACAGGAAAAGGGTCTGTTTAATTAGTACAAATAATGATGGATTCTGAATTAAGAAGTCTATTTTTTATATTTTTAAATTTTACATTAGAAAGAAAAAAAGTAACTTGATTTTAATGCTTTTAATGTTTGAAATATGAAGGACAACAATAAAAGTTAACTTCCAAATGTATTAAATACACTTCAGATAAGCTTATATCAATCATAAATACATCAGTAATCTCAATATGTATAGTTCATATCTAAAGAATAAGTATAAATGGACCAAATTGAAAAATCATTTAGGGACGCTTGGTGGCTCAGTTGGTAGAGCATGGGACTCTTGATCTCAGGGTCATGAGTTCAAGCCCCATGTTGGGTATGGAGCCTACTTAATTAAAGAAAATAATAACTTAACATTTTTCTCAGGGTCTCTGTAAGGAACAACTGTGAAAATTTTATAGCAAAAAGTTGTCCCTTGATGCAGAAATGGTACTTTGGCAAAGCAGCCTGCTGCCATTTTAGATGCTGATCGGTTACTGTGGTCAGTGGCTTTCCTGCTTTAGCACTCACTTTACCTCAAATTCTCCATGATTTCTTAGCTCAGCAAGATGATCACGAACCTCTTGAAATCGAAGCTCACGCCAACATTGATATTATTTGACTGTTCTTGGCTTGAGAAATAACCTTCAGATTCTCTTTGGTTCATACCAGACACAGAAATGACAGCCCGGAAAAGTCACAAAAGTGAAAATTTTTAATACATCTTTAAATTAAGACCATTCAGAGGAATTGGAGACCGGAAAAATCTAGTTTGTATGATAAAGGCCAAATACTTACCTGAGAAATAATTTCTTTCTCATCCTACAATTGATGTCAGTGGCCTTTTATGCTCAGATTTATCACCGTGTTCTACACATTCAGCCACAGAGCATTCACCCAGGTCACTTTGTACAGAGAATAAAGGAATAAGAGATGGGTGACTCAGGCTTCTCTGTGGGTCTAGGGATTTTGCCAGAGCTTAAGTGATATAGACAGTCTTCAAAATTATGAATGTCATACTTGGACTTTGTACTCATTACCTTTTCACCTTGATAGTCAAGTCATATTACCTTTTATGTTATGATTTTTTTTTTTTGTTACCTGGGACCTTTTTGTTACCTGGGAACTTTTTGCCTTTTCTCAACATTTTTTTCTAGGTCTTAAAACTAATTTGTGTTTCTAAGTTCTTGCTTTGGGCGCATTTCTTGGATTCAGTTGTCTAATCAACTAGATGTATTTTTTAAAGAAGCAGACTTAAAAATGATAAATATTGAGAATGGTTACTGAGATTGTCACTTGGGTAGTTAATCAGAAGCCTCTTTGTGTTAGAAAAGTTTTTCTGAATCTTCTTCCATATTTTCTGCTCCTTATTAAAAAACAAAAAAGGGAGGAAACTCTGGCTTTAAAATCAAGCTGTGAAAAATGATGTACAACAGACCAGCGACAATTCTCAAAAGCCAGTTTACTTTTGTGTAATGAGAAAAACAGAGAAAGGAGATGGTAGAAGTAATTACCTAAGCTCATTCGATAAACTTTGAAAATTAATAGAGAATATGGGAAAGATGTTCCCTCGCCACCTGTCAGAACACTCTAGGCAACTCCACCAGGCTGAGGTTCTTTAGGTTTGAAAGCCTAAAAGGTGGCACCCAGTGGGTAAACTCCCATGCATTTCATCTGGTCTTAGACCAGAGGTTCTCAACATGAGCAATATTGACATTTGGGGCTGAATCAGTCTTTGTTGTGGGGGCTGTTTTGTTCATCACAGGATGTTTAGCAACATCCTGACTTTTACCCACTAGAAGCCAGTAGCAGTCCCAGTTGTGGTCATTCAAAATATCTCCAGGGGCACCTGGGTGGCTCAGTTGGTTAAGCATCTGACTCTTGATTTCAGCTCAGGTCGTGATGTCAAGGTTGTGAGATGGAGCCCTGTGTGGGGCTCCACTCTGGGTGTGGCTGCATGATATTCCCTCTCTCTCTCCCTCTGCCCTTCTTCCCTACCCCTGTGCATGCATGCACTCTCTATCTCTCAAAAAAAAACAAAAACCAAAAAACAAAAAACAACTTCAGAAAGTAACAAATATCCCTCCCAGGGGGTGGGGGCAAAATTGTTCCCAGTTAAGAATCACTGTCTTAGAGTGACAGTTCTTATACTGGCCTCAACTGTTTCCTACTCTATTTCAAAGATGTAAAGGAAACTGTTTAGCCCATAGCCAATAGACCCATAGGCCATTAGTAATGGCCACAGTAATAGCCCTCTTGGCTATGGAATAATGCTAGAAGAGTTTGAGAGAGGGTTTTCTTTCTTTCATGCATCCTGGAATAGAGAAACATAATCAAACATAAAGAAAACATTGACTATGTTTCAAACACAGAGAAACAAATCAAAGTTCAGGTCAAAAAGCAAAACCCAAACTTGGTTTCTACACTGTCTTTTTCTTAATGATGCAATCATTTTTCATTTTCTCCTAGTCCTTCAAAATAGGGATTTGAGTTTACACTCTTCGAGACCTCTAAGGTTCATTCATATTCTTTCCATTTAATATAAAGAAAGGTAAGTCTCAGGGAAGGCTGATGAGCAATATACTTAAGACTGCCCGAAGTACTGATATTTTGGATTCCTGAGGCTTACCGCAGAAGTTGGAAGTGACCTTCCCTTCTTAGACGTGTCTTTAATATAGAGCTGTGCATGCTGGGCTGAGCAAGCCACTGCACAGGTGAGCCCACCTGATCTCACGGGTAAACCCCAAATCAGGAGTCAAGCTCTGAAGTCTGTGTCCTGCCTCTGCCAATTAATGTGACCTTGGGACTCATGAGCCTGAGATTCAGTTCCTCCTCTGCAAATTGAGAACTCCATGATGAATTGATGTGATTGCTGTGATGATTACATTAGCATCATGATCATGGTCACTCGTGTTACTCTAATTTTCCTCCCTCCCTTTCTTTTCTCTCTACTATGTCTATTCCTTGCACATGCCCAGGCCTCAGGATCACAGCCCTTCCATCCTTGCTCAGGCCCAATTCTGAGTCCCAGCATTACAGAAAGCTCACCACCACCTCTCTGGCTTTTAGAAAACCAAGTTCACAGGCTTCAAAAAAATTAACAGAGCTGTCTTTCAATTTCTTACTATTTGAAATGGTTTCATTAAATGTCCAATGCTTAGATGTCCATGCATGTAAAAAATTAAGTTCTCTGTTAAATGAATCAACAAAGTCCTAGAGCTGGGGCAGGAGGAATATTGGAAGTCATCTAGTCTAGCAAGGATTCCTTGTATAGTGCTCCTGGCATGTGGTCAGGATACTTTCACTGAGAGGTAACTCAGACCCATCTCAGTAAGTTCTAATTCTTGCTAGTGCCCTACTTTGTATGTTTTGTGTTTTCTTCTGGAACAATACTGGTTGTATCTTCTTCCTCATTCACTAATGAGCTACATGTCCATCGGCAAGTCATGGGCCTCTAAGTTTGCTGCATTTAATGGCTTTATATGTGAATACATCAAACACAAAACAATGAAACTAATTCTGCAGCCACACAACCACCTGAAACCTAGTTTCATTTCTTGCATTTAGTGGGGATTGTATAACTTGGAAGATGACTGATCTCCCAGTGATCTGAACCTTCAGACGAAAGGTTTACAGAATACATTCAGATTCACAGTCTTTCTCCAGAAGAATAAGTTTCGAACACACTCCAAAGGGAGTATGAATTAAAACCTCCAGGTATGTCTAGAGAATAGAAAAAGAAACTTGAACATGACTTTTATGCCATTTCTGTATTGGCATTTCTGTCACACTTGTAATTGGAGAAGAAAAATGAAGTATGGGGGCGCCTGGGTGGCTCAGTTGGTTAGAGCCTCTGCCTTCAGCTCAGGTCATGATCTCAGGGTCCTGGGATCAAGCTCCGCATCGGGCTCTCTGCTCAGCGGGGAGTCTGCTTCTCCCTCCCCCTCTGCCTGCAGCTCCCCCTGCTTGTGCTCTCTCTCTCTCAAATAAATAAATAAAAATCTTTAATAAAAAAAAGAAATATGAGGTATGTACAAACACAGGGAATATAGTCAGTGGTGTTGTAATAGTGCTCTGTGGTGACAGACCATAGTTACATGCTTGTGGTTCATCACGTATAGAGTTGTTGAATCACCATGTCCTATACCTGAAACTAATGTAACGTTGTGTGCCAACTGTATTCAAATTAAAAAAAAAATTTTAAATGAAGTGTATGAAAAGGCTTTAATACTAACACGGCTAATAAGGGGGAGACCCCATTACGTGAGGTATATGCAACTTTCTCACTAAATTTGAAAGCAGTGCCAACACTCTCTGGGACCATAACACCCACCGGTTTCCTTTCATCCTTCCTGCCAGTGCCGTAGGGCTTTTTCTGGACACCAGAAACACCTTCCTCTGAGGCACTTTCCAGCGTCAACTGAGCAGCCCGTGTTGCCAGCCAGGTTCCTGGACGCCTTTTCCATTATGCAATCTCCTTCTGTTAGAATGTGCCACTCCACATAATGTAGGCATTGAAGGGAATGGAATATGGTACAGGAAGGATGTTAGAGATTAAGTGAAATCTTTGTAAGATGTACTCCAGGTGCCCGAATATATAGCTTTATTTATGGACATCCACACTCTCCCATTAATGGTGGGATCTTGAACAATTACCTAACCTATCTGTGCCTCAGTTTCCCAATTAGTAAAAGAAAGTGGTAATCATACTTACATCATAAGGTTATTATGAGGACTAAGTGAGTTTAAGTTAAGCACGTAGAACAATACAGACCCTATAACTACTGTATATGTTTGAAGTTCTTATTGTTACAGAGAAGAAAATGTGGCAATGCCTCTGTTTCTCATTTAATTGGCTATTCATGGCTTTGGAAAGTCATATAATAATTGAGTTATTTTTTGCTTAATTTAATGAGCAGATTTTGTCTCCATGATGAGCAAGACCTACTGCTTTGCTCACCCTAATAGAACAGAAGGTTCTAGATTCCATGGGTACCAGGTTCAATTTCTGCCTCTACAAATTCAGAGCTTCTGAAGTCTTCTTTTTCTGGAGTATGTGTATGTGTGAGTATGTGTGTATGCCCACACACACCGAGAAAGTGGCAGAGATGCATCCAGCTGGTCTGGACTACCCATTCTTCTGTCATTCCTCTTCATAATGAAACCATGTGATTTCTTTCAGCAAGTGCACCTTGCACCACCTGGCCTGCCTTTAATGGATGCCATGCCCAGAAATGATGAAAGGCATTGGCTCTTACAAATGAGACTATCCCTCCAATCAAGCTGAATACTCACCATGGAGGTAGGGCAGGAAATATCATGAATTGTATTTTTTTTCCCCTCACCCAGTGAAGCCCTAGTATTTCTCACTGCATTATTCTTTGCTTAATTCAATATTTAGATCCTTGAATAAAAATTCTACAAGAGACTTTCTAGCAGTCTTACTGTGATCCTGACCTTTCTTTATGTCCTTACTTGGATAGTAGTAACACCTATATGTATATAGGTGTGTAAAAAGTATAGATATTTAATATATTTACATATGTACATATATATATATATATAATTTTGACCAAATAATTTTGGCTCAACACACCCAAGACTGAAAGATATTAGTCATCCTAAAGATAAAAGGAAGTAGTAAAGCAATACATAATGTTTTAAAAAAGATTTTAACAGATTTCCATAGACAAGGCTTCCGGTATTTCTGGTTAACAGCAAAATCATCATTGGGACACCAAAAGAGTGGAAAATATTGGTGGAAAATGTCGTCACCTGGTATATATTTTTTTTAAGCCTATCGTCAAGTAAGATCTTGCACTATACCATTCCTTCTTCCTTCTGATTCCAATATAGGGAGTGGGGTTTTCCCACGCCCAAGAGGAAAAAGAATCCTATTTCCTTTCTCTCTGACAATAATCTTGTTGCAGGACGGATGAACAAGGCAAAGTGTAAGCCTAGCCTTGTTGAAGTGCTCCTTCCCATGAGGTACAAGACCGCACAAATTTGGTGTCTTGCAAGGCAAACCTAGCAAGCAGGAAAGCCTTGTAGGTCCTTCAGCAATCTCCTCTTAGAGATGCCAACACTCCCTCACTCAATAAGCAGCTAATGTCCTTCACGATATCCTTTGTTGTCCAAGCTCCCCCCAAGGTCCTGCCCCCTAGACCTGCCTTGCATAGTATGCTCAATGCCCATGGTTTCTTTTCAGCCCCCTAGGCTGCCCCTACTCCCTTATGTGCCTTCTGACTCCTTCAGTTGGGGCCCTTCTACCTATTTGGATAATCTAATTCTGGAGGACCCAATGAGACATGATGGTGGAATTTCAGACACTGCAGCATGTTGATAAGGGCAGGCAGGATGTTTGGAATCCCATAGAATCGCCTAGGAACGCTGTATCTTACTCTGGGTTGACAACCACACAGGCACTGCTACCTTTGGAGGCCCCAAAAGTTGAGTCATGTATAATCGCTCACTCTCTTCTCTCCCAAACCTTGTATTTTGGCTTCTTTTTTCTTTTCTTTTCTTTTTTTTTTTTTAAGATTTTATTTATTTGACAGAGAGAGAGAGTACAAACAGGGGGAGGCAGCAGAGGGAGAGGGAGAAGCAGACTCCCCAAGGAGCAGAGAGCCCGATGCGGGGCTCCATCCCCTGGGATCACGACCTGAGCTGAAGGCAGATACTTAACTGACTGAGCCACCCAGGTGCCCCTATTTTGGCTTCTTTATAAGTAGCAAGATGGATGCTGCCAATCCTTAAGTAAACCCATGCTGCCCCCTTAGTTATGAAGACTCACCGTTTTAGAGTCTATATGGGTCATGTATGCTGAGGATGGGAGTTATGTGCTTAAGATCCTATGAACATGTTTTATAACTCCTCTTCTAAAAGTCTATCACAGAACTATAGAATCCATAGATCTTTCCTGGAGTGAGCTCTGAAGAAAAATTCACACACATACCCACAAAAGGAAGATAAAATGAAAAGGAGACCATGATGCTAATTTTTCTAACAAATGCTAAAGTTGTAGTTTTGGTGTTTTCTTTTCCTTTCCTTTCCTTTCTTTCTTTCTTTCTTTCTTTCTTCCTTCCTTCCTTCCTTTCTTTCTTTCTCTTTCTTTCTTTCTTTCTTTCTTTCTTTCTTTCTTTCTTTCTTTCTTTCTTTCTTT